>NC_143054.1:188576590-188879621 GCF_052426305.1 Pelodiscus sinensis
GTGTGCACCTGTGTGGCCATACACAAAAAAATTCTTTTCCCGCCCACCTATCATAGAGCTGAAAGAGACTTCAGGAGGACAAGTCCAGACCCCTGCCTAAAGCAGGACCCAATCCCAACTAAATCAACCCAGCCAGGGCTTTGTCAAGCTGAGACTTAAAAACTTCTGGGGATGGAGATTCCACCACCTGCCCAGGTAACCCATTCCAGTGCTTCACCACCCTCCCAGTGAAATAGTTTTTCCTGATATCCAACCTAGACCTCCCCCATTGCAATGTGAGACCATTGCTCCTTTTCTGCCATTTGTCACTATTGAAAACAATAGTCCTCTCTGTCCACTTTGGAACCTCCCTTCAGGAAGTTGAAGGCTGCTGTCAAATCCCCTCTCACTCTTCGCTTCTGAAGACTAAATAAGCCCAAATCCCTCAGCCTCTCCTCATAGGTCATGTGCTCCAGCCCCCTAATCATTTTGGTCGCCCTCCGCTGGACCCTCTCCAGTGCGTCTACATCCTTTCTATAGTGGGGGGCCCAGAACTGGACGCAGTACTCCCGTTGTGGCCTCACCAGAGTTGAATAAAGGGAAATAATCACTTCTCTAGATCTGCTGGCAATGCTCCTCCTAAGGCAACCTAATATGCCATTAGCCTTCTTGGTTACAAGGGCACACTGTTGACTCATATCCAGCTTCTCATCCACTGTAATCCCAAAGGCCTTTTCTGCAGAACTGCTACTTAGCCAGGGTATGTCTACACTACCCTCCTAGTTCGAACTAGGAGGGTAATGTAGGCATACCGCACTTGCAAATGAAGCCCGGGATTTGAATTTCCTGGGCTTCATTTGCATAAGCGGGGCGCCGCCATTTTTAAAACCCCGCTGGTTCGAACCCCATGCAGCGCGGCTACACGGGGCACGAACTAGGTAGTTCGAACTAGGCTTCCTAGTTCGAACTACCGTTACTCCTCGTGGAGTCCCCAGCCTGTAACAATGCTTGGGATTCTTCCCTCCCAAGTGCAGGACTCTACACTTGTCCTTGTTGAACCTCATCAGATTTCTTTTGGTCCAGTCCTCTAATCTGCCTAGGTCACTCTGGACCCTATCCCTGCCCTCCAACATATCTACCTTTCCCCCTAGCTTAGTGTCATCTGTAAACTTGCTGAGGGTGCAATCCATCCCCTCATCCAGGTCATTAATAAAGATGTTGAACAAAACCGGCCCTAGAACTGATCCTTGGGGCACTCCGCTAGAAACTGACCGCCATCCTGACATCGAGCCATAAATCACTACCCATTGGGCCCAACAGTCTAGCCAGATTTCTGTCCCTCTTTCACTCTATTTATCCAATCCATACTTCATTAACTTGCTCGCAAGAATATTGTGGGAGACCGTATCAAAAGCTTTGCTCAAGTCAAGGTATATCACATCCACTGGCTTGCCCATATCCACAGAGCCAGTTACCTCATCATAGAAGCTAATCAGATTGGTCAGGCACGTCTAGCCCTTGGTGAATCAGTGTTTACTATTCCTGATCACTTTCCCCTCTTCCAAGTGCTCACCTCTGGAGAGCTGGGCAACAGCATATGCATGGCAGGTGACTGCTACAGCAGGGGGGGGCCGGCTGAGACAGCATAGTGAGAGAGCCACTGGGGCGGGACCTGCCACAGCAGCGTGGTGGGGAGGGAGGCCTGCTCCGGTAGCTGAGGATGCCACGGGGGAGGGGGAGAACGGGACCTGCCTCATTGGGGGTGGGGTCTACTCCATCGGCCGGGAATATGTGTGTTAATAAATTAGGTGCCAGGGTGGCATGCATCAAAACCAGCGTGCACATATCAATATTGGTACACAAGCCAAAATACCAGACCTCAATATTGGTGCACAAGCCAAAAGTCACTAAACTCATCATTAGAAAATCTTAGAGGCAACACTGGACCGAGTCCCAATTTAAGAAGCTCCCTCATTAATAGCCAACAATTGATCTACACCATACTTCAGTGCTCTTTTTCTTAAGCCTTGCGTACCTTTCTGGTTCTTGTCCTTTTCTGATCTTGCCAAGCCACATTCCCTCTTCCCAGGGAGTAACCAGTCAGTAGCCTTAGCCATCTCTCCCTACTTCTAGCGAGTGACGGACGGCTCCTTCTCTTCAGCCCCCTCTGTTGCCTGGGTTTTGGTTTATATAAATCCTGCCTCTTCCTGCTCAGATGAGCCTTTTGTACTTAATCACTGCTTCCTGTCTCCTCCAGATGCAGCCCGGGCAGTTAATTGGACCAGCTAGCCATCTTAGCCCTTCTAGGCCCTGTATGTGATCTTAATCCTTCTAGGCCCATCACAGTGATCTTGACCAAATGGCAAGCAGGGATGTGACACTGTGGGCACATACATGTTGGGGAGGAGGGAATGTAAACAGAGGCTCAGCAAGATGGAGCCAGGCCCCATATGTCTCCAATCCCTTTACTTTCCCATTGTCTGGGGGGTGAGCAGGCTAGTCTGGCTGACTTAGCTTTTGTACAGGGAAAAAATTAAATGTCAGTCTATTTATACTTTTCTGGGTTTTTCAAAAGCCTTTTGCTCCCGTTTCTGTTGGAACCTTAAATATTCCATTTCCTGACTTTCTAATTTTTAACGGGGCAGCTGTAGTTTCATTAACACAGCTTTTTGTATTCAATCTCCTGGGATTATTTTAGCAGCAAAAGGGCGAGGAGAGAAATAACCTTGTGCTACTTAGCTTGCAGAGCTTTTAAGCCCATTGCCATGCAGCTATTGAGCTTGTGGGTTTAATAAACTGCTTTGCCAGCAGAACTTGAAAGCTCCTTGCTTCAGAGCCACTGAGATTGAATCTCTTCTGGTTTTGCTGTTGTAGTGTGTAAATTACTGTCATCAGTAAACATATGCTTACTGTGCAGGCCTATGTAGTATGTGCATTTTAAGTGCACCAATGTAGAGTTTTGATTATTTTACTATATTGTGTGAAAGATGTGTAAAATGCAATGCTTACATTGATTATATTAAACACTTGTCAAATAGTTCTAAGAATTTGTTTGAAGCTTATTGCTTATGCACAAGCCCTGATCCTGCGGTGATCTCAGAGTAGGATTGAGGCCTTAGTCCATAAATGTGAAGTTTATTCTGTTTTTATAAGTTTTATTAGCTAACCCCAAATTCAGCAGTGAACTAATGACAGTTTTAAAAGTAAATTAAAGCTATAAAGAGTTATATTAGTTACTACAATTATTCAATTAAACCAATATAGTACATAACTCTATACTGAAGATCCTTTTAAGAGCAACCAACCTCACAACAATAAATTGTCATTGACTACTGTTTTTGAAAACACCTAAGTGATTAAGGATCCTAGTTCCATTGCTGGTTTTGAAAATTTTACCCAGTGCCAATAAAAATAAGCTAACAGAATGATTATAATTGACATTTAAAGAATGCTTCCTGATATGAACTGTGTACTTAGATTTTTATTTATTTTTTTTTTTTAGCAATTGAAAATGTATTTTTATGGCATTGCCCTTTTGACACAGAGAAATGACATGATTGTGTCAAGTTTCCCAAATTATACATTTATCTCTCTATATAAAAAAGTTTCCTACTGGACGATCGAGTGACATCATCTGCATCCTCATGCTGCTGCCGTTGCCCACCTCCTTAGTTGCTTGCTGTGGCCAGCCTTGGCACCATTCCCCAGCGTGTATGGGCTGATCCAGCTCCGTGTCCTGCGTCATGCCCAGGGAGGCTGCACCGCCAGAGTGGAGCTGTTAGGACTGGGTCCCCTCTGCCATCCGAGCCTGACCCTCCCACCAGGAGCTGCCCTATGCCGCCTCTGACATCCTAGCCTGATCTCTTCTCTCCCCGCAGCCCCTTCACCTTCCTCCAAGACCCTACACACCCAGCCTGTTCCTGCTTTTCCCCCTCCCCAGCCAGACACCTATCCCTAGCCCGCTCCTGTCCCCTCCCCTCTTGGCCAGAAACCCTGCCCTCAGAGAGCGCGGGGGGGGGGGGGTAGCGAGTACAGTGAGCAGGGGGTGCAGCCCCCTAGTATTCGCTAACGGTGCAGAATAGAAACTTTGTCCCCAAAAGGTGACTGTTACAGAAAATTCATTGTGAGAGCACAAGGTTAGAAAGGAAATGGTTTGCAGCATTAACTATAGTGCTTGTGACCAGCAAGCATCATACATGTAAAGATGCCCTATGGCAGTGTAATTATGTCAAACAAAGAAAAGCATTAACAAGATGTTATATGAAACATGGTTCATAAAAGGATGAATTACCTCATTTTAATTTTCCTGTTTAGCCCCTGCTCAAGATGCCATTTTCCAAAAATATTGAAAGCAAAATAACAAAACAGTAATGTTAAAAATACATAGCTGTCTATGAACATTACTGTTTTAAAAGACTATTAGCATTAGTTTTGTTCAGCACAAATTATAGTATATATAATTTTCCATTTTATCATATATATTCATATATCATTGAAGTATTAGTGAAGAATGCTTTTGTAACAAAAACTAAAATCACAAACGCTCTTCCAACCCATAATTGTTACACATTTAGTGACTCTCCTTTCTTTCTTGTACTCACAGAATAGTCTGTATTCGAAGTCAGCAAATAACTCATTTTTCATAGGCAATTTTTATTTTTTAATGTTTTTCATTTTGAATCCATTATATTTTGGGTGGTTTCTTTGCCCTTACGTGGGTTTTTTTAAATAAGGCAAATTTCAAAACACAATATTGTTTTGGGACACAAGAGTAAACTAAATGTTTTTACTTTTTCAACCAACGCAATTCATTGAATTATATTTTATTCACAATTTGTTTTAGAGCCCCTCAGAACACATATTTTGCAAAAATGCTGTTTGCTGAAAAAATACTCAGCTCATAGTTTATCTTTTAGTTTTCACAAGTTACCAAAGCAGCTTAAAAATAGTCCTGTACTTGCTCCATGCTGTGCAGGTATTGTTGGAGGTTTTTGGCTTTGGGAGGAGGGGCTTGCACATGCGAAGGGATGTGTTTTGCTCTAGATTACTTAAAAGCAAGCACTTTGTTCAGCAAATTAGTCTGAAAATGTATATGAGCAGACACACTTCTTAAAATGAATAAACTGTAAAATTCTGTAACCTTTGTTGCTTTATATTGTTCAATGCAAGATTAATGATGATGTTTCTGTAACTTAGTGGGTCATGGATGAAGATGCCAAATTTAGGAAGACTGCTGAGAAATAGGACAAACTTAAACGAAACTAGTGATTATTCTATCATTGGACTGTACCAAGTCTGTAATGAAAGTGAACTTGTCATTACATTGGTTAACAGGAAGTGCAAAACGCAGTCGTATTAGGCATTCCAGCCCTTTGCTCATCACCCAGACTCTAGACTTCATACCCAATAATCTTGCTGATGGTAATCCTTTAGTAACTAAAAACTAAAGTTAAGAAGATTAGTTACCAGATCATATACATACACATGATTTTTCAGAGTTCATAGGTCAAGATCATATCAGAGTCAAGGTGGAATAAACTGCTAACTTGAAAAACTGAATTCTACATAGCATAAGAGTATGGAGAATACCAAACAGGTTCCCAAGAATAGGTCTTCCAGATGTCCTCATGGAGAGCCTTTGTCAAAAATGGTTAGGGCACTACTGAAACTATTTCTGATACCTCATGTCCCAGACAGGGTACCACTGAGAGTCCAAGCTGCTCTAGTTCTGGGAGCTTATCAGACTTCCTGGAGCCACTGTACAAACTTACCATAGTACCTAACTCGCCCTAGGTACTGAAATCATCCTTCTCATCAATGCTACCTGAAGTGCCATATAAGCACGACCTCGCCCACAGAGACTCCGAACGCACTCTTTGTACTAAGGAAGCTTATGCCGTCTTCAGACCCCTCATTACCCAAATAGGGGCTTCACGTTAACTAGGTTATTCATTGTCCAGTTTTTTCCTCACATAAATCACATCAATTAAGAGATGAAGCTGTCCCCCCAGCCATTGGATATTGGAAGAATATTCTTCTTTGAGTAGATGCTGCTATCTATTCTACTTGGATGTGTGTGCACCTAGCACTCAGGAGTCACAGAATTTTGCCTGCCCGCACTGGTAGATAGGCAGTGCTCATGCATCATGGCTATAGCCCTCACCTAGTTACGGCCCTCCCTCAGTTCTTCCTTACTGTCCATATCAGGAGTCAACTCTGTGGTTTTACTTCACATTCCTCTGTTTACTGACTGTGTTTTCATATTGTATATAGTTACTTAATATCTAGAGTATAGTTAGATTTGTTAGTTAATTGTGTACGTTTTCTCTGAAGATATCCACAGGGTATAAATATTGTCCATCATGTGAGGAGGCAATCCCCATCAGCAGTCCCCATATATGGTACTTGCTGTGTCTAAGCAAACACCAACTAGCAGTGTTCAGTTTGCAAATCCATTTACAAAATGGACTGAAGTGAGGGATATTTGTCTTAAGCAGCATTTACTCGAACAGGATATGTGATCTACTTCAGCACCAAGGACTCCATCAGACCAGAGGTCGCTCTCATGTGTGGAGAGAGCTACCATTTCATGTTCTGGAGCTGATGCCTTTCTGAAGAGTTGGAAGTGTCATTGCCCACTGAGCGTGCCAAGGAGAAGGTCATATAAAACTGACCAAAACTGCTCCAGGTCCTGTCAGGACTCATCTACCTCCCCAAGGTGATGCGCAAATTGGCACATCATGAATGCCGGTGCGTAGGATGGTGTGGGTCCTGTCAATCATTTTTCCATCACCATGCAGGGAGGTCAGAGACCCTGTACTATGGACTCTAGTTCTGATCTTGGGGAATCCATTGAAACTGGTACCAATGAGTGTACCCCATAACCTGCTCTTTCCATGCAGAGATATGATTTTCTGTTTGAAGGGTCTGAACTCTTTGGTGAGTACACTGTTCACCAGATGAATTAATTCCCTCATTCATTGAAGAATTCCAGAGTTACTCTGCATTCATGTGGCATGTGCACACCTGCACTGAAAAGACAAGATATGTGTCAGCCAAACCTCCATATTTCACCCCTCAATGGCATTATGATCCACAATGCAGGCAACAGAGACTTGCTCCAAAATTCAGACACATCAACAGAGATGGCTCTTCCCCATCCATCTATCTCAAAAGACCAAATTTTTAAATTTGGTCGAGGCCCCAAGATGCTTCCCCAATCCAGATGTTGCAACCATACACGTTAGTCCATCAGTTTGGTAACTGTTTGATACCCCACAACAAATAATTGTTGCAAATAGTCAGCGACAGTTCAGTTCCATTCTTCTCTCAGCCACCTTCCTCCTCTCTCTTCAAAGACATTTTTCACAAATACCTTCTGTGAGAAGAAATAAACCACCTTCTGCAACTGTTACCTGTAGATTTCCAAGACATGTACTTGCATATCACCATACATCCTTCTCACGGGAGATTCCTCAGATTTTCCCTGGGGTCCAGCCTTTACTAAAACCAGGTACAACCCTTTGGCATCTCCCTCAGTATCCAGGGTATAATACCATACTTACTTCCTCCCTAAACCACATGGCAACCAGCATGAGGCCATGCAACACACTTTGGATATCAGACAAGCACTAACTTTTTACTTTGACAGAATTAAATCATTCATACAGTCACCATGCTTACTCCTCTCTGTTGCTGAAAGGTCCCATTTGAAAAGATTGCTTGGACCCAAGCCCACCCTATTCCACAGTGTCCCGGTCCAGGATCCTAACAATGGAAGAGTGGTCTGCTACTGGGTCAATGAGGATCCAGCTGAAACACACTGACCTGGATTCCAGCAACACCACAACCTGACTATCATCTAGTATCCCTGGGCTACTTCCTCCCCTCCCCTTCTGGTATACCTATACCTCAGGGTCATCCTCCTCCACCCTTGAGTACACCACCAGCAGCTCCTTGGCATCTCTGTTGGCTGGCTGTTCTGGCGAGTCCTCAGCCCTGCTGGGGCCATCTTCAAGCTCTCACTTCAATAGTAGGAAAAAAGTGTCCATCCTGCCTGGCAGCTCCAGCCCAACTGAGCTGCGGTGCCCTCTTTTTGTACTTCCTATCCAGACCCTCTGCTTTCAGTGGGGTAGGTGTGGGTATCCAGGGTCCTCCCTGTCAGTCTCACAGGGAAGCCCTGGACTCTCACTGCACAGCCCAAAATGGGATGAAGGGACAACATCTGCTCTCCACTCAGCCTTCACTGAACAAGAAATAGAAGAGAAGATACAGAGAGTACTGAGGGGAAGTCAGATGGTTCTAAATTACATGCATTCCTTCCCTTGCCTTCCCCCGCCCGCCTTTTTCTACACACCAGCCTCCTGGGCTCTTTGATCTCCTCTTTCTCCTTCATGAAACAAAGGAAAGACACCTTAGGGTTTGGGGGTGGGATGGAAGAGACAAACGCAACTGCTCCATTTCGTCTTCTGACCATGACATCACCTTCAATGCAGAGTATCTGGCCACGTGCCTTGCATAAAGCCTATGTCAGCCAGGGATCTACCATCGTCAGATTCTTAGTAATGGTACCTGTGTGTATCTTTTATTAGAGGAGTCCATAGGCTTGATTAAATGTACCTAGCTATATTTGGTCAGTCATGATTTTTTGATATGTCTTCCAGTGAGTATTAGATTAAAAGCTTTGCTTGTGAACAAAACTCTCATGTTCCTTATTCCATCCAGGTTAAATGAATCTCTTGTGAATGTGAGCTCATTCATGGTGAGAGACATTTTTCTGTCGTGAACTTTCAGATTTGGGCTATAGGGAACAGCATAGCCTTGCCTTCTTTAAATAAATAGGGTAACTAAAGAAAATGACTAATTTCTTAGCTACTCTGGAGCTGAGAACAGTTTATTGTTAGTGAATTAGAGAATATTTAGTTTTGTCTGAGCAGTGAGATCTCACTTTGGCATTCTCAGAACAGTGGTCTGGATTGCTGTAAGTTAAATAAAGAATCAATCAAGTGAATTCTTCATCGCCTGTCTCTGCAGTACAAGCCATATAGAAGGCACAGTTTTGCCTCCTAAGAATGTCTATGCCCTCTACAAAGCCCAAAGCAAGAGACTGCAGTAAAAGTTACTAAAGCCCCTGCATGATAAAATCAATAGACTACAATCTTCCGTGGCTTAATATAAAAATACACAAAGAAACAGTGGTTTGAGTGAAATAAATTGAGCTGTATTGGGGAACTGAAAATTTCATGGACAAAGCAGGGGTGAAAATAAAAAGTGAGCAAAGCAATCAGATTTACAATAAGGAATATATCAAAATCGTAGCCCAGAACGTATACTGCAATGGACAGGTAACTGGAAACGCGCATGAGAAAAAAATCCCTTTTTAGAGAAGATGGTTGGGGGTATCATACAGCTAAAAAGTGCCCATCACATCTCGGTGGGTGATATACTTTTGAAGGTAATGTTAAAATGAATGAATAGAGTGCTGAATGAAGAGAGGACAAGGAAAATGACTATATGTTTAAAGCAGAATATTGTCAGATTCTGGTACTTTTCTTGATCCTGCCGCAGACGTACTTAAAACTTGATTTAGCACCCATTTAAGTGAAGAGAGACACTCCCAGTGACTTTAGTGGGCATTAGATCAGACCATCTCTGAATGCAGGATGACCAGATGTCTTGATTTCATAGGGACAGTCTCAATATTTGGGGCTTAGTCTTATCTTCATCCCATATGGAGCTTACAAATGCTATCTGCGAAGACAGAACTGTGGATCTTCAACACAGATGTGAAGAGGATGCGAGACCTGGCGTACTAAAAAGTCTTCAAATCACAAGCTACAGACATTCATAAACAGATGCCTGAGGTACAACCTTCTCATCAAATGGCAAGACTTTGTCACAAATGAGGAGATTTGGAACAGAGCAGGACAAGAACCAGTTGACGTTCAATTCAAGAGAAGAACGTGGGGATGGCTAGGCCACACTCAGAAAACCATTATCCAACATAGTCCATCAAACTCTCACATGGAATCCGCAAGGAAAATGCAAAAGAGGAAGATCTCGGACAACGTGGAAAACATCTATTGAGACTGAAGGACAACAACTGGGGTACTCCTGGAGTCAGCTAGAAGTTTTGTCTCGAGACAGAGTGAATTGGAGGAGACTTATAGATGACCTATGCTCCACTCGGAGTACAAGAGTTTAAGAAGAAGTAGTCATCTTATCTAGATACCTATTACCTCCTATCTCCATCCTAATTTTTCACATATGCTCTCTGGTCAACCTGTCTGATCTGTTTCAATCTGTAAAATGTGCATGTGACCATGAGCAATAAAATACATACTCTGTCTTTAAAAGTCAATTGCTTCTAATGTGGACCTATACATGTTATGTGTGGATTATAATCATCTAGTTATTTCATGGTATTACCACCTGGGTGGAGTTAAGGTTCTTTGGGTGCCTCAGTTGTGTATTTTCATGTTGTGTGGATTTCTTTTATCTTTAAACATATTGCTGGATTTCCTAGACTTGTAATACTTGTGTTGGGAAGTAAGAGCCTTATAATGTTTTTAAGCACAGGTGTCTATATACTCTACTCTAATTCCAATGATAAAATTGTTATGTGGAAATAAATAACCATATCATTTACACTAAAGTCAGCCAAACTATTAACCAACACAAAATTGTTAATGATTTAATATTACTTGGAGGGGGGAGGAGGAGAGGTTATTAAGTGTGCATAGTCTCTCTTGCAGTTGTGTTGTCTAACTGAGCTCAATGATTTCTTGACATAACATAATTTTGTGTGTGTTTTGAGGATGAAGTAGCTTGGCAAGGATGTTTTCAAGTGATTGCAGCTTTGTGCCATCTTCTTTGCCTGGATTAGCAAACATTATACAAGTGGGCTGACACCATTATGTTAATTTGGCTATGTAATATATGTTACTCGGGAAGTACTGTAATATATTGTGCTAGCCATGACTCCATAGTCATGAAGCTTGTGAAATTGACTTAAGCCCCAGTATTTCCAAAACCAAATGTTCAATTATCATGAATCAGGCCCCAAAATTATGAGTGCTTTAAAAATCAGAAAATTTTAAATGATAAATCTTGGGATATATTTTTTTGCCTTTAGGACTTTGAACTTGTAGGCCACATTTGTGTCAAACTTCCAAAGCTGTCTCTGAAACCAGGAAACCTATAATCTTTATTTTGAGAGAGAGAGAGAGAGAGAGAGAGAAACATAAAATAAATTGAGGTGAAGATCCTCCCATCTGCTAATTTGTCTGTAGGATTTGAGACCTTATAAAATATTTTAAGACTCCCAATAAATTAGCGAGTCCTCAACACTCATGTCCTTTGTTCCCCCCAGTGGCTTGTTCTCCTTTGACTTCAAATGCCTTCTGCCCCAAGTGTGTCCCCGAGAATCCATTTCTTTCTTAATATAGTTGTCCAGCTAGGAAACGTTACTATCTTTTGAGTTTCTCTCTCATAGACAGTTGAGAGTTGATGATTTGTGGGAATGAGTTGCAAGAGACCTTATAATATGAATTTTGTGTTTAAGCAGCCATTTTCATAATCTGTTTAAAGATTAAACATAAATTAAAATATATATGTAAGCAATCTAAATTTAAAGCGCCACTTAAAAACGAGGCTTTTAGCTTATAGGTTCTTTATTTTGAATGTTTCCCTTTTTTACCATTCTAAGCAATGTATAAAGTTATTTTGTTTCTCTCAATAATCAGCCTACTTTATCCTAAAGAGTTGCTGCTTTATGCCTACAACAAATCAATTTAGAGAAATACTGCTTATTTGTTTGCAGGTATATTTCTTTGTGGCAGCTGTTTTTTAAGAACCTGCAAATCTGCCATTAATATCGAGTAGTCAGAAATCCATGTCTGTTCACCAGAAAGAATTATTCCTGTCCTCTGAGTTTTCATTATTAGCATTTCTCAAAGGCAAGGGTGACTGAAATTTACAACATTAGTTGGTCACACGAGACAAGGAAGAGTCATAAATGCAGCCAGATGTCACTTAGATGAGCTTGTATGCAACAGGCAAATCATTTCTGGATGACCTGTTAAAACTGCTAGAGAGAGTTCTTATCTCTGTTCTTAAGTCAGGCACATTAGTCAAATGGCAATACAGTGTGTAAGTTTAGAGCTCCAGGGGCCCAATTATCCTATCACTTTCAATGAAGTCGATGGGAACAGTGAATGCACATCTAACAAACTAATCAGGTCTTGGCATTGTACTTGGAATGAGAATATTATCAATTTAAGCACAAATAAATACTGTACCAGTAAGAAGCATACAGGACAGGAATTTCCCTAAGTCTTCCACTAGATGCCCAAACTGGCATGTCATCCTAGGGGAGCATAGAGGAACCATCAGGGGTAAAAGGAAGGTAATATAGGATCCAGGCCTCATAGGGGTGGGGAGAGAATACAGTCTAGTCCTGCTCTGTCACCAGTTTTGGTCTGGTTCTGCCCCAGCCCCACTCCACTCCTAGCCCGGGGGAGAGGAGGGTAATGGCCTGGACATATTCCATTACTGGAGGGGGGGACCCAAGAGGAAAAGTTTGGGCAGCCCTGCAGTAGACCATAGCCTCAGAGAGTTTGAGTTTGCCTTTCATCACAATTTTGATGAATAAATATTGTATTATTTTCCCAAAACATGCAGGTCTTGCTCGATCCAGCAATTTTGGGCTTTTTTCTTATGAAAAAACAACAAAGAAATACCATATTAAGGAAACTACGTTTAAAAGAAAAGTTAAGACTGTTACTAAGGTTGCACAGTCAAGCACTAGAAAATAAGGAAATGTCAGATTCATAGTTACATTTCAACCTTAATTCTTGAGAGTGAATTCATTGGAACTCAGCCCCAGTTTATGGACTATCATCCCACAATTCAAGTAGGACCCTACTTACAACTATATTTCAATATTTAATAAAGGGGAAAACAAATTTACAAATCGCAAACAAGAAATTGACATTTTGTTAACATTTACTTTTGTATTTGTTAAGGTTTCCTCCTGCATTTAGAAAAAACTCAAACAAACAATCCAACCTGTGATTAATAATATCAATTTTCTTGTTAGCAACTGCATTTTTGTATAGGAAAAAATATATGTGTGTATATTCTGATAGCTGAGGTCTTTTTGAGCTTTATAAAAAGTTAAGTGGTATTATATAGCTATATCCCAAACATGATACTAAACCAGTATGATACCACTTCTGTTAAAATAAATTTGACTTTAGTTCCAGCAAAACTAAGACAGAAAAGTAGTCATGTGACTCACAACATATTAAAAATGACAACATATATATATATATATATATATATATATATATATATATATATATATATATATATATACTGTATATACACACGTATACGACACACTTATAATTTAAGAGAAATGGCTTCTGAATTGTATTCACAACTATACAATATAAGGTATTAAGAGCTTAATTATTAGGGTAATATATTTTAGAAGATAGACAAATAGAAGAGTTAAACAAATAACCAACCTTTTTGTTTAAAATTCATACTGTTATTTACCCACTTGTATTGAGTCTATACTTAGACATTTTCTACTACTTTATATTAATATTTATTCTTAAAACTCTGCTACACAATTTAGAAAAGCTACATTTTTAATATTAGCGGTTAGGATTGGAAGAAAAGTGTGCATTTCTGTTGCTTGGCAACTAAGTAAGGATATTTCCAGTTGTTGCATTCCTACAGGGTTAAAATAATTTCTGGTCTTGCTTAAAGTTTTTACCTTGTTTTCTCTTTATATGTTTTATTTTCAGTTGCTTCCTTTTTTCAGCAATGGAGGTTTCTGTAAAACAGAAGAAAAGAGGTTGGGGGAGCAACCTAGTAAGAGAGGGAGACCTGAGCCAAGAGTGATTGATTAACTCTGTCAAGCAATCGTAAAATGCGGGCAATAACAGCATGTTTAGCAAACAAAGGATATAAAGAAAAATGTAACTGGTGTGTAAAAATGTTTCAGAAAGAAGATTGTATTAGCTCTCAGTGAGAAGTGGGGCTCTGTGAGTTAAAGAGGTTCAGAACCCATATCCCTGTTTTTATGCTGGCTCGGAGAGGAGAGTATGGATTATCTGCTCTCGCAAAACCTGCATTTTCTTACTGCCTATTGCTTTTGTCTGCATGGCAAATGGATTGCAGGATTGCCCTTCCTTGCTGCTGCGGCATGGATCAGCATTCTTGTGGCACTCCCCATCCATATACTGCCCAAGCCAGGGAAGCTAATGATCTAACCAGTGAACCAAATTCTGTGTTGAATCCTGGTTGTGTGCCATCTGAGGCACACTGTGCATACACTAAGAAGAAGAAGCTGCAGTTAACTGTTTCTGGGCAACTCCATGCATTAATGCATCAATTTTATATGTTAACCCACTCACTCTAGATTCTTTACCTTGAAATTCTTTATCTACTTCCTTGTGTCTCCTCTTCTCTGTGAACTGTTCTATTTTTTCCCTACTTGGAAAATTTACCAATCCAGTGACCACTTCTCCTTTTCTGACAGGTATCAGTCTTGGTTTCTTAAGAATGGCCGTCCTAGCTTAAATGAATAGTCCATCTCACCCAGTATCCTGCCTTCCAACAGTGGCCAGTACCACAAGTGGCTTAGGTTTCACCTTAATCTGGTTATCATATGGTTGTGGTTCAATGTAGTGGCCTCTGTGCATGGCTTGTTAGGTGATTTTTTTGGGTCATTCCACATGTTCACATTGCCATCATCCAGCATTTCATCTTTTAATTTTGTTAGGTTCACCTTTTTCCATTTCTCCCCCCACTCTTCAGGCACTGTATAAATACCACGGCCATAACGCAACAAGATTTATAATGGAAGGATGGCACTTTTTTTTACAGATTTTCTGCAGCTGTTTCCAATTTCCTATTTTGTTCCTGTTCTTTCTGTACCGTATCATGTCTCTGGGCTGCTTTTCACCCTGTTGAGAGAGGGGGTTTCTAGGGCTCTTGTGCTTCTTTCAGCTTTTTTTATCTCTGCCCCAACAATTCTGTGGCATGTTGTCTTAGCCATTTAATAGCTGTCGTTATAGTTTGTAGCATTATACATTTCTTACTCCTATTATTTTTAAAGCCTCAGTTTCTGCCATCAAATTACATATTCCAGTCCATGATTTCCCATTCTCTTTTTTGAACTCATATGAACTTCCTTTGCTGGCTACCCAGTGCATCTACAGCTCCTCAAATGCTGGATTTGAAAGGAGGAGATAAAACTGTCCCCTAACTTGGAGTTTTCTGCCCTGTCAGATCACAGTTTCTATACCAGTAGTTCTATCTGGTAAATAGTTCTCCTATTTACCAGATGAGCAGATGGGTTACCAGGGTTCTCCGTTGTTGGCTGCATGTGCGTTCTCTCCGTGCTGATAGCCAGTCCACCAGACCTCAATTTGAATTGCCCAAAGAGACCACAGACTCAGTTCAGTGGCAAAGGTACTTAGTCAGATTTATTGTCAACGAATCACAGTCCTAGCTCCCTGGATCAATGTAATCTGTTACATTAGCACAGTGGTCCCCGACTTTTTGGGGCTGCCGGGCACCCGGGGGCTGGAGCCACTCATGTGCCGGGCACCCGGGGCTGGAGCCACGCACGCACCCGGGGCTGTGCACGTGCCTGGGGCTGGGGTCACTCATACGGTGCGCGCCTGGTGCTGGCGCCACCCATTCACTGCACTCCCGGCGCCGGCGCTGCTCCTGTGCCGCGCGCCCAGGGATGGGGCTGCCCATACGCCGTGCGCCAGGGCCGGAACATCCCATGTGCTGTGCACCTGGAGGTGGGGCCACCCAAACACTGGGCGCCCGAGGCCAGCACTGCCCATGTGCTGCGTGCCCGGGGCTGGCACAGCCCTTGCACCGTGCACCCTGAGGCAGGGCCACCCAAACTCTCTGCACCTGGGGTCAGGGCCACTCGTGCTGTGCGCCCAGGGCCGATGCTCCCCGTGCGCCTGGGGGCAGGGCTGGCCCCGTTCACTTAGCGGGCGCACAGAAATGGCCTGGCAGGCGCCACGGTGCCCGCGAGCACCACTTTGGGGACCATTGCACTAGCACATGTATTTCTATTACAATGGATCAGCTCAGTGAGTAACACAACTTTCCTCTCTCCTCTATGCCAGACAAAGGATATGAACAAGGTTCCTCCATGTTGATAGATTGAGACAAACAATCTGAGATAAACTTATATCCCACCTTACATATTTCATGGCATGTTCATTACCTCCCCTTGACACTTCAGACAAAGCATCTACATTCATTGCTACTTTCAAATCATCTTGTGCTGGATTGGGGTGTTTACATATCCAGTGTGTATTAGCAGTGATACTGGTTCCTATGCCAAATGCACATGTCAGCAAGCATCTGCTTTTTGATAGGGCCTGACTTTTCTTCATAGCCTAATTTTTGCTGACTTTGGTTCAGGCCTCAGGTCTTGTACCAGGCCATGCTTCAGGTTCTTGCTTCCTATTACGCTCTCCAGTGGCCAGTAGGTGAATCCAGATCTGTCCTTTACACAGTGTTCTATCCCAGGTAGCCTATAGGTCTATAACTCCTTAGTCCTGGCTTCAGTTTCCCTGGGCTTTTACCAGCCTTCAGCTTCTTCCACTCAGTAGTGACTGGACTCCACTTCATTGCAGCCTTTCCCTGTCCTGGTAGTAGCCAGCTAGCTGCCTATATACTGGCCCCTCCACTTCCTGCATAGCTGAGCCTGCTAATAATTAGTGGCCTGCTCCCTGGTCCTCCTCCAGGTCCACTGGGAAGTTTTAATTGGCCCTACCAACCTAGTGTGGAACAGAGTCCCCACCCATCTGCTAACACACGTTAAGAGAGCACTGATATACAGTCTCCTATCAGCTGTTTCCTTGTATTATTTAATTCACCATTTTCTTTGAGTTCAAGCAGAAGAGCTCTGAGTAATTTAGCTCTGAGTGTGCATCTGTGCGTAACAAAATTTGTATCAGGATGACGATAAGTATGGTGGAGAAATGCCTCTGCAGCCAAAATAAAAGATTAGAAATTTTGCATGCCACACGTGGACACTTCCCCTCAGGAAATCTTTTAACTCACTATTCCTATCAATTAGGGAATAGGTTTTTTAATTTGCCCTACAGAAAACACATATCACGTCCTCAGGAGCCCAAGAAAATGATAAAACATCCAAACTATAGAACTGCTGGCAAACATTTTCAACACTACTGCAGCAAGGGTGGAAAAAAGTCACTGAAGAAGAAACCTAGACAAGTAAGAAGGTAGAACTCCTGTGCTGCTGTCTTAATGTGTGGCATTGTTTAAATTCTGCTAGAGAGAAGTTGGTTCAAATAGCTAAGGTGTTCATCCTAGGAGTTCAGCTGGGTGGTAAATGAAAGGTCAAATTATTTTTCAAAGGAATTAGTTTATATCTGTGACAGTCTTCAGAGCTGTATACTATATACATTTTTTACACTTGTTTTAGCTGAGGCAGAGATCCATATACATAATCTAGTCCCCTCAGACATCCTGTGCCTTTGAGTCCATGAAGAAATGAATGCAAGTGAGTTTCAGTGATGTATAAATATCAGGAGTGTGATAATGTCTGGCAAATGTAATATAATTTGCAGTTGCTTGACAGTTTCTTAAAAGCTTTCCACATTGCCAACGAAAATTTCACTATGCATTAAAATGTTGCTACCATTAGTAGCTCAAATACCAGTAATATTTTAAAAATTTAGTAGTTTCAGATACATTTCCCAGTTTATGCCTGTAGAGGCTTCTTTTTTTAACTTTTGAACTGTCAGGTTGCTGAATTGAGTGACATTTTCTTTTAATTGATTCTGAACCTCATGTTAAACTGCATGCCCGAACCAGGTGCTGCTTGTAAAAAATTGTGCAAAATTTCTCATGGCTTAATATGTCCCTATTAATGGGATTTTTCTTTAGTCTTTTTATTTGTTATAAACTCACAGTTCTGATATGATTAGAAGCACAGTTGTGTGTTTAGTAGAACCTTCTTAAGAAGAATGATTTTTTTTCTCCACAAAAATGCAAAAGATGCTTCCCTTTTTACTCTAATTGGTTTTACAAATTATGGCAGCTGTAAGGAGTCCACTGCTAATAATATATAACCATATGTGCTACTACATAATTACAAATAATGTTTACATTTTTTCATAATTATGAACTTGTTTTCCACTTATGTAATATCAGGAAAGTGTTTCCAGCCCTCATGATTCCAAAGGTGACCTTTGGAATGTGAATTGGATATTATCTGATTGCTTGATAGCTGCCTGAGTCTGCAGCCAGGCTGAAACATGAGTTCTAAGTGGTTTGAATGTGTCCCTTTTGTTTCAGTGGGCTGTTAGTAAGGAAGACTGACACTCTGCTAAAATTGTCCACAGTGAACGTCAATATTGATTACCTTTCAACAGTAACTTCCACTGCTTTTCATTGTATAAGTTATTCTTGAAATGTAATCAATATTAACGTTCACTGTCTATCATTTTAGCAGCAACATCAAGTTAATATGCATGCTTTTGTTGGCTGTTTTGACAGATATTGAGGTGGAGTGGAATAATTAATAGTTTTTAAGAATTGTTATAAGAGGAAAGAAAAAATTTCATTCACATCCCTTCCAAATTTAACCCTTCCCCTGAAAGTGGGAGGGAATAAATGTTTGTGAACCCCACCACGAAAGATTTACTATTTGGAAACCCCAAACCAAAACCATCTTCCACATCATCTTAGATAGAAAAAATCACCAGCTGTTCCCTACCCAAATGCCAAAACCTCCCGCTGTCACTTACCTTCATGCCAAAGCCTCTGGGTAGCTCATTGAGTGATATTATTAGTTGTCAGTATAAAGACACAAACATGACAAAAATTTACAGCACATTTAAAATGTGTGTCAATGTAGAATATGATAAAATGAGTTGAATAGCAAAATAAATTAATAAAACAATGTACCGAATGGCCTGGATTAAAGGGATTTTAAATGGTGTAAGATGGTCAATGCTGCATAACTTAGACCTAGTGGGCTTTTTAGAATACAAGATGCTTACGCTATATAATTTGTATACGAAAGATAGGTCTGAGCCTCAGTGATCTGGATCCAGATGCTGACGTTTACCCTGGTCCCCAAGTTCAGGGTGTTCAGACCCATGGTATTCTGATCTGGGTCCTGTTCAGAGTGCATTTGTTTGGCTCTATTAGAGATAAAGGCCCACCTCTAATATATAGAATTAATCTCCAGTATAATGATCTCTTGCTTGCCTCATTGCAAAGATTTGTATGGTACCCTGTTTCCAGAGCTATGTAGTGGTTAAACTGTACGAGTTCCTAAGGTACCTTCGTCTGATTTTGGAGAACCTTCTAGTTCTAGAAAAATCAACAAAGATTATGCTCCTAAAACAGGTTCCCACAAGCTTATGCATTACAAAACTTATTTTTAGGATTGCTGTCCATCCCACACCTTGATGGAATAATCCTTCTTTTCCTGAGTCAGTAATCCAGCAAGATTACTAAATCTCAAATTGAATTTAGGTAGCGGAAACCCACCTGCATTCAGCCAATACAGTATTTTCTTACTCTTCAGGCCAAATGTCAAAAGTGGCCACACTTCATATCTGTGTAAGCTCTTTTTATTTAGAAAGAAGTAATCCCAAAATATAATGTAAAATATGGTTTTTAAAAACCAAAATATCCCTTTGGGAGATTTTTTTTGTCTGACTAGTATACCTAGTGGACACATAATAGAGTGATGCTTAATACAGCATAACTTCTTCAGAGGTGAAATTTTTGTTGTCTATGTATATCATTATATAGATTAACCAAAAAAAGTGATTAATACAATGAGAATTGTTACCAAGGACATAATTGCTTTTATACAATAATATTAAGCAACATGCTGCTAATCCACCAAGCATATGGAAGCAAATGATTAAAAGAAAATGGTGGGTGAATGTTGAGGAATATAATTTTGAGGGAAAAGAGACCCACTACCACTGCCCCCGGTGCACCACTTCAGATTACTCTCTTGAAGATGTCACAGGAAGGATGGGCTCCACCAAAACTTTGGAGGACAGGGTGGCTGAACTGGAGGAGCTAAGGGAGGTAGAGAGCTATGTTGATGAGACTTTCCGGGACACTGTAGTAATGTCCCACCTCCAGTCTGAGAGCCCCAGTGTTCTTAAGGAGGATGAAAGTCTCAAGGGAACAGAGCATTTAATGGGAGCAGAGGGAAACCATCCCGTAGTTGGGACCCTCCTCCCAGAGGATGTTGCGGTATCCTCTTGCACTGAGGATACCTCTGATGGGGAGGGAATGCCAGTTAGGAAGAGGCAGGTGTTAGTAGTGGGTGATTCGATCGTTAGAAACATAGATAGTTGGGTTTATGATGACCGGGAGAACCGTATGGTCACTTGCCTGCCTGGTGCGAAGGTTGCGGATCTCTCGAGGCATCTAGATAGACTTATGTGTAGTGCTGGAGAGGAGCCAGTGGTCGTGGTACATGTAGGTACCAATGATGAAGGGAAGGGTAGGAGAGATGTCCTGGAGGCCAAATTTAGGCTGCTAGGAAAGAGACTGAAATCCAGGACCTCTATGGTGGCGTTCTCGGAAATGCTTCCAGTTCCACGCGCTGGGCCAGGTAGGCAGGCAGAGCTTCAGAGTCTCAATGCGTGGATGAGACGATGGTGTAGGGAAGAGGGGTTTAGATTTATTAGGAACTGGGGACACTTTTGGGAGAGGGGGAGCCTATACAGGAAGGATGGGCTCCACCTAAACCAGGGTGGAACCAGACTGCTGGCACTAAACATTAATAAGGCCGTAGAGCAGTTTTTAAACTAAAAGATGGGGGAAAGACGATTGGTGCGGAGATGCACGTAAATCAGAGAGAGACTACTCCTAGAGGAGAATCCGTTGATAGAGATTCTCTAAGCTGTAGTTGGAAAGAGAGAAGGGGAGAGGGCAAACCATGGGCCAGAGCTGACAAACAACCGCATACAAAGGAATCCAATGCATCAGGGAAGGGCAGACAAATAACCAGTGGCAAATTTTTAAAGTGCTTGTACACAAATGCTAGGAGTCTGACTAATAAGATGGATGAACTAGAGTACCTCGTATTAAATGAGGAGATAGACATAATAGGCATCACTGAAACCTGGTGGAATGAGGAAAATCTGTGGGACACAATCATACCGGGATATAAAATATATAGAAAGGATAGAGTAGGCCGGGTGGGTGGCGGAGTGGCACTGTATGTGGAAGATAATGTAGAATCAAATGAAATAAAAATATTAAGTGAATCAACATGTTCCATAGAATCGCTATGGATAGAAATTCCATGCTCCAATAATAAGAAATTAGCAGTAGGGATATATTACCGACCACCTGACCAGGACAGCGATACTGACATAGAAATGCTGAGGGAGATTAGAGAGGCTACCAAAATAAAGAACTCTATAATAATGGGGGATTTTAATTACCCCCATATTGACTGGATACATGTCACCTCAGGAAGAGAAGCGGAGATAAAATTTCTCAATGGCTTAAATGTCTGCTTCTTGGAGCAGCTAGTGCAGGAACCCACAAGGGGAGAGGCAATTCTCGATTTAGTCCTGAGTGGAGTGCAGGATCAGGTCCAGGATATAACCGTTACAGGACCGCTTGGGAATAGTGACCATAATATAATAACATTCAACATTCCTGTGGTGGGAAGAA
The DNA here is from genome assembly GCF_052426305.1 of Pelodiscus sinensis. NCBI lineage: Eukaryota > Metazoa > Chordata > Testudines > Trionychidae > Pelodiscus > Pelodiscus sinensis. The sequence goes on from NC_143054.1 coordinate 188,598,311, forward strand.
CACCTCAGCAGTCTAGCACCCTGGCATTTAATTTCAAAAAGGGGAATTACGCAAAAATGAGGAGGTTAGTTAAACAGAAATTAAAAGGCACAGTGTCTAGAGCCAAATCCCTGAAAGCTGCATGGAAACTTTTTAAAGACACCATAATAGAGGCCCAACTTAAATGTATACCCCAAATTAAAAAACATAGCAAGAGACCTAAAAAAGAGTCACCGTGGCTTAACCACCATGTAAAAGAAGCAGTGAGGGACAAAAAGGTATATTTTAGGAAGTGGAAGTCCAATCCTAGTGAGACAAATAGAAAGGAATATAAACACTGTCAAATCAAGTGTAAACATGTAAAAAGAAAAGCAAAAAAAGATTTTGAGGAACAGCTAGCCAAAAACTCAAAAAGAAATAACAAAATGTTTTTTAAGTATATTAGAAGCAGGAAGCCTGCTAAAAAACCTGTGGGTCCCCTAGATGATCGAGCTATAAAAGGAGCAATCAAGGACGATAAAGCCATTGCAGAGAAACTAAATGATTTCTTTGCTTCAGTCTTCACGGCTGAGGACGTTAGGGAGATTCCTGAATCTGCACCGTCCTTTGTGGGTGATGAATCTGAGGAACTGTCTCGGATTGAAGTGTCATTAGAGGAGGTTTTGGAACAAATAGAAAAACTTAATGTTAACAAATCTCCGGGACCGGATGGCATTCATCCAAGGGTTCTAAAAGAACTTAAATGGGAAATTGCTGAGCTATTATCTGTGGTTTGTAACCTATCCTTTAAATCGGCTTCCGTACCTAATGACTGGAAGGTAGCCAACGTGACACCAATATTTAAAAAGGGCTCTAGAGGCGATCCTGGCAATTGCAGACCGGTAAGTCTAACTTCAGTACCGGGCAAATTAGTCGAAACAATAGTAAAGAATAAAATTGTGAAGCATGTAGAAGAACATAATTTGTTGGACAAAAGTCAACATGGTTTCTGTAAAGGGAAATCCTGTCTTCCTAATCTGTTAGAGTTCTTTGAAGGGGTTAACAAACATGCGGACTAGGGGGATCCAGTAGATATAGTATACTTGGATTTTCAGAAAGCCTTTGACAAGGTCCCTCACCAAAGGCTCTTGTGTAAATTACATGGCCATGGGATAAGAGGGAAGGTCCTTTCTTGGATTGAGAACTGGTTAAAAGACAGGAAACAAAGGGTAGGAATAAATGGTAAATTTTCAGATTGGAGAGGGGTAACTAGTGGTGTACCCCAAGGGTCAGTCCTGGGACCAATCCTTTTCAACTTATTCATAAATGATCTGGAGAAAGGGGTAAGCAGTGAGGTGGTAAAGTTTGCAGATGATACCAAACTGTTTAGGATAGTCAAGACAGAAGCAGACTGTGAGGGACTCCAAGAAGATCTCACCAAACTGAGTGATTGGGCAACAAAATGGCAAATGAAATTTAATGTGGATAAGTGTAAAGTAATGCACATCGGGAAAAATAACCCCAACTATACGTACAGTATGATGGGGGCTAATTTGGCTACAACAAATCAGGAAAGAGATCTTGGAGTTATCGTGGACAGTTCTCTGAAAACTTCCACACAGAGTGCAGCGGCGGTCAAAAAGGCAAATAGGATGCTAGGAAGTATTAGGAAAGGGATAGAAAATAAGACCCAGAATATCTTACTGCCCCTGTATATAACTATGGTACACCCACATCTTGAATACTGTGTACAGATGTGGTCTCCTCACCTCAAAAAAGATATTTTGGCCTTGGAAAGGGTTCAGAAAAGGGCAACTAAAATGATTAGGGGTTTGAAACGGGTCCCATATGAGGAGAGGTTAAAGCGACTGGGACTTTTCAGTTTAGAAAAGAGGAGACTGGGGGGGATATGATAGAGGTCTATAAAATCATGAGTGGTGTGGAGAGGGCTGATAAAGAAAAGTTATTTATTAGTTCCCATAATAGAAGAACTAGAGGACACCAAATGAAATTAATGGGTAGTAGGTTTAAAACTAATAAAAGAAAGTTCTTCTTCACACAGCGTGTAGTCAACCTGTGGAACTCCTTGCCAGAGGAGGCTGTGAAGGCTAGGACTATAATAGAGTTTAAAGAGAAGCTAGATAATTTCATGGAGGTTAGGTCCATAAAAAGCTATTAGCCAGGGGATAAAATGGTGTCCTTGCCTCTGTTTGTCAGAGGCTGGAGAGGGATGGCAGGAGACAAATCGCTTGATCATTGTCTTCGGTCCACCGTCTCTGGGGCACCTGGTGCTGGCCACTGTCGGTAGACAGGATACTGGGCTAGATGGACCTTTGGTCTGACCCAGTACGGCTGTTCTTATGTTCTTAAATAGGAATTAAATGTAACATTTCTCTAAACTACCCAGCTTACGGTTTAACTAGAGAATACGGTTCAGGAATTATTGCTGAAAAACTGGATATTGCTGAAGAACTCCTTCAAATTGAGTATCTTCAGGGGGTAGCCGAGTTAGTCTGTACAAGATAAATTTAAAAAACAACAAATAGTCTGGTAGCACATTATAGACTAACAAAACATGTAGATGGTATCATGAGCTTTCATGGGCACAGCCCACTTCTTCAGATGACCGGGGTTTTGAGTTTAGGATGTACAGAAACTTAAATTGAGTGTTAATGTTCAAAGGCAAAAATAAAACTAGTAATTTAATATATTGTGCATAAACATCTTTCAGTCCTAAAATATACTTATATTCTTGGTGATATTTCTTTTGTTCTTTCTTCATATCCTCAGGCAGCCAGTTTGAATTTGTGTGGAAACAGGCAATTTTTTTTGAGTGCTTCCACTCTGAAAAGCAACTCTAACAATAACATTATGTGTTTGCTTGTTTGTGCCACAATTATTTTTTCATGTGATATGGTCCATGAATCAGTGAAAATATTTTTCACTACCATCTCTGCAGACCAGACTTCGTCTTTGTGAGTAATGGTGGTTTCTTTCCTCCATTTGCATCTTCACCCGAAATAAGACTTTATGGGCCAAATTACACTTTCTGTAACACTTATGCAAATCTGTTGCCTTCTAGGAGTTTGAACAGATATAACTGATTGACTAGAATTTGTTAGCAATTGCTCTTCATGTGCAAGGGGGGAATAGAATCCCATTCACTCTCTTTTCGCTGAATTTGCTCTTAGTTACCACAGAATTAAAAAGTAGTGAAGTAAGCATATAAAATTCTGAACATCTACCTTCAGTGCATCTGTTGCATAGGTAAGACATCTTTAGGTAGTCATATTTTAGAATAAAACTGCTGTTGATAGCTTTCATTTTCAATACAATACATGCACTCTTACTGTACTCACGTGGATTTGGTTTTGGTACTCTAAAATTAGCCCAGTTGTTCAGTAAAATATCCTGATCATAGGTTTACTTGTCTTTATGCTCACCAGTAGTGACTTTTAGTAACAACCTAAGAATAACAATTGCACTAACCTGGGGTCACCTGAAGCCCAGCATTACTATCCGCAAAGCATGATTTCAGTAAAAGTGCTCAGATTCAGTGATGGAAAGAATCAGTCAAAATCAAGTGAAACAGTTGGTAACACAATTGAAGATAAGTTTACAATGATTTTAACTGATAGAGTCTGATCTATAAAATATACAAAATTCCTGAACAGCTCATATTTTCTTCTCATTTGTAGCCAATGTGATATGCAGATTCAGTTTACAACCTTTTGATTTTTATTTTGGTAGATGGAGAAATTTGAATTCCTGTATTTGCCATCATTCACTTGTGATAGTACAATCCTGTTGTTTTAGTACAGTCTGTATTATGTTAATGTTAATAGAATGGCATAATGGTATTGGATCTAATGTCATATATTGTAACTTGTGAATATTTGTCATTTGCCTCTCTACGATTAGTTCACGATTTAAAGATTTTTTTTTCACCTTAGCTTATCATTTACTGTTCCAATACATTATTTTATATCTATTACAGCTTGCTACTTTAGAATTCCCTCCAAAGAAGCTGTTTGGAAATAAGGATGAAAGAGTTATTGCGGAACGGCGAAGTCACTTAGAGGTAATGGTAATTTTTTTAACAAACTTTTCAGAGTGTATTTAGACAGAGTTCTGTCTGCCTGACCAATAGGAACCATTCCCATATGGCAGACATTAAATGGTCTATTTATAAGTGTGAAGTTGCTTGCTGCTTCATTTACCACAGGAGATGGCAACAGTAGATTGCAAAGTAATAAAACTTGCCTATTAAAAAAAAAAAAAGCCGCCTTTTTTTTTTTTTAAGGCATCTTTAGTTTTGTTCATAGGAGGTTGTAAGCTGTCTCGCTTAGTCCTGGGCCCCTAACTGATGATAGGACCTATTCCTACTAGTCCAACGGCCCCTTTAAGACGGTGGGCCCAGAGGACAGGGTAGGATGCAACACTCGCTACAGTCCACAGTCAATATAGCCCTGTGCCCTGGTTCAGAGTGGGGTGGGCAAACAAACAGTTCCCAGAGTCAGTGTTAGCCCAGGCCCTGGTTCAGGGCGGGGTAGGCAAACAAACAATTTCCAGCACAAGTGGGGAGGAGGAGACTGCCACCCAGTAGATGGGGTAGCAGGGGGGTTCAGGACCTCCCTACTCCACTGTGTCCCGACCCATGGCCCTAGCAGTAGCAGCCTTGGCAGTCACTGGCGTCAGCGGGGAATCTGATCTGAAACATGCTGACATACATCAAAGGGCTGTCAGGTCTGCCTGACCATCATCTGCTTTCCCTGGGCCACTTCCAAACTCCCCCTTGTCTGTACCTGACTCCCGGTCAGCAGCGGGTTCGCAGGGTCCAGGTTCTCCGCATGTGGGGACAGGGTACAGAAAGTCTCCTCTTCAGTGCTTGGGCCTGGCAGTCCAGTCCAGTCGTCCACCTCTGCCAGATCCTCAGGTCCTAAGTGTGAGAGCTCAGCATAGGCCTCTGCTCCCTCCAGTGGCTCAGACCCCACTGAGCTCCTGAGCTGGGCTTTTATACTTCCTGCCCCACCTGTAGGCTTCTATCGACTTCAAGGGGCAGGCTCCATCTCGCCCACCTGGGCTCAGAGAGGGGTTCCTCCTCCTTGGGGTCAGTGAGCAGTACCCCTGCTCACTACAGAGGTATATTTATTTCAGGAAGAGAAGGCGAGGTAAATGTTTAATGTAGCCAGATGGGCTCTATACAGGGTAAGATTTTAAAGAACCTTGCTTACTATAAACTCAATTCATTACCTGAAGATTTGCCATGTTTTATCTCAATTACTGTATCAGACTATCTGGGGATGAAGAGGCAAGCAGTCTTTAGGCTTCATTGAGCTTTATTTGTAATCTGTTCTTTTGAATTTACTTTGATTCCGCTCTAAGCTAATTTCAGAATTAAATTTGATTATAGTGCAATCAGAGCTGTTTCTGATACTGTTCATATTTTCTTGTTGTGGTGTGTATACAGTACACAGTTCCAAGTGCCCCGTCCTTCCAGCTATTTAACAAGGAACCAGGAAGGGTTCTGCTTTTCATCAATAACTCATTAAACATTATGGAATAGGGTATTTGTGGTAGGGGAGCACTAGATTTTTTGCTAGTGTACACTACTTTGCAACCCTTGCACAGGGATGCAAGTCCAAGCCAGCTGGTGGGGGGAGGGGGGGAGGAGAAAGGGTGCAGTTTCCCCAGGGCCCACTGATTCAAAGAGGCTGGGGCTCTGGCCACTGCTGCAATAGCAGTGGTGGTAGCTGGAGCTCCAGGGCCTTTAATTGATGCTGGAACGCCAAATAAGTGCCCCATCACATCCAGACCCCGTAGCGCCCTTCCTGGTTCTGCAAATTCTTTAGCAGATATACCCTGTTCAAGTGTGGGTATAATGTACAGGCAGTCCCCGAGTTACACAGATCCGACTTATGTCGGATCCGCACTTACGAATGGGGCTTTCTCGCCTCAGAGCTCGCAGGCAGCGGGACCGCCCAGAGAGCAGCGGTCGTGCCACCTCGATCTCCGGGGCGAGAAAAGCTGCTCCGGGTGCCCCTGGTCTGCTGGGGCACCGTCTCCAGCAGACCAGGGACACCTGGAGCAAAGCCGGGGAGGCGGAGGGGTCCCGCGCCTCTGAGCAAAGCCTCAGAGGCGCGGGACTCCACCGCCGCTGCGGCTTGCTCCGGGTGTCCCTGGTCTGCTGGAGACGGTCCCCAGCAAACCAGAGGCACTGGGAGCAAAGCAGCAGCAGCGGCGGCGGGGTGCCGCGCCTCTGAGGCTTTGCTCCCCGTGTCCCTGGTCTGCTGGGGTGGGGGGCGCAGCTAGTGCGCCCCCCCCCCAGCAGACCAGGCTTTTGTTGTGGACCCTGGGGTAGAGCAGCTGGGGTGCTGCCAAGTTGGTCCTGCAGGGACCTACCTGGCAGCCCAGCTGTTCTGTCCCAGGCTCTCAAGGGCTGATTCCAGGAAGCTGGGGGCAGAGCAATTCTGCCTCCAGCTTCCTGTAGTCAGCCCCTGGTCAATTTCAGCAGCAGCGGCTAAATCTGGAGCCAGTTCCGACTTACATACAAATTCAACTTAAGAACAAACGTATAGTCCCTATCTTGTACGTAACCCGGGGACTGCCTGTACTGTAAGTACTGATTCTCTAAAAGTGTTGGCTGCTATACTTTGCCATAGTGGAGGCTTTCATGTAGCCTTCAAGATTAAGTCCAGAGGGTACATTTCAGTTTCCTCATCTGAAGGTGATTAATGAATAAATGGCTATAGCAAGTGATGAAGTGCTATGACCAGACGAACATAAAACTTGGCATTTCTGGCAGGGAAATGTAGTTAGACCGGTCACAGTACCTTGGTGATCAACAGACTTATGCCTCCACTTGTTCATGCCCTTAATTATCAGCTTCTCCATATCTAGTCTAAGAAAACTTCTTTTCATCCATATCCTTACATTCCCTGCAGCCAGCCACAGCAAAGAAATCTCTGTTCCTGAATCCAATGCAGAAGAATCCTAGGTTTAGTAGTCTTCAACTTACTCATTACATTGTATCTCCCTGTGAGCCTTGGGAGCCAATATGCATGAAAATATTGATAGCAAAATATTTTCCTCGGGGAACCTTATTTTTGACATTGGCTATGACTAATCTAGAGTTGATGTAAGATTGTGTGAAGAAAGATTGAATTGTTTCTGCAAAACAAAAGTGTTACTTTTTTTCAAAGTCTCAGTACTGAGTTTTTATTGGATAAGCTGATACTGAGTTCAGTGTTCTGCTGGAACTTGAATTTTGCAGGTCGTAGGCAGACCAGAAGTAGGTGTTTTTCTCTAATGGATGAAAAATTGGGTCACTCTTCATAAATGATATTCAGCTGTTTACATTCCAGTCGTGTTTAGAATCTTGAACAGACTCTGGCTTCAGTCATTATTTCCTGGAAAACGTCTATCCAGGACAGATCAAACTCTGATGACTAATTAGATTCAAATAGTAGCTCATCTCTGGTGAGCAGTAAGAAATCCTTTTGAGCAGACAAAAAGTTTTGGTTTTTCTTACTTTTTGGAATTAAGCAGACAGCATCAAATTAAAAACTTTTAATTCAGTATCTATCCATGGCAATCATGTCTTTTAAGCAAATTCCCAAGTCAGACTAAATTCAACAGTTTGTCTATAAGAATTATTTCTTGAATGAACTATCAGCAGCTGAAAGGTGCTTGTGGCTTCCTCAATTTTGCATCAGATCCAGTTAGTAATTGATTACAAAATTTGTCCGTGTCTGTGTTTAGAAATAGTGAAGACTCTCCAATTGGAATTTACCTTACAGGCTTGTTTATCCACTGTTCAGCTTCAAAATGAATTAAATGCATAATTTTATTCGTGCAGCAGCATAAGCTGTCTGATGATTAAACACACTTACCTTAATTGGCTTACCTTGCCTGGCTTTGGTCAAGGAAGTTTTCCTTATGCTTAATGATAGCAACATTTGGCAAAAGCATTATTTTTCAGGATCCCCCTGGTAGTCAAGCAGCAGTTTAATGTAATTTCCATAGATTTCTTTTTGGTTCCAGCAAAAACAGGAAGCAAAAATACTGACATAGCATGAGGATTTTTGTGGCATTGTTCAACCCAGCCAGGGCCAGAATCTTTTTGGATACTTCATGTGATACTCATTTTGGCTGGGGTAGATGGAGTGGCATTTGAGAGAGAATCCATGTTTTAAAGTAGGAGAAGGAGATACTGAAGCTTGTGGTCTGTGTAAGTCCTCAGCACATGTTTTAATTATATATGGAGATATACCATCTCATAGAGCTGGAAGGGACCTTGAGAGGTCATCAAGTCCCTTCCCCTGCCCTCACAGCAGGACCAATTACCATTCCTGACAGATTTGCCCCAGATGCCTAAATGGCCTCCTCAAGGATTGAGCTCATAACCCTGGGTTTAGCAGGCCAGTGCTCAAACCACTGAGCTATCGCTCTCCTCACGTTGGGCCATGTGTTGAATGAGGTGAGTTCAGACAGCCTTAAATTAAAGTGATGGCTACAAAACAGGATTATTGTAAAAATTACTTTAAGTTTATATGTATCTTAATGTGTTCTGGTTCTTAGAAGTTCAAAACTTTTTTCAGTGCATTCATTGGTAGGCAAATGTGACTTAAATTACCCAAAGAGTATTCTTTCCAATCTTTGACTATTCTGCGTATTTATAATACAAAGCTTTTGGCATTGGATTTTTTCATGTAACACAGAACATCTCTTGTGTCTATATTGAATCGCTACTGGTCAGTTTGCACAGAGAATTCTCTTTTCTTCTAAAGAACTGAGAGATACTAATAGTTTATTCAAAATTACTAGATTTAAATACTGGGCTTTTAACAATAAATACTCTATTTTCAGTCCATTAATTGTTTCCTTAGAGACCTGTTTAGGGTAAAACTCTGTATTAATTGTTCAGCTGCTTAACAACTGTAACTTCACGTTACACCCAAACTTAATTAAATCTGTGTTAACTGAAATAGCCACTAATGTTGTTGATTAAAGTTAATAAAAGAGTGTATATATCCTTTCATGCCATTACACTTTTTAAAATAAGGATATACTAAACTGTCCTATTTTTGTTCAGAAAGGTACAAGGAAAGTAGACAGTTTTGCTTTTATAAAGAAAGTGGTAAAGAAACGAACATGGAAAAGATGTTTCAATAAATTCAGCTGTTTCCATTTTGATTGCAAAATGTTTTTTTAGTAGAATGCGGTTGCTTAGTTCATTGGCTAGATACATTCCCGTTAGGGGAGATTGGCTAAGGAAATGTCACTGAGCCCCCACCCTTACTTTTCCCACCTATTTTCCCAGTAGATCCCATTTGTATCATCTACTGCTTTTCTTCTCCTAAACACAGAGAAGTACGTCCCAGTTTATATAATACAGAGACTTAGGTTCATATATCTCAAAGCACTTTACAAAGATAGATTAACGCCGTTATCCTGTTGTACATCAGAGGAGATTGTGGGTAAGAAACTAGCAAGCCCAAGGTCTCACACATTATTTTCAGTGTTGTGAATGCAGCCCAAGTTTCTTGACTCCCAGTCCAGTGTTCTATCTACTGCACTACACTGCCATTTCTATTGCTGCTGCCAGCAAGGTATTCATTCACCATGACTGTTATTTTGGAAGCAATCCAATAGGCTGTTGTAAAAACAGTCTTTTGCTCTTTATCAGCATTTCCCTTTGTATTCCCATTGCTCAACTTCCTTAGTTCTGTTTGTGGACAGCAAAATGAAGCTAGCAAAAATACCTGATCACTGAAGCACTAGCAGGTAGTTCTTCAGCCAGCAGGAAACTTGTGTGTTCCATTTTTCTGCCTTCACACAGAACTAAGGGAATAAATAAATGCCTGAAATGTTACAGTTTAGCAGAGCAGCCTTCTTCCTGCTCTGAAGGATCAAATGCTATCCATCTTTTGTAAATTGTTTTTTTCATCCTGTTATACTGTGAGCTTCTTCAGAAGATAGTCATACATACTCAATTTATTCAGAATTAATAATAAAGTTGTTCTTAATCTCTTACTTCTTAATGGCCAATGATGGGTTCTCAGTAGTAGGCATTAATGCAAGATGTGGAAATAAATCACTAGCAAAGAAAATGATGAAATTATGCTCATTCCACTAAGAGGCATTAGAAATTAGCAGTTACTGAAACATTTAAGTAGTCAGGTCATATTGCCAACCCCCAACCATTTAAAAATTAGTCTCCAAAAAGGAAGATCGGCATAAAAATAACACAGGGGCCTTACGTTATCAAGCTTTTCTACACAACTGCGGGGCTACAAATATTTGTGCTTTTTAAAAAAGGAATCTAGGGCCCTGATATTCCTGTGACTTGAGGAAGTGGGGCTTTTAAGAAAAACACTGCTGTTGAGAGATTCACAATAAAATGGCACAACTATGCTAACAAAGTTGATCCATTCTAAAAAAGGCTGTGTTCTCTTCCTCCTTCTGCCCCCCCCCTCCCCGTTCTGCTAATTATCAGCTAAGAACTAGTTAATGCTGACATCTAAATACCATCATTAGCGATAGAAGTGTCCAATGAGATTAATAAGGGTGGATGAATTAACCTCTCTAAATCATTGTTTGAAGTTGTTTGCAAATTTAGGAAGACTACTATATCTGCACTCTGTTTCAAAAGTTTTCTCTGCAATAATAAGAACGAAAAGCTTTTTAAATAAAATCTTAGTTTTTCAGTTTCTGCAACTGTATTAAATGGGCCAGGTGTTTAACACCCCAACTCCAGTATGTTTGCTAACTGAGTTCACATTATTTACATGCAAATTGTGTTGAATATAAAAATGTGGTAATCAAAGTCGAGTGTTGTAGATAAGTTTTTCTTTTTCTGGTTCACTTTCATGTCAGTGATCCCAAATACAAAGAACTGTCAAAGCTACCGATTAGATGTCAGTTCAAAGTGATTATTAAAAGACAATTGTTAGATTCTAGTGATGAGCTTGCAACAGAGCCATTCTTCCTTAATATCAGAGCTTTAAGAATAGCTTTAAAGCCAGCTTCTCATTAGTGTGGTTCTTCCAGTTTGATTGTAGGCCTATGATAGTGTAACTGTAACTATTGCCCTTAGAAGCCACTCTCGCAGATGGTTTTTAAAGTGTTAATATATTGAGACGACATTCAAAGAAAACTTGAAGCTTTTTTGTTCTATATACACGTGCATGCAAAGAAGCAAACCGAATTGCAGATTTGCAACACTTGACTGTACTGGATAAAGTGCCAGTTGCATCGTTCCAGATTCAGGATGAACTTTGAAATGCTGCTTATTTATGAGAACACTTTTTAAAAAAAAATTCTCAAAACAAGAGAGGCACTGAAGTCTCCGAGAGGAAAAAAACAGATTTACGCCCAGAAAGAAGAGCATAGTATGTTGATTTGTGAATATCAAATATATAAACACATTTATAGGATAGTTGTTTTAGCTATTGATAGCTAGGTTGGGCCTCTTATAAGGTATATGTGCATTAAGAAAATATTTTTAAAAACAAAATAAATAAAGCACTGACTTGTATTCAGGAAATAAAGCTTATGTTGTTAGCCACTTTGAAGCTATATGACATACCAAGTTCATGCGTCCTGATGCACCACTGGTGTCGCCCAGAGACATCTGGTGTACATTCCCTTTGAAGTGGTTGTGTTCATAGTGGGCATTGTAACGGCTATCAGCAGTGAAGAGATTAAGCATTCCAATATTTTTAGGTGGCTCTCTTGTCTTTGTATCAGGTAAGCTGTGTCTACACTGGGCCACTTATTCCGGAAAAGCAGCCACTTTTCCAGAATAAGCTGCAAGCTGTCTACACTGGCCCCTTGAATTTCCGGAAAAGCACTGACGATCTACTGTAAAATTGTCTGTGTTTTTCTAGAAAAACTATGCTGCTCCCGCTCGGGCAAAAGTCCTTTTTCCGGAAAACTGTTCCGGAAAAGGGCCAGTGTAGACAGCCCAGTAGTCTTTTCCGGAAAAAAGCCCCGATCGCGAAAATGACGATCGGGGCTTTTTTCCGGAAAAGCGCATCTACATTGGCCACGGACGCTTTTCCGGGAAAAGGGCTTTTCCAGAAAAGCATCCTGCCAATGTAGACGCTCTTTTTCTGGAAATACTTATAACGGAAAACTATTCTGTTTTAAGCATTTCCGGAAAAGGGTGCCAGTGTAGACGTAGCCACACTGTCTGGATGATTTTTCCTAATGACAAAAAGAAGAGAGTACGATTTTTTACATGCACCAAAGACTTCCATACCCTCCCTTGAACTACTTGTAGGTTATGAAATACAGTGTGAATAAACTCCTTGGAGATTCAAAGAGAACAGAGCATATTAAAATATTGTATTCTAATAATACTGGGGGAAGAGATTTAGTTCAGTTCAGGAATGTCTAAAAAAGCTAGACATACACAAATCCATGGGTCTGGATTTCATGCATCCGAGGGTACTGAGGGAGCTGGCAAATGTCATTGCAGAGCCTTTGGCCATTATCTTTGAAAACTCGTCGAGATCGGGAGAGATCCCGGATGATTGGAAAAAGGCAAATGTAGTGCCAATCCAATCCAATGAGCTACAGACCAGTCAGCCTTACCTCCATCTCTGGAAAAATCATGGAGGAGATCCTTAAGGAATCCATTTTGAAGCACTTGGAAGAGGGGAAAGTGATCAGGAATAATCAACATGGATTCACCAAGGGCAAGTCATGCCTGACCAACCTGCTTAGCTTCTATGGTGAGGTAACTGGCTCTCTGGATATGGAAAAGTCAGTGGATGTGATGTACCTTGATTTTAACAAAGTTTTTGATACGGTCTCCCACAATATTCTTGCCAGCAAGTTAAAGAAGTGGATTGGTTAAATGGACTGTAAGATGGATAGAAAGCTGGCAAGACTGTTGGGCCCAACAGGTAGTGATTAACAGCTCAATGTCAGGTTGATGGTCAGTTTCTAGCAGAGTGCCCCCAAAGATCAGTTCTAGGGCCGGTTTTGTTCAACATCTTTATTAATGATCTGGATGAGGGGATGGATTGCACCCTCAGCAAGTTTACAGATGACACTAAGCTAGGGGGAGAGGTAGATATGTTGGAGGGCAGGGATAGGGTCCAGAGTGACCTAGGCAGATTAGAGGCTTGGACCAAAAGAAATCTGATGAGGTTCAACAAGAATGAATGTAGAGTCCTGCACTTGGGAGGGAAGAATCCCAAGCATTGTTACAGGCTGGGGACTGACTGGCTAAGTAGCAGTTCTGCAGACAAGGACTTTGGGATTACAGTGGATGAGAAGCTAGATATGAGTCAATAGTGTGCCTGTCATGATTATGAGGGTTAGCCAGCAGCCTGGGGATTAAGGGCTTAACTACACCTAGCCAGGTGGAGTGGCCAATAGGAATGTAGGTAGGACTTTCAAACTGGGACAAAGGAATATGGGGTTTTTTGCCCTCTTTTGTCTCTCTGGATGAATCCTCTGCAGCTACAGGGAGGGACAAGCATGTCTCTCTCTCACCAAGAAACAATTCTTCACTTCTGTAAGTAGGGTAAAGTGTAGGTAGTTTCGTTAGGCTTTATTGTTTTAAGGGTTGGGTATGGGATCTGATATCTGGCACTGCTTAAGAGATGTTTGGCTTTTCTTTTTAACTAAGTTCTAGCCCATGGTGTAATTCCTCCATGAGTATATTTTGTTATCTTTCCATCTGATCCTTATGCTTGCAACAGGAATATTGTTGTAATAATACAAGTTTTCTGTTTTCTTTTTATTAACCTGACATTGGTTACTTGCATGTCCTGAATTTATAATAGGGGTGAGATTTCCCAAATGATCTTTCCCCTAATCTCGTTATTAATATTTGGGTGGTGGCAGCGAAAGTTTTATTCCCAAAATCTAGGTTTTTAAGATTTTGGGGGAAGTTTTATACCAAAGCCTGGTAGATAAGGCTTTGGGGTACACTTGCTGGCCCCCACTTCTGCATTTATTGTGTCAGAGTGGGGAAGGAGCCATGACAGTGCCCTTGTAGCCAAGAAGGCTAATGGCATATTAGGGTGCATTAGGAGGAGCATTGCCAGCAGATCTAGAGAAGTGATTATTCCCCTTTATTCGTCTCTGGTGAGGCCATATATGGAGTATTACATCCAGTTCTGGGCCCCCTACTATAGAAAGGATGTGGATGCATTGGAGAGGGTCCAGAAGAGAGCAACCAAAATGATTAGGGGGCTGGAGCACATGACCTGTGAGGAGAGGCTGAGGGATTTGGGCTTATTTAGTCTTCAGAAGAGAAGAGTGAGGAGGGAGTTGATAGCAGCCTTCAACTTCCTGAAAGGAGGTTCCAAAGAGGACCAAGAGACTGTTCTCAGTAGTGACAAATGGCAGAAAAGGAGCAATGGTCTCACATTGTAGTAGGAGAGGTTTAGGTTGGATATTAAAAAAGACTATTTCACTAGGAGCGCGGGTGAAGTACTGGAATGGGTTACCTAGGGAGGAGGTGGTATCTCCATCCTTAGAGGTTTCAAAGTCTCCGCTTGACAAATCCCTGGCTGGGTTGATTTAATTGGTACTGCTTTGGGTGGGGAGCTGGACTCGACCTCCTGAGGTCTCTTCCAGCCCTATGATTCTATAATTATTTTCTAGAAGAGTTCAGTTCAAACCCCCAGGTAGCCTTAAAAATGGGTCTCTTAGGGTATGTCTACACTAGCCCCCTAGTTTGAACTAGGGTGGCTAATATAGGTATTCGAACTTGCAAATGAAGCCTGGGATTTAAATATCCCGGGCTTCATTTGTCTGTTCCCGGGCGGGTGCCATTTTTAAATACCCTTAGTTCGAACTGACTACACGTGGCAGTCAGAAGTTAATCCAAACTAAGTCCTTAGTTCAGATTAACTGTTACTCCTCCTTCAATGAGGTGTAACAGTTAATCTAAACTAAGGATTTAGTTCAGATTAACTTCTGACTGCCGCGTGTAGATGTGGGCAGTCAGTTCGAACTAAGGAGATTTTAAAATGGCGCCCTCCGGGAACATGCAAATGAATCCCGGGATATTTAAATCCCGGGCTTCATTTTCAAGTTCGAATGCCTACATTAGCCACCCTAGTTCGAACTAGGAGGCTAGTGTAGACATACCCATAGTCATCAATAGATTGGTAACTGGAAATAACCTATTGGATTGATTCACTTCAATCCAGTGACCAGAAGTAATTTGCTGTCTGGCATATATGGGGTTGGAACTTTAAGATGTGATTTGCAAACTTGGGTTTCTAACATTACTTTTGACTGTTATAAATACCCCTCAAACAGTTTGGGGGTTCCTAAATATTGTTTCAGGAATCCCCTAGATTTAAGGCCAAAAAGGGCCACCAGGATACCTGGGCTACGTCTACACTGCAGAGATTTCGCACAAAAGCACCTGGTTTTGCACAAAAACTCGTGGAATGTCCATACTACAAGCATGATTTTGTGCAAGGAAATTGATAGTACATCATAAGAAGAGAGTGCTTTTTGCACAAGAGTTATTCATCTTTCTACAAGGAAAAAGCCTTTTTGTGCAAAAAAAAAATGTGTATGGATGGCAAACAGGGATTTCTTGCGAAAAAACAGCCTATTGGAAAAAGCACAAGTGCTCTGATTGCCATTCTGTTAATGACAATCAGAGCTTTCTTGCACAAGAGCGTCCATGTAGTGTGGACACTCTCTTGCGCAAAAGCATTTGCGATGCACTTTTGTAGTGTGGACGCTTTCTTGTGCAAGAACTTTTTGCAGAAAATCTCTTCCGCAAAAAGGTTCTTGCTCAAGAAGCCTGCAGTGTAGATGTAGCCCCCGTCTGACCTCCAGTATGTTACTCTTACTACACCCAACAACCAGAACGACACTAAAGAATTACAGCTTTCAGGAATGTGAACTGCTGTGTGCCATAGGCAGAGAGAATAGGAGGGACCAAGGTAGATCAGATTTTTTGCAATTAAAAATATAAACTTTTCTGTGCAATACATTGTCTTTTCAAAGGAAAAAATAAGACCAATAATTCAGAATTTTCAGCCTTCTTGCAAATTTTTTTTAGAGTATCGTAAAAAGGAGGGAATTATTAAGAGTGATTACAAAATTTGTGAGTTAACTTATTTCATACTTAGTTTAATTTCACTTTAGCATTTGTAACAGTTGCATTCATTTTTGCTGTCAGTTCAAGATAAATTCTTCAACATCCTCTTGCAAAGCAAGCTGAATAGTTGCCATATCTATATAGTTTTCCGATAATGACGACTGTTCTGGATCAAGGACACTAGGTGCATGTCAGTGCTGTCGTCTTCTTTTTTTTTGTTTGGTGAGGCAAGTTTATCAGTGAGCCTCCAGTTTTTTATTTCACCAGAGGAAGTTGAGGGTGATGAATGTCAAGTACTTTGGTAGTGATTTGCCAAGGCCATTGCAGCAGATGACATGCTGTCACTGCTGGCCCAGGGATGCGTAGTAAATTCAATTCTTTTGTTGCCGCCTGTGAATAGATTTTGACAGGATTTGTTTTGACTTGTGCTCTGGAGAAAAGATTGATTTCCTTCACTAGGTAGGTCTGTTTTGATCTTTTTAATATGGCCTGTTACTTCCAAAAGCAGATTCATACAGATATAGGAACTGTAAATCACAGTTGTTCTATGACAGGCTATGGGTATGGTTTTTATTGGAACTATGTGAAGGCAATGAATGTAACCTTTTAACACAGAGATATTGTAAGAAACATTAAGTCCCATAGATTGTAAATGAATTTCATTTGTTAAAGTGTAATATCAAGAAGAATATTATTGCAGTTTGTGACTGACTTAGAAGTTAATTCAGCTGATGCCAGATAATAATAATTCAACATAATGCATTCATGCTGCTAGACTTGAACAGAAAAATTATCTAAATAGCTATAATGAAAAGTTTAATTTTGCAACAATAGAATAGCAATTTCACCTTAAATTTTAACCGGCTTCCAACAGAATACTTTGTATGATCTCCAAAATGAATATTAATGTATTGAATTCAAATTGTTTATCACTCTGACAAATGGTTTGTTGATCAATTCTGGATCAATTCTGAAAATTGGACTTAAATTTCTAAGTTACGTATGTGCTTTTGAAAATACTATCCCTGTTCTTTGTGGTTTGTGCGTGTTCTGAAGACATCTGTAACAACTCTGCGCCAGATCCTTCAATAGTGTAATTGCCAGAGCTTCACTGCCTGGAGCTGCACTGATTTACCCCAGCAGAGGATGGTGTGCTTCTTAATTCAGATTGTGCTGAGATTTGTACTTCTAATGGGGGTTAAATCCTTTTTGTTATGTAAGTAGAATATTATGGATGCACACCAGAGTCACAACACTTACTCATAGACTCATAGACTTTAAGGTCAGAAGGGACCATTATGATCATCTAGTCTGATCCCCTGCACAGTGCAGGCCACAGAATCTCACCCACCCCTCCTAGAATAATCTTCTCACCTATATCTCAGATATTGAAGCCTTTAAATACTTTGAAGACCCCAAGATGCAGAGAATCCTCCAGCTGTCATCTGTGCCTCATGCTACAGAGGAAGGCGAAAAACCTCCAGGGCCTCTGCCAATCTACCGTGGAGGAAAATTCCTTCCCGACCCCAAATATGGTGATCAGCTAAACCCTGAGCATGTGGGCAAGACTCATCAGCCAGACACCCAGAAAGTTACTTTCGGGCAGTATTCATTTTTTTTGAGAATAACAAACATGAATTAAATTACTCATTTTTAAAAAAAGACTTAGTCTAATATTTCGTTCAGGTCCCATTATCTAACAAATGTGGTGTTTCTAACATGTTATAGTTTGGTTGCATGTACCTGTGCACACATCAAACATTGACTCGTTTTAAAAAAGTTACTAGCATTATTCATCATAACTTTTGTGTTCATGCTTTCCTAGCAAAAACAACCCAGCTTAAGAAGCACTGACACCCTGACGTCTGTTCTGCAACACACACATACACCTCCCCAGCAAGTTTCTCTCTCTGGTTCTTCCTTCATGGAGTGTCCCTATCATGTCACCGTGGATTGTCTTCATTAGCATATTATAGACATCTGAAACAGATGTGTCAGCAAAACAATCTATTTTTGGTGAGGCCAGAGTTAAGATTGCATGTCTGAGATTCCGAAGAATTGGTTGTGTGCATTATGCATGGCTGAATGATGCAACTGAAAGGCAATTTGTTGTGGAGTTGATGGGTACTAAGGATTGTAATGTGTGGGTGGTAACGCATGCAACGTGAGGTGGAACTGGATATTAACTGGTGATTGCCTTGATTTTTTTTTAAACAATTGAATTGTTAGAAAATGTGTGCAAACAGCCTTCTCCTTGTCAACTGTCAAAAAGCTGAAGACAGGGCCACCAGGAAACAGTATTGCTTGTGTGGGAGGGGCAGGTGGTAAAATTCAGCATTTGGCTGGGTCATGTATTGAAGAGTTTGGTTGAAGGAACCCATTTGTTTTGGCTGTATAGCATGAGGCTATTTCACCAAGCACTAGACCTAATTAATTCCTGGAACTTTAGAGCAGGTCACCCTCCCTTTAATATTGTAACTAATTCAGTTGTGGCCTGCTGCTTTACATCCATTTATGTGTCATTCTTCATTCGCTTGTATGTCCTGACCAATCTTTTAATTTTGTGTTTGCACCAATTATCTAATTGTAGGGGGAGGGCTCTATTTTAGGGTTGATGGATACGTGTAGGAATATAATCGATACAGAGATATTTACTGCTTCTTTTACTAAAATGTTATTTCCATAACTGTCCACTACTGACAAAGCTACAGAACTACATAGCACTGCTACAATCAGTGTCCAGTATTTGTTTCTTTCCCTATAAAAGATACAGGACCAGACGATACTGTAACATTTCTAGAAATGTATCATTTGTGCTTCAACTTTTCAAAGAAATAATAGATTTTTAACACTAAATATTTTCTCAGGCACTAACCCCTTCATATAAAATTGAAACTGCCCATGGTAACCTGATTGTATATACTATAATGAGGGGATCTAGTGGTGACTAGTTGCTATCTAAAGTGCATAAAATATAACTCACGATATTGAATAACACAAGTTAACATACTCATAAATTTTACTCTAGAATTGAGTTTACGATATCTTACAAGATGTTCCTAGATAACTTGGAAAAGAATCGATGCCAATATATTTTTAGCAAAGGTGGGTGAACCAGTTCTTGTGAGAACCTTGAATGTATCTCTGATTGCTTAACTCTTAGAGACACAAAGTGAGTGAGATAATATCTTGTTTTGAGCCTATGTTTATAAGAGAGGGAAACGTTTGAGCTTACACAGAGTTCCTAGGCAAGGGAACATGGAAAAATTTACATTGGTGCCTCTAATACATCTGGTGAAGACTCCCATAAAAACTCCATATGCACATGAGGCAGAAGAAAAGCTCTCCTACTAACATAATGATGGCTACTCAGGTGATTAAGGTTGATATAACTAAGTTTCTCAAGGGAAGGGATGTTTCCTACCCCTGAGCATCATAATTGTACTGAAATACATATGTAGTTTAGATCAAGCCTCAGAATGTCACTGCTAAATACAATGTGGAATAGATTGTTTAGCATTGTAAAGTGGGCCATTAACACCTCATCAGTCATAAGAAAGAAAAAAAATGTGGGAGAAAGCAGCTGGTAGAGTTGTTGGTAGATTATAGGTTGTTTTAATAAGCAGTTTATTTAATAATAAATCCGATGAGTCTCTTCAGTACATGATGGTTAGTGTCCAGCAAAGTTATGAATTTAAGCTCCAGGCTTGACTTTTGAAAGCATAGTGCAGGATGTGAGGGTAAGAACTGATAGGCCAGATATCACAGCATTAATCCATAGCTGATGTAGTGTTTTTGTCTTCTGTCATTTTTCCTGGATGAGTTCATCTGAGAGAGTGGTGATTTTCTGGTTTCATCCACATTGTTGCTATTGGGGAATTCAATGCACCACATTTTGGGATAGGCATGGACATTGAAAAGTGTATTTTGGGGACTGTTGATCAATGTATCACTGCAGATAGGTTTGCAGGTTTTGCATCTGTTGAGCTAGCAGGATCTGGAACCACTTTGAGTGAATGTATCCTGGTCTAAGGGGAGTTTGCTTCTGATTGTGAGTATAGAGAGGTTGAGGGATTGTTTGAAGACCAGAGGAAGGGATTCAGGAAAGATGTCTTTATTCCTTTCCCTATCAAGAATGAGTACCGGTGTCAGAGGTAAGTGCAAACTAAGGGTGTGCAGTCAGAGGAGGGGGTTATGTCTATAATAAAGTAGGTTCCCTTGGGATGTTTGAGTGGCCTGTTCCATGATACAGTCTGCTTCTATGGTGAGGCCTCCTTGTTTGGTGAAGGTGGTTTTGAGCACATTAATGCATATATGGCAGACTTCTATCCTCAAAGCACATCCTGTGATTTCTTAGTGCCTGGCTGTGGGTAACATTTTTTGGTGTCTCGGTTTCTGGATCTGTGAAGGTAAGTGTGGTGATCAGTGGATTTCTTATATAAGCTTCTCTATAGAGTTCCATTGTTGAAGCTTATAGTGGTGTCTAGAAAGTTGATGCTTTTGTGGAAGTGTTCTACAGAGAGTTTAATGAATCGTTGGTTGTTGAAGTTGTGGTAAATATCAGTGAGGGAGTTTGTCATCTGTCCAGAGGATGAAATAAATCACTGGGTTCTTCATGCATTTGTCCAGAAGCTCTTTAAGGTTGTCCATGAAAAGGTTGGCATACCGGGGAACCATCTGCATATCTGTTCCCATAGCTTGAGTAAAGTATTTGTTGAACGTAAAATTATTGGGTGAGAATGAATTGGATGAGTTGGGGGACGTGAGTGGTATCTGAGGGTCGTCTTTTGTCTTGTAAACATTAGAAGGAAGCAGCAATGGTATCATTGTGAGGGATGTTGGTGTGTAGAGAAGTGATGTGCTTGGTGGTAACAATGGTGTTCTAAGAGGAGTTGTTAATGTTGTGGAGTTTGTGGAGGAAGTCAGTTGTGTCCTGGAGGATGCTGGCCCTTTATGTGGCAAGTGGTTTGGGGATGGTTGCTAATGATCCATCAAAAGGAATGCCATGGCCAGATATGATAGGTCTTTCTGGATTCTCTTGTTTGTCTATCTTGGGAAGCAAGTACAGTATCTCTGTGTGGGTTTGTGGGTAGTTGGTAATGAAAGTGCTATCATAGACAGCACATGACCCTATTCTACTCCCCTCTCTATGTTCTTAAGCTCTGATGCCTTGCTGATGCCTCCAGGCTATGCTCTAGTTCTTTCTCTGATCCCTGGACCTGCATGCCTAATATACAGGCAGTCTCCGACTTACGCAGATCCGACTTACGTCGGATCCGCACTTACGGGGCTTTTCTCGCCCCGGAGCTCGCGGGCGGTGGGACCGCCCAGAGCGCAGCGGTCCCGCCATCGCGTCCTCCGGGGCGAGAAAAGCTGCGCTCCGGGTCTCCCTCGTGTGCTGGGGGGGACTCCCCAGCACAGCAGCGAGACCCGAGCAAAGCCGCACAGGTGGCGGGACCCCGCTGCCCGTGCGGCTTTGCTCCTTTGCCCCGGAGCAAAGCCGCACAGGCGGCGGGGTCCCCAGCCTCTGCGGCTTTGCTCCTGTCTCCCTGCTGTGCAGCTAGTGCGCCCCCCCACCTCCCCAGCAGACCAGGCTTTTGTTGCGGGACGCCTGGGGTAGAGCAGCTGGGGTGCTGTCGAGTTGGTCCTGCGGGGACCTACCCGGCAGTGCCCCAGCTGTTCGGTCCCAGGAGTCCAGATTCAGCCACTGTTGAAACTGATCAGCGGCTGATTCCAGGAAGCCGGGGGCAGAGCAACTCTGCCTAGGGCTTCCTGTAGTCAGCCGCTGATCAGTTTCAGCAGCAGCGGCTGAATCTGGAGCCAGTTCCGACTTACATACAAATTCAACTTAAGAACAAACCTATAGTCCCTATCTTGTAGGTAACCCAGGGACTGCCTGTACTTGCTTGCCCCATGCTGTTTACTAGCCTAAGGGCTGGATCAATAAACAATTGTTAGGATGGCATCAGGGAGCCACAATGGGAAGGATTCCTGTATCAAGTCTGTCAGGATTACTGGCATCCAGAAAACACAGAAACTTGAGTCTTGCTGCCTACAGTAGTTCTAAACCATCCTAAGTTCTCTCTGCTAGCACTCTCAGTATCCTCCTATTTCCACCCTATGTATTATCTGTATGAGAATTAGGTAGCATCCCAGTGGTTCAGAATTAATTCATTTTGTAACTCCTTAGCTCCATTCTTTTTACACTGACTGAGATGCTGCCATTGAAACCATATGCTCATAGTGAGCTTGAAATCTGCCACTTTTTATAATATTTTCATCTTTTCCATAGAAAATAGCTTTTCGGTGTGGATTGTTTAAACCAAAATTTGGCTTAAAACTGGCAATACTCTGTTCTCTTGTTAACAGATTATACGGTAACTAGAGGGACAGTTCAGAGCAAGACTACCATTTTAATAAAGGGAAAGCAAGTCCAACAATAGGCGTTGAATGAAGATAGGCATTCCTTTTCCTGAACAACAAATGGTTTCTGTGAAGATCTGGAAGAATCATAGGAAACAGTAGTTGTTGCTGTTACCAGTTCCATGTCACATGCATATCCTTGCCTAGCACAGGGATTCTTTGTGCTACCCTTAGAATTGCCCTGCCTCTGGCAAGAATATTGGCTTTATAGGAAAAGCACAGCAGTAAATCACCAGGCCACGCAGGCCAAGGTGAATACAATTTCCTTTCTGGTGACTGTGAGTAAAAAATTGGTACCTTCTGTGAACCCTCAGACCCAGTAAACTGGAATTACTGCAGTAACTTTCCACTACTAAAACTCAAGCATTATGTTATATTTTTATATTTGATTTACTTCCCTATTCATCCTTCAGGCTTTATTGGGTTGGTTTTTTTTTAAAGGACCTTGCTTTGTGAACTAATTATGACAAATGTTGACACAACATCTGTTGCCTGCTTTAAATTATCTCCTAGTCTGTTGGAATTCATCTTGAAGGCATTTTCGTAATGACATTTTTTTGTGTGTGAACATTAATACAACCTGTGGGAGATTTGAATAAAGAAAAAGAAAATCCACCAGTCTTGCCAAAGGAATAGCTTATGTGCCAGCTGCTTTTTTGTTATCCTGCATTCCAGAGTATTGATATAGTTTATTTCCAAGACTCTTAACAGCAAATGGATAGCTTGTTTTATTATGGAGAAGTTCTTGAGAAGAGTGCAGATAATGTGGACTTTAATTAGGGTGACTGCTTTCCAGAATGGATGGATTAGGGTTGGAGGCTGCATTCAGCTAACTGAACATCACATTCATCATAGGATATTGTACTAAATAGATTTCTTTCCCCTGAATACATGATTAGTGTGCAATATCTAAAGGTATGACAAGCCAGTTATCTTTTTAATCCAGTCTTAGCAGAGCAAAAGTCTTTATCTTTTTACTTTAGATAATATTTCCCTTGCAGCTGTATGGCATCAGAGAAATTATTTTTTTGGGTACCCTAGTAAATGTCTGTGTGTCTTCCTAGTATATGTTTTGTTTTCCACGTTTCCTGTGAACATTTCAAGTGCTGTTTGTAAAATCCCACTAAATGTTCATGTTCCCTCCAAAACCTTGCTTACAGGAAAAAAAACATTAATTTTGCAAAAGTGATCTTCATGTTGTTTCTGTCCCAATTTCACGAGATGTAAATGGATATGGTTTGTGGAATGGCTGGTAAATATTAACCGTTTGCAAGCAGTGTTTCAGTTCTATTTTGTATTTCTTTTCAACAGTTTTAGGGGGGATTTCACTGGAAGGGACCCAGTCCTGAGAATTACTGCAATGCACCATTAAGCAGGTGCAGGGGTGGGCTGTTGTCTGGTTGGCTGAAGAAAGGGAGAATAGTGCTTTACAGGTGGGGAGGAGGAACAAGTGAAGGGCTTCTATGAATGGTCCGAGAGAGAGCCAAGTGCCCCTTCTTATAACCCACCTTAACTCTCCTACAAGGAGGGGTGGGTAAGGTGACAGATGGCTTGGCTGGGTAACCTAGATGGAAAAAAGAGGGGAGGGATGGCAGAAACTCCAACACAGTGCATAATTAACATGGGACTACCTACACAGTATGCTTTTATCTGCCATATAGTCCTAGGCCTCTAATAAGAGCTATTGCCTTATTAAAGCCATATCAGCTATCTTCTCACCTTTTGGTATAGCTGGACAATACAGCACACATATGTATATTGCTTTAAATAATTCCCTTTCAATTTAATGATCTTGGTACTTAAGTGGTGAAAAGATGGCTTAAGTTGTTTTGCATCCATATTTAGTGAAATTCCTACAGAGTAGCTCTGAAGTTTGTATCTGCTACAATATTTGCTAGCTTTGGGTGTTCTTTTCCACGAATGTTGGTAAGCCATGTTGAGCAAAAACTATTACTCTAGGGATAGAATAAAATGGTATCAGTCCTGGCAGGAGAAGAATATTCTAAGCATTTCCTTTGTATTTCCTGACCACAACATAAACATTTCAAGAGACTCATTTACAGGTTGGTATTTAAGTATAATTAGATATTAAAATGAGATTTTCCAAGTTCATGGAGATTTGTTTCACTTTTTTATGTTGCCTTGTATTTAACTCCTCAACATGACTGTAACCAAAGTGATCATGAAAACTTTGACATAGTGGATTTCTTTTCCCAGAAATACCTCAGGAACTTTTTCTGCATGATGCTCAAGTCCCCATCATCTCCGTTACACATCGATAAAGTGGGACCAACCCTGTCAAAACATACCATCTGTGAGTTCTCCCCCTTCTTCAAGAAAGGAGTGTTTGACTACAGCAGCCATGGGACTGGGTAACTGCTGGGCCAGGGACTCTGCCAGTGGAATAGAAGCCAAAGCTGTGCCTTCCATTCTGGAGTGTCAAAAATGAAAATAAAAAATCAATCTCCATGCCTGAAAATTTCCATCAGGAATTTTGCCAGTTAAAAACAGATATGCAACAATGCTAACCTTCAGCCTTTAGCGGTTGTCATATTTAGTGCCTGCATTTTCTTGGCATGGAATATACAAACATTTGTTAACACTAGTTGCTCTGGTAATGATGTACAAAAATTCTAATTCTCATGCTGTGTGGGGATCCACTCATTAGTGAAAGTGCTTCCTTTACATTTGCTCAAACAATTCGTTACAGTACTGCAAGATTGTCTCCTGTTTATTGCGGTTATGTAGTCACAAGGGGAAATTTTCTAATGTTCAGTTTCTACCAAGCTGTTTCTTAGGAACGTTTCCTAGTTTTCATTTCCCCATAACATATTGTGGCATTTGAGATGATACTTGTGCTCCATTGGCATTTAGTTATCCCAAAAAGTTCCGTTTAACTATTTAATTGTACAATTTTCCTTATAAGAATCAAGGTACCTGTGACTTGAACGTTTATAAAGTGTGTACTGCAGAGGATTTGAATTCAAACTCTGTGAAAGTCTTCCATGCTTCATTACACAGATACAGAATGAATCACTTGCCATTAATTAAAAACAAAGAAACAATCATTATTCAAAAATGAGGTCAGCATGTTTTCTCATTTTCTGATTACCTGGAATGTAACTGTATACTATGCACTTTACAGAGCTCTCAGCAATGCATAGAAATAATGTAAAATGCTATATATTTTGGAATAGATGGATTCTTCACAGTAGACTAACTCTTGTCTGAATTTTAGTTGCAGAAATTAGAATTTACAAGGTTTTACTAATACTTTTAAATTATTTGGGACTTGTTTAAAATTGCACATGTATATACAGCATAATGTCCATTTTTTTATTGCTATAGAATAAAAAACAACATTGACTGGAATGAGGACATGTACAGAAGCTATGTGACAGATAAAAAGTGGACTCAAACAACTTTTCAGATATTAAAATGTCATAG
The DNA here is from genome assembly GCF_052426305.1 of Pelodiscus sinensis. NCBI lineage: Eukaryota > Metazoa > Chordata > Testudines > Trionychidae > Pelodiscus > Pelodiscus sinensis. The sequence goes on from NC_143054.1 coordinate 188,624,229, forward strand.
ATTTTCATGCTCACTTTCATGAGTACAAAAAGTGCCATGTAGTTAATCAGAACTACGATTTGAGTTTTCATATATTAGTTCAAATTAACAGTGCTAATTTATATTGCATGAAATGGTCATGTAATTAAAACCTGGGCTGATAAAGCTGACAATGTGCATTTGACAGCCTGAACTGTGGCAACATTTAGCCTTTTTCTCCTTGGGTTTATAATGTTAGACTACACATTTGTAGTCAATCATTGTAACAATTCCTCTTTTAGAACCTTTTCAAACCTAAAAGATTGTCAGTATATAGAATAGTTCTAATAAGATACACATCTATTAGTGCATATTCCAGTTACTTAGTAAATATGAGCTTTATGGTAAAATTTTAAAAAAACACCTTAGTGATTCATTGACCTAGTTAACATTTTTGAAAGTGACTTAGGAGCCTAGAGGTATGTCTGCCCTGCAAATAGAAAAGTGGAATTGAGTTTGAGCCCAGGTCAACTGACTCAGGCTTGCACTACAGAGGTGAAAATAACTGTGTAGATGTTCCCACTTGGACTGTAGCTTGGGCTCTGAAACCTGGTGAGGAACAGGGTTTGAGTCCAGACTCCGGCACAGCCGAAACGTTTGTTGTGCAAGACCCACACTCTAGTTGGTTGTCCTGGATAGTCGCTGGGATGGGTTGTTTTCTTTTCTTTGTGGAGTAAGTCTTACTGAAAGCCAAGAGGAATTAAGCACCTGTCACATTTGAAAATGAAATCTAGGTCCTTAAATCATTTAGCTGCTCTTGAAAATTTGTCCTGAAAGCTCATTGGAAAAGGAAGAATTGTTTTGCTGCTTTTGCAATAAAATATTGTATAGGCAGTCACTGTAAAAGAATTTAAGCAAGGAGGTTTTAAAATAGAATACAAAGAACATGCTTTACTGCATTCCATCTATGACAGAAGCTGATGTACCAAAGAATCCGTTTTGCTTGCTTTTTTACCAATTGCTGCAAGCTTACTGCATAGACTGCCTGCAGTATTGTTTAGGTTTATCACAGTGCTTTCCCATAAAAAGCAAAGATGTACTTGTCAGACCTTCCTGAGTGCAATTATGATGTTCCACACACAAAATATATGTCTGCTGGAAGAGTTGGAGAGATTCCCATAGGTAAGTCAGATGTTTCATATCATTTTAGATTTTGAAAACTAGAATCATTTCTAGCTGTGTAGCGTGGATCTGATACAGACCCAGATTAGTGCATATAAAGGGGGCCCTCAGCTGATCTAAATCTCTCTCTGCAGAGCTATGTTGATTGATCTGGCCCATTGACTTGAGTGTGCATAACAAAAATCACAGAATAAAACTTACTGAATACTTGCTTCCAATTTCAAAATATGTCCTCAGTTTGAAAGCTAGATGAGTAAATGTGTTATCAGAAGACATGAGGTCAATGACTGGAAAATGAAGCAAGACAAATCCAAATGAAGTAAGGCACAGATTTTTAACAGTCACAGTCATTAACCATTAGAATAATTTACTTTAAATCCAGATGAGAGCACTTCCCAAAAGAGATTGTATATTTCACATAAGTTATTACAGAATCTGCAGTTGAGTTTTTATGGGTCCATGTTATGTAGGAGGTCAAACTACATGATCATAATGGTCCCTTTGGCCCTATAATCCATGCATCTGTTCTCTGTGAATAATGATGTAAGTTTCAAAACTGCTTGTTACAGGGGAGAGGGGAAGCTAAGGTGCTTATTAAATAAAGCGGGGCACTGTGTTTTCACACTGCCTGGACAATTAAGCCTTCAGGTCTAGATTCAGCAAGACCTTGAGCACATGTTTATTTTTGACCAGATGAGTAGCCATATTAATTTCAGTGGGTCTACTTACATGTTTTAAGCAAAGTGTGTTTAAGTGCTTTACTGAATGGAAGCCATACTTTTTACACTTGTTAAATGAAGTTGTGTGTCTCCATTCAACACATTGGACCATAAGGGTATGTCTAGACTGCATCCCTCTGTCGGCAGAGGGATGCAGATTAGGCAGGTCGACATTACAAATGAGGCAGGGATTTAAATATCCCTCTCCTAATTTGCAGGAGGCCTAAGGGATCTGTCGAAAAAAGCTTTCTTTCTCGACAGATCCCCCTCTAGACTGCCACTTTTTGCCGACAAAGTGCTGAGTCGGCAAAACGCGGTGGCCATTTTTATGCAAATTAGGCATGAGATATTTAAATCCTTGCCTCATTTGCAATGTCGACCTGCCTAATCTGCATCCCTCTGCCAACAAAAGGATGCAGTCTAGACATACCCTAAGAAATCAAATCCTGGCCAGCAATACAGATACTTTGTGCCATCAGGCCGTCCCAAAGGGAGGGCAAAGTTGCCTTAATCTGGTACACGAGTGATGTTCTGTGTGAACTGTTCAATAAAACATTTAGAAGCTGGAGACCAAACCAAAGAGCAGCCTCCACACTGGGCTCCCACGCCCCCAAAGAGTTCATCTGAAGTCCATTCTGTTTGTTTCATGGCTGCTGCTGCTAAACCTCCTCCAGGCTCAACTTAACCTTGACCTCATTACCTGCAACAGAGGGCATGAAGTGAATTCTGCTGTTGTTCCTGAGCCAGTTTTGCACATGGCCATACAACCAATGGTGACACAGTCTGTTAGGAAGGGTACAAAAGAGGTTAGTAACAAGACAGTGTTATATTGTACTGCTAGTTGGAGGCTCCCCATGCCCCACCAAAAAACCCAGAGACTCCAGCAGATGTGAGGCAGATTTTAAGGTGGGTACAGAAAGAAATAACTCTTCATTTATTTACCAGAATTGTTGGGAGAAAAAGTTGTCCCTAAATTATCTCTGTGAAGGTCTTCCTTATTGTCTCCTCTTGGCATTTGAGACAAAACACGAAGAGGAGAGAAATGTGTAGAACTTTGCTGGTTACTTCTACTGACACTCTTGCAAATGGTGATTAAAATTTTGAAATTAAAAAAAAAAAAAAAATCCATTGATCAACTTACCCACAGTTGCTTTGGAGATTCAATCCCATAGTTTTCAATTTAAGTCATTGAGACTTTAGTAATAACGGTGCAGAATTTGCCATTTTCTAATCATCTTAACTTTGTATTGTATATGGTGCATCTACATTGCATGCGTAGCTCAAAATAACCTATGCAATTTGAGCAGTCAATTTTGAAATTGCTTATTTTGGAATTTGGCACTGTTTACAGAGTCCCAAATTTCAAAATAACCCGCTATTCCGAAACATCCCTTAATCCTCGTGGAAAGAGGTTTACAGGGCTGTCAGAATAGCAAGCCCGTTACATTTTGAAATAATGGGCACACTGTTAAGAAGAGGGATAGCTATTTCGGGATACCAAAGGTATCCCAAAATAGCACTACAGTGTAGATGTAGCCCATGAGAGTAAGAAATAATGTGTTAGATTATGATAGGCCCTGCAATTTTTTTGCAGACAATTTTCTTCTCTTTAATTGAAGACTAAAATTAGAGAAATAAATTATTTTTAACTTACTAAGATTCTTATCTTCCTGATCTTTGCATGAAACCAACCTTCATTTTGCACTTTTACTGGATTCTATACAATTTTCTTTTGATGTGATCATAGGTGCCAATCTTCCAGTCAGATCCATGTGTGTAGAAACTTGTGTTCTGTTGAACTGGAGCCATGTTAAAGTCAGTGGGGCTCCAGTAGCCATTGAGAGTAAGGTCTGTCCATATAAATCTAATTCAAAATCAGGGTCATAATATATGTAATTTGCAGCATCATAACTGAGTTTTTTATATGCCAGTTACTACTGACTATATTTTTCTCTATATTTTTTAAATGGAGGATTTGTTATTAGCTATATTGTATAAAGTATTTGTAGATGTTGGGGTTTTTCTTTTTAAATGAGCATAAAAATAACACAGAGATGATGAACTGAAACCTGGATAAATGCTTCAAGGGTGAAGTGTATAAAGTTCCATGACATCAATGTATATATTGTGGTTAAACATTTAAACTTGTTCAAATCTGGCAAAAATACTAGATTACAGATAGTAACTATTAAATTATATTCTTTTATCTTTTACAGATTAAGCGTTAAAATATTTTGTAAAATATTTAAAGGGTTCTTCTTAACATGTAATAAAAATATAAGAAAGCTGTTGGAATAGCATCTGTGTGTTATTTCATCTGCAATGCATAAAACATCTTAGCAACAGGAATACTACAGTATTTGTACTAATCCCTATTTTTTCCCCGTTTTCTTGCTCGTAACTTTGTTCTTTTCATAAGCACCTCTATTTTTCTCAAATGCCATGCTAACAGTAAAAACGTATCAACTCCCTGCAGAGTAGCTTGTGTGTCCATGCACAGATCCAGCAATATTTTTTTAATAACATTGGCAGGCATTTCTGGAGTACTATACTACATACTTTTTTCAAAGTGCTTTGCACAGATCCTGTTAATAGCTCCTGCCATCTTTACATAATGCAATCTAGCCTGAGTAGCTGATTCTCATGCATCCTGAATTTTAGATAATTGCTTTTTGTTCCTTTTTGTGCTATTTTGAAGAATTAGGAACATATTTTAAAAATGCATCATTTTAAAAATGTGGTTATAAGAAGATCTTATGTAGAGAAATGGAACTCAATTTCATTGGTCTTTTTCATAGTTTGAACCAAAGGTCTCCAATGCTACAGCTCTTGAGGAAATTGGTATTCCACTATATTTAACATCTGACATTCCTCAAACAGTATGTCAAGCCCATGTTTCCTACCTTATTATGTTTCATAGTATCTGATTATTTTTTGTGAAGGTCCAGAGTTTTTGGTCGAGGTATTCTTAGGGCCCAGACTTCAGAAAAAATAATAAAAATTGACAATGAAGATAATTTCTATGTATAAAACAGTTTTTCCTGATGGACAACAGAATGTTCCTGACAGGTGACAGAAAGATATCATCAGTGTCAACAGGCTCTGGCCACTTTTGCTTTGCTGATAAGAGTGGGAAGGCAAGAATAGCAAGCAGAGGGTGCAGCCTCCTAGTAAGTAAATAAAAAGATTTTGCAGTCCATTAATAAGTGTTTGGCAGTCTGAATTCGGCCCATGGTCCACCTGTTGACTTTTCCTGGTTTGACCAACATTTAACTGCTTCTGCACAAATGAACTTTCTCATTTTTCAGTATTGTAAATCATAGATATAGTAGCCCAATGTCTGTGACTCTGTAACGCTGTAGCGTTATGTTTTGCCTCTGGGGGGCGCTGTTGCCTCCCGCCGTGGCGTTCGACTGACTTCTGCACCACTCAGACAGGCCACTGCGGGGGAGCAAGCGGCCGTTTGGGAGCCGCTGTCTCCATGCAGCACCCGTGTGCTGCATGGGGAGTGTGGGGCCCAGACAGCCGCTTCGCGGCTTGCTCCCCCGCAGAAGCCTGGTTGAGCGGCGCAGAAGTCAGCCGAGCGCCACGGCGGGAGGAGAAGGGAGGCGGGGCGGTGACATACATGTCCCCGCTCCCTGGCCGTGGCGCTCGGCTGAGTTCTGCACTGCTCAGCCGGGACACCATGGGTGAGCAAGCAGCCGTTTGGGCTCCTCCGCGATGTCCTGGCTGAGCAGCGCAGAACTCAGACGAGCACCACGGCAGGAGGGGAAGGGGAGCGAGGCGGTGATGTACATGGCCCCACCCCTTGGCCCTGTACGTCACCACCCCTCCCTCCTTTGCCTCCCACTGTGGCACTCAGCTGAGTTCTGTGCCGCTCAGCCGGGCTGCCACAGGGGAGCCCAAATGGCCGCTTGCTCCCCCGTGGTGGCCTGGCTCAGCGGTGCAGAACTCAGCCGAGCGCCACGGCGGGAGGCAAAGGGGGACAGGGCGATGACATGCGGCGTGACAGTGGCTCCAGGCCCCACCCCCGGCCGTGAACATCACCGCCCCGCCCCCCTTGCCAAGTGCCATACTGAAAGTTGAAGGGGGCGGGGCAGTGATGTACACATTCAGTGGGCAGGGCCTGGATGAGCGTGTGTCCCTGACGGAGACAGAGGAGAGCGGAAAGAGAGTGAGAGGCAGGAGAGGGAGAAGAGAAAGAGAGAGAGGCAAAAGGCGGAGGAGAGCTGAGAGAGAGAGGGGGAGGCAGGAGGAGGAGGAGTGAGAGACCAGAGGCTCAGGAGAGAAGACTGACATGGAGGAGAGACCTGAAAATCCTGTCTTATGACGGGCTAATTGGCTAGTTATATAAGAAAAGCTAAATCTCAAAAATGAGGACATAAAATGCAGATTGTTGTAAATGAATTAATCCCACTTATTTTTTAAAAAACTTTTTGCATCACTATTTCTCTCTCACCCTATATCTGGGCCATTAAAGGCTAAGGCATATGGTCAGAAGCATGTGTGGGTTTTTTTCTCAGTCCAATTGAACATTGTAATAATGAGGGCTTTAAAAACTGCACTGTGAAAACTCAAAGTGGCTGCTTTGCAAAGGTTCAGAACACCTTCTGTTAATATCAGCTTTGATGAGAGACTGGCTTGCTCATCATCTCTGAAAATAGACCATGAGGGTTTTCTCTCTATCTCTGTCCCTCATTGCTGTTATGTCTGAGAAACCTGATTAGAGAACTGAACCAAGTAGATATTGTTTGTAAAGCACTCTGAACACAAAAGATAGTATATAAGATATATTTTTTAAGTCAGTGTCCTTAGGCATAGTGCTCTTCAGGGTTGTGCACGTGCCCAGGACTGAATAATTTTCTTCTGCAGTATCGGTGTGGTCTGCACATACATCCCACTCTTATCTCTTGCACCAATGGAATAAAGAGGACTCCCAGACCACTTCCAGCATAGTTCCTTCTTATTGCCTGTGATCTAGGACGAAGCTTCAGTGATCAGACTGACTTAGGCTTCTCAGTGTAAAAGTTCTAAAACTTTTAGCACTGGAGAAATAGTCTGAGGTGAATAGGATGAAATTCAATAAGGACAAATACAAAGTACTCCACTTAGGAAGGAACAATCAGTTGTGCACATACGAAATGGGAAATGACTACCTAGGAAGGAGTGTTCAGAAAGATATCTAGGGGTCATAGTGGATCACAAACTAAAAAATTAAGTCAATGTGACATTATTGCAAAAAAAAAAAAAAACATCATTCTGAGTTGTATTAACGGGAGTGTCATAAACAGGACCCGAGAAGTATTTCTTCAGCTCTACTCCATGTTGATTAGGCCTCAACTGGAATATTGTGTTCTGTTCTGGTTGCTACATTTCAAGAAAGATATAGACAAATTAGAACATAAGAAGAGCCATACTGGGTCAGATCTCAGGTCCATCTAGCCTAGTATCCTGTCTTCCCAACAATGGCCAACACCAGATGCCACAGAAGGAGAGAACCCAACAGGTAATCATCATGTGATACCATTACTACCCATCCTGCCTAATAGCCTTTGATGGTCCTAACCTCCATGAATTTATCTAGTTCTTTTTTGAACCCTGTTAAAGTTCTGGTCTTCATAACATCCTCTGGCGAGGAGTTCCACAAGTTAATTGTATGCTATGTGAAGGAAAAACTTCCTTTTGTTTGTTTTAAACCTATTAATTTCATTTGGTGACCCCTAGTTCTTACGTTATGGGAACAAATAAATAACTTTTCCGTATTCACTTTTTCCACCCCAGTCATGATTTTATAGACCTCTATTCTATTCCCCCTTAGTCTCCTCTTTTCTAAGCTGAAAAGTTCCAGTTTTTTAAGTCTTCTCTTCATATAGCACCTGTTCCAAACCCCTAATCATTTTTGTTGCCCTTTTCTGAACCTTTTCCAATGCCAATATATCTTTTTTAAGATAAGGTAACCAAATCTGTACGCAGTATTCAAGATGTGGGCTACCATACTTTTACATACAGGCAATAAGATGTTTTTTGTCTTATTTTTCTATCCCTTTTTAAATGATTCCTAACATTGTTTGCTTTTTTTTGACTGCGACTGCATATTGAGTGGATGTTTTCAGAGTACTTTCCCCAATGACTCCAAGCTCTCTCTCGAGTAGTTGTACCTAAATTAGTCCCCGTCATTTTGTATGTATAGTTGGGATTATTTTTTCCAATGTTCATTACTTTACATTTAACAACATTAAATTTCATTTGCCATTTTGCTGCCCAATCACTTAGTTTTATGAGATCTTTTTGAAGCTCTTCACAGTCTGCTTTGGTCTTAACTATCTTGAGCAGGTTAGTATCATCTGCAAATTTTGCCACTCAATTATTTGCCCTTTTCTCCAGATCATTTATAAATAGGTTGAACAGGATTGTTTCCAGTACAGACCCGTAGGGGGGGAGGGGCATACCACTAGTTACCTCTCTCCATTCTGAAAACTTACTGTTTAGTCCTACCCTTTGTTTCCTGTCTTTTAACCAGTTACCAATCCATGTGGGGACCTTGCCTCTTATCCCATGACAACTTACTTTACTTAAGAGCCTTTGGTGAGGGACCTTGTCAAAGGCTTTCTGGAAATCTAAATGTATAATGTCCACTGGATCCCCCTTGTCCACATGTTTGTTGACCCCATCAAAGAGCTCTAGGGGTATGTTCCATGAGGCGTACAGCTAGTTTGGATTAGGAAGCCTAATCCAAACTAGCTAGTCCGTGCTGCGTGTAGCCGCGCGGCACGGGGTCCGAACTAGCCGGCATTTAAAAATGGCGCCGGCCGGCTTTATGCAAATGAAGCCCGGGAAATTCAAATCCCGGGCTTCATTTGCAACTCCGTATGATTACATTACCCCCCCTAGTTCGAACTAGTTCGAACTAGGGGGGTAGTGTAGACATACCCTAGTAGATTAATAAGGCATTATTTCCCTTTACAGAAACGATGTTGACTTCCCCCCCCAACAAATGGTGTTCATCTATATTTCTGATCATTTTATTCTTTACTATCATTTTAACTAATTTGCCCGGTACTGACGTTATACTTACCGATCTGTAATTGCCAGGATCACCTCTAGAGCCCTTTTAAAATATTGGCATCACATTAGCTAGCTTCCAGTCATTAGGAACAGAAGCTGATTTAAAGGATAGGTCACAAACAACAGTTAACAGTTCCACAATTTCTTATTTGAGTTCTTTCAGAACTTTTAGGTGAATGCCATCTGGTCCCAGTGACTTGTTACTGTTAAATTTGCCAATTTGTTCCAAAACCACCTCTAATGACCTCTCAATCTGGGACAATTTTTCAGATTTGTCACCTAAAAAGAATGGCTCAGGTGTGGGAATCTTGCTAACGTCCTCAGACATGAAGACCAAAGCAAAGAATTCATTTGCAAAAAGAAGTCTGAAGAAGAGCAATAAAAATTACTAAATGTCTAGAAAACGGACCTATGAGGGAAGATTGAAAGAATTGGATTTGTTTGGTCTGGAAAAGAGAAGACAGAGAGGGCACATAACAGCTATGGGAAGCTATGGGAAGACAAGTGCCAACCCAGCCCCCTTCTGCCTGTGGCCCCACGCCTGGAGCCAAGCCCTGCCCACCCCAGCCCAATTCTTCCTGGCCATCTGGAGGGCCATGGTTTCCATGCTGAAGCCCTGGTCTCAGCTTTCCCCAGCAGCCAGGGAAGCAAGGCTGCTGTGCCTCAGCCCCAGCCTTCCCTGGCATCTGGATGTGTAGATAGTTTTGGGAAGGCTGTGCCTTCCAATGCCTATATTAATGGCTGCCCATGATAACAGCTTTCAAGTGCCTAAAAGATTGCTACCAGGAGGAGTATTCTTCTTAATCTCTAATAGGACAAGAAACAATGAGTTTATATTGCTGCAAGGGAGATTTAGGTTGGACATTAGGAAAAACTTCCTAACTATCAGGGTGGCTAAACACTGGAATAAATTCCCTAGGGAGGTTGTGGAATCTCTGTCATTGGAGATTCGTAAGATGTGGTTGACAAACACGTGTCAGGGATGTGAGTAGTGCTTTGCCCTGCAACGAATGCAGGGAGCTGGACTGGATGACCTCTCAAGGTTCCTTCCAGTCCTATGATTTTTATATTCTCTTAGTACAATTAGTTGGGATTTAGTTGAACGAGCATCTGGTTTCTTCTCTTGGATCCCTTGTCTGGGGCTTGGTAAATAATTTTGAACTGAATTTAGGATTTTCTGAGATAAGAATGTTGCCTAAAATAAAATTGTTTCTTCCTAACTCCTCCTCTAAGTGATAATGTTGGGAAACTTTCAGTCACATTTTTAGGAAAAGAAACAAACCATTCAGTCTTTTCATTAATGACTTGGATGATGCATTACAGAGCATGCTTATAAAATTTGCAGATGATACCAAACACTTTGGAGAATGGGATTAGAATTCAAAATGACCATGACACAATGCTTGATGGTCTCTCTGCCTGTTTGGGAAGTAGGAGGTGAATTCAGCTCTGAGCTCAGCTTTTGCTGACCAAGGACCAAGTTGTGAGTAGGGTGCAGTGGAGGGAAAGGGGAGTTAATGGGATGTTTGCTCTTCAGAATGTCACACCTCAAGGTGGGAAACTGAGGCAAATGACACTGTTCAGTGAACTCTGAGATGGGTGTTGGCTTATGGCACAGCCTTTTCAATCACAGTTGTGCTGTTTTCTCAAATTACTGCAGGGTTCCCTTTCCCCTTTAATAATTTTCTTTTGTTGTGCAGTCTCAGCTCTTGGAAGAGGGAAAATATTGCCTTAGAGGCCAGCATGGGGGGTGGTTAGTGTTTGCAGGTCACTAGGTGGCAGCTTGAGCTGGTTCTGTTTTATGGTGTTAAGAAGGAATTCCTGTTGCTGCTGGCTCCACTTGTCAGAAAGTTACATGGACGAATTGGAGAGCCCAGAGGAGAGCAATAAAAATGATAAAAGGTTTAGAAAACCTAAGCTCTGAGGAAAAGTTTAAAAAACTGGGTACATTTAGTCTTCAAGAAAAAACCTGAAGGTGGAGCCTGATAAGCGTTCAAATATGGGAAGAGCTGCTATAAAAGGTTTGTGAACATTTGTTCTCCATGAAGAAGATAGGGCAAGAAATAATAAGTTTAATCTGCAGCAAGGGAGATTTAGGTTAGATATTAGGGAATAAACTTCCTAATTATAAGGGTTGTTAAGCTTGGGAATAGGCTTCCAAGGGGAAGATTGTGAAATCCCCGTCTTGTTCTACCTGGTTCAATTTCCCCTATAAAACAACATTGATTTTTTTTAAAGCAGTGCGGCTTTCTATCTTATTGTGGCTTTATGGTTCTATAGTAAAATATTATTACATAGTATTATTGTACTTTTATAGTAAAATATTATTACAATATTATAGTAAAATATATTCATTTTTTTCTCTTTAACTGGAGCTGCATTTGCTTGAAGAGTTACAACAGCACTTCAAAACTTTTGATTAATTTAAAGAAACAATGAAAGTGCTGAAGGTTGAGATATCTGATATTATTTCCAGTTTGGGAAAAAAATGCATCATCTATCCTATTCAATTAGTGGTCCCTGTTTGAGTACAGAAAGCTGCATATTGGTTGAGATGGAACCACGGAGAGAGAAATTCATAGCAATATCAAAATGTATGTAAATTTGATGATGAAACCAAAGGAAATATATTAAAAGTGAATGAGAGATGTGGGGAAGAAAGGTTTACTAAAGTAATAGTCAATGTATGGAAGATGGAGAAGGGATGGTAAAAGTTGCGATTCATTTCCCTTCTGTGCTGAAGCACTGTTCTCAGACAAGGGGCTGCTGCCAATGTGATTTGTGTGTGCTCCGAAAAGGGACAGCAAAAGCAGGCTTCCTAAAGAATATGGAAAAAGAAATCCAGCAGAAACGGGATGATGAGTGTTTGAGGTTAATGAATCTGATATTGGGAGCCAAACAAGGTAACACTTTTTTGGGGAGAGGGAAAGCTTTTAAAATAGAGCTGGTTGAATGGAAATTATTTTGGTTGAAAACTTCAGGGTTTTTTTCCATTTTCAATCCAGCTCTATATTCATGTCATCCGAAAGTGCAGGTGATTGGTCTAGATGACCTTTCAGGGTCCCTTCCAGTTCTAGTGTTCTGTGACAGAAAGCAGGGAACACATGGACTCCTTGAGTGTCCCCATCATGATAGTATATTGGCAAAGAACTTATCAACACTGTGCTGATAGGTGAGGCATTTCAACCTATCAGACGTGCCCAGTTTCCCCAGTGCTCCGGAGAAACTGCATCATTGTCTTTCCTGGCCTGGGAAGAGAGGAGCCGGAGAGTGGATCTGCTACTGCAGAGAACCCTGAGCCAGGAAGAAGATGAATCTAAGAACCCTACACAATCAATTTCTCTTTCCCCAACCTCCCCCAACTTCTTGGGAAACTTTTTTGGCCTTCACCTACTGCCACTCCCTGACTTTAGCATCTGCCTGACCAGCCGCAGGAAGCCAGGTGTGATGAGGCTGGGATTGAAAGGTGGTACTGGAGAGAGACCAGAGTTGATTCTGAAACTCGTTCTTTGGGGTCTAAGCTTTCCCGGCATCCCTAGTATAACCCAATAGTGTCAGACACCTTTCTGTTCCTCAAGCTTCTTGGTTTGCCCTTAGTGAAGCTGTGCTCATGTAAATACTCATCTGTGTGAACTTGATGATCATTTTCTAAGACTTCCTCACAAATTACATCTAGAATCTGGTCTGTGGCTTCTCAGTGTCTCTCACTATCTTTGGTTTCCCTTCAGAGAGCTCTTTTAGAAGTACATAATCTTTTAATCCCTGTTATTTTGAAGGTTAAATGCACAGTTCTGCAGAGATGATCTTTTGTTCCCATAGGTATGATTCCCTTGTTACCCACTTATTTACGGAGATGCAAAATATTGTAATGTATCTGCTGTTTCCTTATTTCCTATCTGTTCCTCAAATGTAATTGTATTCAAAACCCCACCATTTTCACCTTGGAATAGCAATGCATCTTCAAAGACAATTTCACACTCTGCCTGGTCTCCGGGTGACTTATTATTTTCATTCCCTTATTATTAAACCTGTACTTGTAACTGAAACTGATTTCTCATCCCTTTTCAAATTAACCCGGTGGTGCAAAATGTCAAGGATTTTCCAGCTCTGTTAAATGAAAGTTACTGAAGCCCTGAACCCATTGACACCAAGGGGTTAACCTGTGATCCATGTTTTAATGTCCTCAACTTTTTCATAGCCGAGTAACAACTGGATCACCAGCCTGCTAACTCTGTCACAAAACATCCAAGAACTTGCTTATACCTGTTCTGGAGGCTTTTATTCTTGGTTCAGCTTGTAAATAGAACATACATTTGGGTTCTTTCTCTGAAAGGGAAAAATGAGCTTTGAGGCTGTCAATGGAAGCCAATGCCCATGGAAGTAACAATAATAATAATTAATAATAATACCCTTTGTTAACATGCTTCAGGACAAAAGCCAACCATTAAATAATAGAGATTAGAAGATTTCCTTGTAAACAAGTTATTCCACAACTACACACTGCAGGGTCTCTTATTCAAGGAACTGCTGCTGACAACTAAGACAGCGTATTGGACTAGATGGACACCGCTCAGGTCTAATATGGCAAGTCCTGTGTTGGTCAGTTGCCAGTGCAGTCTTTTTGCAGGTGGGAGAGAGTTTGCTGATTGAGTGTACAGGACATTTTCGACTGTACTTCAGAGGTGAGTATGATAATGCCCCACTGCTGAATCATGACTGATTTGGGAGACTCCCTCTTTTTATGCTCAACTGTTCCTGCTACCTCAAAATGTAGTAGCTAGAGGATTAGAATCACCTAGAGGTCGTCTCCGCCTCAAAATTCAGCCCAGCTGAAAAAGCCTTCCAGTAGATTAGCACTTCTGGGATAACTGCTTACACTGCTGTGAGCAGCTGCACTGTGCATCTCATGGGAACCCCATTTAGAGACACAGAGTATGGCCAATATACCAAGAACTTTTATGGGCCAGTGATGGGGTATTCACCCCTCAGAGGCTATGAAAAAGTTAATGTAGATTGAGAAGGAGGCTCATTAACTTTACAGGCCACGGATGAACATAAGAATGTAAGAATGGCCCCACTGGGTCAGACCAAAGGATGATCTAGACCCGTATCCTGTCTTCCAACAGTGGCCAATGGAAGATGCTCCAGAGAGAGTGAACAGAACAGGTGATCTTTCTCCTGTCACCCATTTCCAACCCCTGACAATCCGAGGCTAGGGACACCTTTCCTATCCATCCTTGCTAATAGCCATTGATGGACCTAACCTCCATGAATTTATCAAGCTCTTTTTTGAACCCTGTTGAAGTCCTGGTCTTCACAACATCCTCTGGCAAAGAGTTCCACAGGTTGGCTGCCGCTGCGTGAAGAAAAACGTCCTTTTGTGTGTTTTAAACCTGCTGCCTATTCATTTCATTTGGTGACCCCTAGTTCTTTTATTGTGGGAATAAGTAAATAACTTTTCCTCATTCACTTTTTCCACAGCTGTCATGATTTTATAGACCTCAATCATATCCCCTCCCCCTCCCCCCCCCCCCCTGGTCTCCTCTTTTCTAAGCTGAAAAGTCCCAGTCTCTTTATTTTCTCTTCATATGGCAGCTGTTCCAAACCCCTCATCATTTTTGTTGCCCTTTGTTGCTGAGAGGAATCAGGTGGCTAGGAAATTTGCCTAACTCAGGGAGGTAGCCCATTTATGCAGGAACAAGCTGGGCTAGATACAGAGGAAATTGGAGGCAGAGGAGGTAGCTGGAAAAGTCTGTCACTGCCTGGGAATAGGGAGGCATGTTTGGAGGCTGCGGGAACAGCCTACGATCAATGGTGCTGACAGAATTGCTGGGCCCCTACGCAAAGTGAGAGGGCAGCTCTGCACTCCTGGGTGGGGCAGGGCCTCTGGTGGAACAGTCTAGGGGGTAGGTTCCCTCTCCCAGCCTTTCCACGCTGCTTGTAGCTCTGGTGGTGATTTAAAGGGCCCAGGGCTCTGGCTACTGCTGCAGCAGCTGGGAGCCCCCAGCCTTTTTGACTCTCCAGGCCCCGAGGCAGTTGGTCCCTTTGCCCCTTCTTGTCAATCAGCCTGACTACAATTACTCCTTGTGAGGAGGGAGTTGGGGGTGGGCATTCCCAAAAAAGGGGCGGGAGGGGCGCTGGATCATAAGTGTAACCTTTCTGCCAGATAGTGCTGGCAGCAGCCAGGGCCGGATTCAATATCTAGGGGTTCCTTTTCATCCATCCCACACAGAACTGGCTCGAGCAGTAGCCTAGGAAAGTAACACACACCCCTGGGCGCCTCTGGGAGGCAATGCTTCCCCACCCGCAAGCACAGAGTCTGAGCCTAGAAAAGAAACTTTTAATGAAAGAGGGAAAGAAGTAACGTGGCATTAACAGGAAAACACCACAACCAGGGTTCATAACCAAACCGCGAGTAAACAGCCTAGCTCAAGCGGATTGAGCAATGTCCTTTGCCTCTCAGGCTCACAAATCCAGTAATATAAGTGTCCCATTCACCTGCCCAACCTTTCTCTGTACTCCACTCACAGTTGCTGCCCTTGGTCAAGGCAGACCAGAGCTCAGAGGTGATTTTCAGAGCTCACCTCCCACTCTTGTGGGGGGGAATAGGAGGCATCTCACCCACTCAGTTGGCCACTCGCTGCTTCTCCTGCCAGCCATGCCCTGCTGGCCACCTGCTGCCGCTCCCGTTGCCACTCCCGCTGGCCAGCTGCCAGCCACATGCTCCTGCCAGCTGCCCTGCTGGCCGCCTGCTGCTGCTCCTGCTGGCTGCTTGCTCCTGCCAGTCATCCTGCTGCCAATGAGTTTGGATCTGGGCCAAACCTAGTGATTTCAACTCTGTGATTTTTAGCTTCTCGGTGATTTCAGCTCTTGTCCGACAACACAGGCCAGTCTGTTTTAGTTCTATCATTAGAACGGGGGGGGGGGGGGGGGGGGGGGAGAGAAACAGGTTGAACAAGTCTTACAGCTTATGCGTGGAGGGCATGTAGCCTGCTGGTTCAGAGCTGAGCTAAACTCTGCTCTCCCCCCCCAATCCAATCCACTTGAGTCTGGAAGGGAAAGACTCTTTACAATGACTGTCTCTCCTGCAAGCACTGGTGTCATATTTTACAATTCCTACATTTAGGGTTAACATGGTTTGTGACCCCACAGAAGCCAAATTAGTTACAATACACACAATTCCATTCTAACAATTGACCATCCTTCAGGTCTATAGCACTGGCTGAACTGGATTTACATAACCATACCCAGGATTTCTTTCCTATTCCAGCATGAGCTGTATTTACATAACAGTTGAATACCTTGCAGGGCTAAACAACTGTGTGAGCATAACCACACCCAGGACTCCTTTCCCTTTTCAGCTGGCTGCATTGGAAGCAGTGGTTCAGACCCTGCTTACATCCGGAAAGGGCACAGGGAAAGGCAATGAGGTCTAGTTAGGCTGTGAACTAGCAGGTCTTTGAGCTGCAAATTAGAGTATAGGGCAGGCTTGGGTTCTTCTGCCAGCCATTGAGGGATTGGCATCATAGGGTCAGTGAAAGCGACTGTTGGCTAGAAGGGACGTGGGTAAACTCTGGAAGGGGAAAACCCTGAGGAATGTGGCTGGACGTGCAATTCACAAAGAGGCAACAGCAGCTCTGGGACTGACAAACGGCTGAGGGCTAAGAGAGAGACTGCATGCAACAGCGGGAGGGGCATCTGCCTAGCAGCACTAATCCCCAGAACCACCAGTAGATGGCAGTATCCAGTGATAGTTAGCACGACCTGTCACAGGCCCACGCAACTCTTCAACCTTCAGTTGGTATCTGCTCCCAGCTGCAGCCAGCTATGAGGTCAGAAGCATTACTTCAGAGATCCCAGGGGATGCAAGAAGGTTCTTCCACAGCTCGGTGACAGCTCAGAAGACTGAGTGGGTCATGTGGCCATAGAAATGCTCTGAAATGGATGAGGAACTGGGCATTCAGGGATAGTCCTGACCATCATCCATAGTGTGAAAGGCTGGAATTCCATCACCAACCCTTCTTCCTCCCGCACATTGTGGGCCCTACTAACACCCAAGGCCATACTGTAGTGAAGGAGGAGGTCCAGAATCAGAGATGACTGTTCAGGAAGTTAATTGTAGATCAGCACTAACCACCTAAAACAGCCCACATAATAGGCTTGGATTTTCTCTATCCCACATCCCTTTCCCGGTTGACTATTTTCAGAGAGGATTTAGTTGGTGCAAAATCTGGTTATCTGACTAGACTGAGCAACTATTTTCAGGAAACACAAGCATGGCTTAGTTTGGAAACATAAAAAGTGAAAACAGTACTATAGGTAAGTGGGCGGGGAAAGAGGGAGGGAACATGGAAATCAAAGTAGAAGTTGGAAATGTACTTCTATATTGTTCAAGATGTATGGCCTTAGTTTCACCTATTTTTATGTCTTCTAAATTCTCCTGGTGAGACATCATAGAAGGTATCTTAGTATAATTTCTTCCTAGGCTTCTGAAGAAATTTGTCCAAGAAAATCCATTTGCTCTCCCCGCTAATTCTCTCAGCACATTAAATTAGGGTATTAGTAACTAAATGATAATACATAAATTACTATTTATATCATAGTAAAACTGTCTTCAACAAGCAGCCATTTTCATGGTGATGATTCCAGTATTTTACATAAAAACTTGAGCATACTAAGTAAATTATGTATTCCTACCTGCAATTTTTGCCAAAGATTTACATGTGCAGAATAAATGATTTTCTACTTCTTAAGCAATAGCAATCATAAGTAATGTGCTGAAACATTCATAACAAAGGTCTAACATGAAAGGTACATTTTTCTCTGTAACCTGCTGTAATTACAGCATACATCAGTTCTGCTTCAAGTAGATGCACTAGTTTTTTTCCCCCCTTATACACTTTTAATGACTTCCTCTGCTGAGAATACAAACATTTAACATTAAAAAATTAAAAATTTAAAAGACAGTTGTTTCCTGGACAACAGAGAAGTTAAAATTTAATTCTCATCTTTGTCATTTATAAATAAATACATATTGTAGGTGATCCTAGTGAAATGATCTGCTAAAGTTAATTGTGCCATTATAAACATTTTGAGCTGAAGCCTAATGCAGGTGATGGTACTTAAATATGCATGAACTGAACTAATTTAATCTTTTTGCTGCTTAGTAACATATTGGTAGAACCATTCTTAATTGGACTACAAAGATATCACTCAACTTTGCAAGGATTTTTCCCCCTTCCAATTTACATTGCTCTGTTCTCGTAGAATCATAGGGCTGGAAGAGACCTCAAGAGGTCATCAACTCCAGCCCCCTGCCCAAAGCAGGACCAATCCCAACTAAATCAACCCAGCCAAGGCTTTGACAAGTCGAGACTTAAAAATTTCTAGGGATGGAGATTCCACCACCTCCCTAGGTAATCCATTCCAGTACTTCACCACCCTCCTAGTGAAATAGATTTCCTAATATCCAACCTAGACCTCCCACACTGCAATGTGAGACCATTGCTCCTTTTCTACCATCTATCACTACTGAGAACAGCCTCTGCTTACTTTTTGGAGCCTCCCTTCAGGGAGTCGAAGGCTCCTATCAAATCCCCCCTTACTCTTCGCTTCTGCAGACTAAATAAGCCCAAATCCCTCAACTTCACCTCATAGGTCATGTGCTCCAGCCCCCTAATCATTTTGGTCACCCTCCGCTGGACGCTCTCCAATGTGTCCACATCCTTTCTGTAGTGGGGGGCCCAGAACTTTACACAATACTCCAGATGTGGCCTCACCAGAGCTGAATAAAGAGGAATAATCACTTCTCTAGATCTGCTATCAATGTTGCCCCTAATGCAACCTAATATTCCATTTGCCTTCTTGGCTACAAGGGCACACTGTTGACTCATATCCAGCTTCTCATCTACTGTAAACCCCAGGTCCTTTTCTGACTTAGGTCCCATCTATACTTTCCCATGGATCAGCACTCCGGTGATCAATCTTCTGGCATTCAATGTAGTGGGTCTAGGAAAGACCTGCTACATTGAATGCTGAGGGCACCCCTGTTGGTGCTGGTACTCCTATTCCTCATGAGGAGTAAGGGAAGTTGACAGGAGTGTTTTCTCACGTCAGCCTCCTGCTACAGGGACACCCTTGCCTTCATGATAGGAGTTATGCTATTTGAGAGACCATATTAATGAGTTCCTGCATCAGAGGTCTGATTCAAAACCTCCTGGGGTCAATGAGAGACCTCAGTGAGCCTTTGATCCAGCCCATTCTATACTGACACTGCAGATTATTGGTCTATTATCCCCTCTGTTGGGATAGGGCTGGTTATGACAGTTATGCAGACTAAGGCTGGAGAAACACGCCATGTGTGGTTTTCTCTCTTGCTGGCTATGTGCATCCCAGAAGCATGGCTAAATATTTTACAAGCCCCTAGGTCATGTAACCACTTAAATCCCATCCGTTTTTCAAGGGACCTAGGAAACTGAGTCCCAATTTCAGACATGCCTAAACACTTCAGTCTTCTAAAAATTTTACTTTTTCTTCTTCTACTTCTAGTCTTAGTCCCATTTGCATGGGGTTGGCTCTTCGAGGCCTCCTTCTCCCTACCAGTATGTCTTGAAGCAGTTCCTGAGAAACACTACAGGTAGTCACATCTTCATGTGTAACATCTATTCATGTAGTTTTGAGTCTTTCAACCCTTTTCCTATCCTCCACTTCTAAGTTCAACACCTTTTTTTCTGTATAGTCTTACAATATTCTTTTCATATGTCCAAACCATCTAAGCCTGGATTCTCTAAGCTTTTCAGTAATGCCACCTTCCAAGTTCCCCTAGTGGTTTGTTCTGAACACAATCTATCCTTGTACCTCCAAGCAGTCATCTTAACATTTCATTTTCACTCCTGTCAAATTCTGCTCCTGTTTCTTCTTCAGTGTGCAGCATTCAAAGATGTCCAAAAGTCCAGGCTTAATTACTATTGTGTAGATCTGATGTAGCATTTGATAAGCATTTTCTGGTGCAAATCATTCTGCTCACTTCTCTCTGTTTAGTCCATGCTTTTCCTCTTCTGTTCATAAATGCATTGCTCAGCTCACCATTACTCCTATTATTGAGCTCTTCCCCCACACGCACATAACCTGCAAAAAACAATCACAAGGCGTCACACTCTGGAAGTTTTCTGTAAGAGCATCGAGTGCTGAAAAGATGCTTGGTGCTGAGGTTGGATGTGCTTTGACTCTCACTTGAAACTCTTCAGTTTGTCCATAGGGCCTTCTCGCTATGGTAACGTCACCTCACCCTTGGACATGTCCTGGTTAAGTCTGATATAATCCTCAGGAATGTGTTTCATTCTCATATCCCCTCAGATGAGTTCTCTGGTCATATGTCTTTTCAAGTTTGATGAATACTATGTGCAGGGACTTCCTCTTTTCTTTATATTTTCCCACAAGCATTCTTAATGTGATTTTTGACTTGCTTGGTGTGAATACAAACTGATTGTCACTGACTGTTACTTCTCTTCATATGTTTTTATCAATAATCAATGCTCAGGTCTGAGAGTCACTTTGTTACCCACACCTCGTCTCCAGTGAAAGAGAGAGACACTTGCTGGTATTTAAATGGGTGTCAGCACGCTGACAACACCAGCCTCTTACCACCCACCCAATCTTCTCAGGGCAATGGTAGCCTTCAGTTTGCTTTTCAGGATAAAAAATAGGAGCATCCCTGTCCCTCAGCATTTTAGAAGCATTCCCTTGTGATACCCAGTCCCTTATACTGGCTACTCATATAAATACCAGGTTTATTGCTGGTTATTTTCTGGGGTGAAAGTCGGACTGGTTGTCACCTCTTACCTGGACACAAATCAAAGACATGCACAAAAAAGGGATAGAAAATAAGACAGAGAATATCTTATTGCCTCTATATAAAACACTCATATCTTGAATATTGCATATAGATGTGGTTGCCTCAGCTTCAAAAAGATATATGGGCATTGGAAAGGTTCAGAGAAGGGCAACAAAAATGGTTAGGGGTTTGGAACATGTCCCATATGAAGAGAGATTAAAAAGACTTGGACTTTTCAGCTTAGAAAAGAGGAGACTAAGGGGAGGCATGATAGAGGCCTGTAAAATCATGACTGGTGTGGAAAAAGTGAATAAGGAAAAGTTCCCATAATAAGAACTAGGGATCACCAAATTATATTAATAGGTAGGTTTAAAACAAACAAATGGAAGTTTTTCTTCATGCAGCACACAACCTGTGGAACTCCTTGCCAGAGGATGTTGTGAAGTGAAGGATTTTAACAGGGCTCAAAAAAGAGCTAGATGAATTCATGGAGATTAGGTTCATCAATGGCTATTAGCCAAGATGGGTAGGAATGGTGTCCTTAGGCTCTGTTTGTCTGGAAATGGATGACAGGAGAGGGACCGTGTGATGATTAGCTATTATGTTCACTCCCTCTGGGGCATCTGGCATTGGCTATTGTCAGCAGACCATATACTGGGCTAGATGGACCTTTGGTCTGACCCAGTGTGGATGTTCAATTACAGAGAGCATCTGCAGAACTAGAATTCATTTACAGATTTGACATCATTACCCTGGGCTTGAGCAGAGATATTAACTAATTGGTGCATTACAAAGCCAGTTTCTCCTGCCTTTAACATCTGCATTTCCACATCAAAAGCTATGAACAGGACACATTCAGCCCACTTAATTAGCCTCCGAAATACAGGTCCTGCAATTGACAGGCACTTTTTCTGGTGTTATATGTATTTCTTCATCTCCATTATTTCTACTCCAATTCATCTGATGAAGTGTATTTTGCCCACGAAAGCAAAATTCTATATATTTTGGTTAGTCTCTAAGGGCATGTCTACACTAGAAAATTATTTTGAAATAACTTATTTTGAAATAACTCCTGAAATAACTGTTTCTAATTAGTGTGTCCACACAATAGAGAAGTCTCAAAATTAGTCCGAGGCAGGCTCCCTTAATGTGGATGCACTACCTTGATGTAGAGCCCCAGGAAACACTGGGGAGTCATTACTCTGAATGACTCTGGGGAATCCATATTACCGCTATTTCAAAATAACTGTTTCAAAATCTGTGTTATTCCTCATGGAAAGCAGGAGTTATTTCAAAATAACCAGCCACTTGTTTCGAAATAACAGACTTGGTAGTGTGGATGTTCCACTTGTTTTGAAATAAGGTAAATAAGTTAAACCAGGGCTAAGGTAGTACAGGACTACTCGTTGTTTTTGAAGTTATGGACAAACATAGCTACCTCTCTGAGATCTCTTACCCTGTGACTCTTAAGACTTTGCCACTGTAGCTCTCTGCTATGATGCCCACAGTCAGCAACAAGCATGTACTTTGTATAGGTGTTGGGCAAACCTGGTCCGATGCATGGAAACAAAAAACCAGTCTGCAATATCACAGACTTCCACTGGTCTCTACCAGCTTTGGTGAACAACTGGTAAGGGACTCCAAACTCTTCCCAATACTGAATTCCACCAAAACATGTGTCCTGAAATGGCCATCCCTGTCGTGGAGCAACCAGAGAAATGTGAAGTTTTGTTGCTTCTTTAAAGAGTCCATATCCAACTGTTTTTTTTACTTCAACTGATAGTATACAATAGTTAGATTCAAATACAGCACTGGATTGGATTACATTAAACATAAGCAAACATATATAATTCCAAAGAGAGATGTTAAGTGAGTACAAGGATTAAAGTCAGAGATGGTGACACAAGAAATAAAGCATTCTGTGTGGAGTTGCAATGCTTTCTTTGATGAGCTTAGTTTCTGATGTTCTTCAGCTCAGCTCGTTTTATCACCAGTCATCTATCTGCACCTCATACTGCTGCTTTTAGAGGTAATCAGATGCTTATATATGTCAAAATGTTACCTTCTGTTTCTCTTGATAATGTCTTCCTTACAATTGATTTATTATTTTTATATCAAAACATTTTACTTCAATTCCTTAGAGCCTGATTGATTTTGACCAGTTTTGCCAAAGGGGAGGGGACGAAATAATAAAATGATACCCATTCCTTTAAAAAACTACTTACAACAATTCCCAAAACAGAGCAATAGAAATGTTATATGGAACTTTTATTTTTAATCTCAAGCTTCTTTTTAGGTTTTATGAAGGGATTTGGATTTACAGTCTTTTTCCAAATTATTAGTGGTTTCAGATTAATAATGTACATGCACCAGTGAGGTTAGCAGTAAAAGGAATGCATTTCTTAATATTAGGTCCCTTAGATTTCTGATCTTCAGTTTTAATAATCTTTTGTTTCTCATGAAGCATAACCTTATCCAGCTAAAATGGATTAGTAGGTGTTTGCTGCTAAATCTGTCTGCAGCAGTGATGCAAAGTTCTTTCTTGGATTTTTGCTAGCCAGAGAACTGTTTTTGGTTTTTACTAGTAGCGCACATCTGCACAGTATCTTGATATGGTGCGCATAAAATTATTTCTGGATGGGAAAACATATAGGGAACGCTGGTGAAGAATATCACTAAGTACAGCAGACTGGAAAAGAAACACTGAGAAAACCACAACCCTAAGGCTCAGGCCTGGCCAAAAAGTGTGGGGGGTCCAAGGCAGCACACTGAACTGCGCGGCTCCTGGCTGGATGGGCGGGGCTAGGAGCTGGCCAGTGCAGGGCCCCAAATGTCCGGGGCCCAAGGCAACCGCCTCACTCGCCTTGTCCAAAGGCTGAACCTGCCAGGGCTCTTTGGAGCAGATTTGTTTTGAAGGCATCAGTGAATGGATGAAACAAAGCAGCAGATAAAATGTTCACGTCAGATGATTAGCTCAAACCTGTTGCAATGCTGCATTCTTCCAGCAAGGATGGCATGAATGAGGCTATGATTGATCATCCTAAAAGAAGGGAAGGGCTGGAAAAGAATGAAACAGTAGAAAAGCATCGCTGTTCCTCTTGTGAGGGAAGAACTAATGTAAAATACTCTGAGCTGCAACAGGAAATTCCTCTGTGCAGACAGAACATGGTATCACTTGTATTAACAACCTGGATAGTGTGAACGCTACAGGTAAACCGCAATGAGTGGTTCATTTATGTTGCTGATAAGCCTTAAGAAATCCAGAAGGCTATGTTTGAAGGGTTTGTGCAGAAAGCGGGCTTGCATTTAGAGACAATGTGAATGTGTTCTCTGCTCTGCAAACTGAAAACAAGATTTCTCATAGCTGTGCTACTAGCCTCACTAAACCTCCAGGGACATGAACATATCCTGGATTCGTACCATATAACGGTAAATCAGTACAGCAGCATTTATGCTGCTAGGATTCGCAAGAGAAGAGACTCTGAAGTATTCTCCCATTCACTCCACTGAATGAACTGGGCTGGTTTGCCTTTTTTTAAAATTACTTAGATAATATTCTTATTGCAATATGTAAATTTTGCACAACAAAATAATACCTTGGAATTAGTGTCAAGAGAATTAACCACTCTCTCAAGAAGAACTTTAACACTTACAGCATGAAGTCAGAAGAGGAGATCAGAAGTTTACCAGGGCATTTATAATTATATTAAGTGAGGTTCTGTTTTACAGATGTTGTCATGTCACAGGTCTGCTCTGAAAGTTGGAATAAGGATTAAAATGTTCTAGTGTCTAAGTGACTTAGGAGCCTAAATTGTATTAAAGCTCATTGAGACTTAGCCTCCTAAATGCCTGAAGACTGGTCTACACTAAAACTTATGCTGACATAACTATGTTGGTTAGGGGCATGATTTATTGTATTGACGTAGCTATGCGAGTATAAGCCCTAGACTAGATATATTAAAATTGCTTTTGTCGGTATAATGTGGCCTAGGTCTGGTCTACCTGGTTAGGTTGATGGAAGGCAGAATGGGGAAAGCTGAGAGAAAGACTTGGAGGAGAACCCATGTGTAGGAAGGGGAATGCTAAACTCCTTAGAGGACTCTGGCCCAAGATCTTAAAAAATGGTAAGGAATCTAAGTCAGGGAAATGCAAACAGGGGGTTCTTATTTTGCCTACATACAAGTGTTTTTCATGCTGAGCAAAGCCTGCATATTTGTCTGCTTCACTATAATGTGGCCCTGGAGAAGTAAAGTGTAGCCCAAAGTTCCCACAGGATTGGAGTTCTAGGTAGGGTACACTTATGCTATCAGCATGTCTATGATGGGGGAATATAGAGCAGCTAGGTTCTGTGATCCCATTTCCATGAAGGGGTAATGCACACAGCACTTGTGCCATCGATTTATGATGGACAAGCTAAGGAAAGAGCCAGTGTCGTAGTCTACTCAGAAGTAAAGGAAGTTTTGAGCACATGGGGCTAGACAGATTATTTGTAATTACCCATTGTTTACATTGCTTCAGCTGGTTTTCCATCCATGTAGTATTGCTCATAGATACATTAGTTCATTGTCAATGGTGCAGTAAGTTCATTAGCTAAATGCCTATGTGCTATCGGATATTTATCGCCTGGCTCAACCTGAATTTTTACATGGTTAGATTTTCCAAGTTTTCCCTTACCTGCTCTTTTGCAATAGAGTTGAGGGTTTTAAGGCAATCTTCCTCATTTGCCAACAATCATAAACAGGTTTTCTTCCTTAACTCTCTCATCTCACTTTTTTGTCCTGGCCCCTATAAGACTTAAATGACTTTCTTCCCTGTTTATTTCTCTTAAAGAGTAAAGGAGGAGAGGGGGTGAGAAAGTGGATAGGGGCCCTTTTGATCATCAGGTGCCATTGCTTTAAGTGCATACCAGATCGTAATCTGTTGTACATATATAGTGAAAGGGGGAAGCACCAGAAAACACAATCAGTTAGCTCTATAATTGCTAATACGCAATATAAGATCCTCACAGAAATGTTTGCAGCTCCATCAGATAGGAATTTACTATTAATTATTTATCTTCACCAAGCAGACATTATCTTGCTATGATATCAGGAAACTGCTGAATTTCCTACAGGCTGGGGAGCCAGGGAGGTCAAGAGCAAGGTAGCACCTCATGTTTTACTGCCTGATTCTGGGAAGGCTCTCAACAGGGTCAAATTGCCATTTCTCTGTGGCACTGTGGAAGCATTCTATCTTAGGAAAAGATTTATTAGCTGGGTAAACAGGCAGCAGTAATCACAAACAGGCTGTGCTAGGATTCCTTTCCCCATTGTTAAGAAAGTAGACCAGGAACAGTTTGCTATGCCCAGTGGAATATAAAGTTTGGGTACATTTCTTTGGGCTGGGAGAAGAAAGAGTGGAGGTGTAACTGTCCAAGGAAAAATTAAAATTCTTGAGTATTTTACTATTCCATCCCTTAGAAAATTAATGTATTTTTATTCATTTCCTCTTTCTTTTGTAGTAGAGAGAACGAGCCTGATGCTGAAAGACCTGAGGCCTGAACCAAATTCAGCAAAAGTTGTACTTTGAGCCAAAGGCAGGTCCTATCAGAAGCAGATACTTGCCTGAAAGTTCAGTGTCTGGTACATGAACTCTGTACTGGTATTGCTAGCATTGCTAAAACACACGGAGTATGTAAATGCATTCCTGCATATTCTATGGTTTTTTTGGCAGTTTGAGGTCAGCAGGGCTGGCTACTTGGCACAGGGCTGGTACAGCACACAGAGAGAACACATGCAGCCAACAACTGACAACACTGTGGCCCCGACCATTCATCTAGTAAGTATGTGAACTCTCCTCTGTAAAGAATCACAATCTAACACGGCAGAAAACTGAGCTAGGGAGCCCCTTAGTCCCTCCCTCAGAATCCCTACAGAGTTGAAAACTAGCCAGCAAAGGAGGTCCGCCTCAAGATTTAAAAAAAATAGTGGGGAAACATGGACAGGAATATGTAAAACAGTGGTAGAGACCGAGGCTTTAAAAAATAGTAATAAAAGTAAGAACTGTACAATACGGCAGTTAATAGCAATGGCAGTAAGATGGTTAAACAATATTCTGAACTACTGGCTGGACAAGTAATAATAAAAAGCCCCAAATGAATAAGAGGTCATTCTAGGCTACAGAATACTGGAAGGCCTAAGCCCTTTAGCAGGGCATTTGCCATTTTTCTCTCAGGCTTGAAGGGATAGTGATAAGAATGAAATGATCTAGCACCAGTCATGTGATTTAGCGCACTTCAAAAAAAAATAATGCCTAAAGAAGCACCAGACTAGGCACTTGCTGAAGCAGAAACTCTCTATCCTTTAATTTCACTGCGGCAGGGTGGCAGGATTGAGTGGGTCTGGTGAAGTCCTATAAAGATACAGGCAGTCCCCGGGTTTCGTACAAGATAGGGACTGTAGGTTTGTTCTTAAGTTGAATTTGTATGTAAGTCGGAACTGGTACATATTGTAGGGGAAACTCTAGCCAAACATTTCTCCAGAGCTCAGTTTTATTCTCCCACACCTCACTTCCCTCAGTCCTTTATTCTCAAGCTGAGGTGTCTGCTGAGAAAAGCCGCTCCCTGTCTCCCTGGTCTGCTTGGGGGGGGTGGGGGGGGGGAGGGAGCGCTAGCTTCACGTCTCCCTGGTCTGCTGGGGGGAAGCAGCTAGTGCGGGGTTGCCTCACCCCATTTGTAAGTAGGGATCCGATGTAAGTCGGATCCATGTAACCCGGGGACTGCCTGTAATTGTTTATCTCCATTCTGTGCCACTCATGGGAAAACTAGAAGGCAATAAATTCAATAGAGTATAAAGTCTTTCAAAATTCATTTAAAACTCGATATTAATCTTGTATAATCTGGGCCTGTTAAGTTAGTGCTGAATAAGTGTATGTAGGAAAATCCAAGGGAAGGATATTAGAAGACAGGTATTTGATTTATTTTCCAACCTAAAAAGTGTGTTAGTGCTTGTGACCAGTACCAGTGGTTTTGGTCAAAATAACATCACCATCAACAACCTCCTACACTGGTAGACTGCCCAACATGTGTATGACCAGTAACAGCTTAAAAAGAGGCATTGCAATTGTATCAAGACACTTCACTTCTATAGGAATTTCAAAGCAATCATCAACACATTCATTTGTGGTAATAGAAATCTGGAATAGATTCTAAGTGTGTTTGTCTGTGTGCATCTATCTTTTGTTAGAGGTTTAATATGGGTATGTCCAAGCTTGCCAGTAGATTGGCACTGCTACAGTTGATGCACATATTGTATCTCAGGTACACTCACCCAGGAACCTACCTCTGCAACAAACCCTGTTGCCAAATCAGCACCATCACAGGTCCTAACTACATAAGCCACACCATCAGGGGCTCATACAACTGCACATCATCTAATGTGATACATGTGATCAAGTGCCAGCAATGCCCCTCTGCCATGTGTATTGTCCAAACTGGACAGTCTCTGTGACAAAGGATAAAAGGACACAAAATAGACCTCAGGAATGGTAACACAAACTTGTAGGGGAACAGTTTAACCTACCCAGGCACTCAAACATGGATTTAAAAGAAGCTATTCTACAAAGGAATTTCACTGATTACAGAGAGAATCTGCAGAACTGGAATTTATCTACAATTTTGACACTGTTACCCTGTTACTGGTTGGTGCATTACAAAGCCAGTTTCTCCTGCCCTTAACTTCTGCATTTTCACATCAAAGGCTATGATTGGGACACATCTAGTCCACTTAATTAGCCTCATTAACATGGGTCCTACAATTGACAGGTACTTCTTCTGCTGGTGTGTGTGTGTGTGTGTGTGTATACATCTATATATAATGTCTTGGTTTCTGTTATTCCCACTCCAGTTCATCTGATGAAGTGGGTTTTATCCACAAAAGCTCATGATTCTATATATTTTATTAGTCTCTAAGGCTATGTCTAGACTACATGTCTCCATCGACGGAACCATGTAAAATAGTTTATTCAGCATAGTCAAAGAAGCGGGGATTTAAATAATTCCTGCTTCATTACAATAAAAATGGCTGCCACGCTGTGCTGACGATCAGCTGATCTGGCACAGCGCGGCAGTCTAGACGCGGCGCGGTCAACAAGGGAAGCCTTTGTTGACCACTCCGATAAACCTCGTTGAAGCGGGGATTATTTAAATCCCCACTTCTTTAACTATGCCGAATAAACTATTTTACATGGCTCCGTCGACAGAGCCATGTAGTCTAGACATAGCCTAAGATACCACAGGACTACTTATTTTCAAAGTTACAGACTAACACGGCTACTCCTCTGAGACTTTTTATCTGTCACACTGTCATCCTGACCTTATCTTTGAGAGGTCCATGTGATCCTGTTGTCTTTGGAGAATGTGTTTGTACCAACTTGGTATTAGGGTGTACCACCCTTCTGGAATGTGTTTACGCAAGAGGCTTGTTCCTAACCCTTGTCAGAAGTGAGTGTGTGTGTGTGTGTGTGTGTGTGTGTGTGTGTGTGTGTGTTTGCACGTGCAATACCAGCCCTATTCTTGCTAGGTTCTGTGAGCCTGTCACGTGTTAACTTTATATTAATAAAGCTTGACTGCTACTTTGGTTCAGGCCTCAGGCCTCTGATACATGTCCTTATATTTCAAACTCTTTCTCTACTACACCTTTATTTAGCCTGTTGATAGCTAGGTTATATCCATTTGTTCTGGTATCAACATTGCCTTTCAATTTGAATAGCTCCTCCCCTTCCCTGGTCTTTTTTCCCCTCTGATGTATTTATACAGAGAGAGCCTATCTCCCCTTAGCTTTCTTTTGGTTAGGCTAAGCAAACAAACTCTTTGCCTCCTCTCATAAGATTTTTCTATTCTTTACTCTAGTTGTCCTTTTCTGCACCTGCTTGAATACATCTTTCTTAAACATGGGAGACCAGAACCGCACACAGTATTCCGGCGGAGGTCTCACCAATGCCTTGTATTAACACTTCCTTGTCACTATTGGAAATACCTTGCTTAATGCATTTTAGAGCTGCATTAGCCTTTTTCATGGCCACATCACATTGACAACTCGGTGTCATCCTGTAATCAACCAATATGCTGGGTCTTTCTCATCTCTGTAGTTTTGGATAAATACCCGGCTTACTGCAAAAAACCTTGTTGTTTGTCCCTAAACGCATGGTTTTGTACTACTAAATTTCATCTGATTTGTATTACTCCAGTTTTCAAGATCATCCAGATTTTCTCCTACAATATTTCATTCCTTCTCTGTATTGGCAAAATCTCCCAGCTTTGTGTCATCCACAAATTTTATGAGCATGCTTCCACTTTTTGTGCTAAGGTCATTAATAAAAATGTTAAGAGGTAGTACCCAAGACTGGCTCCCTCGAGGAATTCCACTAGTAACTTCCCTCCAGCCTGACTGTTCATCTTTCAGTATGACATGTTGTAGTCTCCCTTTTAACCAGTTCCTTATTCTGTTCAATTCTGATATTAATCCTTCTTCTCTAATTTAACCAATAATTTCCTATATGGAACTATGTTAAATGCCTTCCCCTTCCCCTCTACTCCAATATGGAGTCTTCTATCCATGGAGCTACAGTCGCACTCATCTACAGTGTCAGATAAGAGCAAACTGTGCCAAGGAGTCAATACTACCCTCCAGGCCTGTTATCCTGAATTATTGTAGGGTTCTCCGCCTGCCTGTCCTGGGAAAGGGAAAGAATCCCAATAGCTTTAATTTCAAAAGCTTCAAAAAGTCTCGTTATCTACTTGTTGGTCATTTCCATTATCTATCTTGGCTGCATGACTGCTTGGCTACAGAAGTGCTTTACAAACATTAGTGCAGCATAAATCTGTGCAAGCTGTCTCTTATTATGTTAGTGGTGCTCATGTGCTATACATTTTCAGCCAATCATTGGCTACCTGCCATTGTGCTGCATGATTTACATTAGTCTGATGATCAACCTGTGAGTTGCCTGGCTAGTTTTTAAATGATCAGTTTGGACACTGGAGCCTGCATTTCCTTTAAGTCCTCTGGAACCTCCCTTGGCAAGCTTTTCCATGACGTCCGCTCTCGACCGAAAAATGTCCTTCTGGTCTTAAGTTTTAATTAATTGTTGAGATTTTATTGGCGTGAGTTCTTCCCCACTTTAGTACCTCCCTCAGTCAGATTAACTTGCAGTCACAGCTGAGACGCAGCCAAATGTCAGCTGGCATGTGTTTGCTGTCTCCTTTAGAGGCATAATCCAGGGATTATTCACTTACTACTTGAGTAATTTTACCATACTCTCTCATCTTCTTTCTACAATCAGATAGCAGTGTTTCCACTTCCCTTGATTGAACTCTACACTAGAAAAAAATAATTCTGCCACCCTTTCTTGGTATGCAATAAAGATGTGATTTAGGTATCGCATCATTGGGAAGATGTTTGAAAGTTGTGCGTTCCTTTGGCAATCAGGGGTCCCAATCCTAGTAAATTCAGTATTCCCCACTATATCCAATTTATTCTGTTCTGAGCTTTGTTAGAGAAATGTACACAGCCTGACTTTCATATGGAGAGCTGGGGTTTACTCCATTCAAAGTATGGGTTATATGAGCAATGGGTTGGTGTTCAAAGCTCACGGACCTCTGTGAGGGAGGCTGAGGCAGGTCTAGTGGGGCTGACAGACATGCTAGATCCTTGGGCAAAGCAGGGGTGGAGGGCAATTCTGCACTCCCAGAAGGGGCGGGGCCTTGGGTAGAAGGGGTGGAGCTAGAGCTATCCTCCCCGAGTCAGTCCTCAGGACTGCCTGGAGCATGCAGTGTGGAACTCTGGCAGTGATTTAAAGGGCCAGGGACTCTGGCTACCACTACCGCAGTAGCAGTCGGGGGAGCCCTAGGCCCTTTTGAATACCAGGCCTGGGACAGTTGCTCCTTTTGCCCTGCCCTCCCTCCCTCCCCACCACCTCGTGGCTGGCCTCAGCAGGTTCCAGATCAAGAGGGCTAGAGGGAGGTTCCCTTAGGTTGAGCTAAACAGAGTTTCTTTTTCAGCTCGGTGCTTGTATTATATGAGAAGCTGGTTACAATCAGGCTGTGGCATCTCATAACGTTTGTTGACTCAAATGCCTGTGAACCTTCGCCCACGAGGGAGTGTGTTTGTGAAACCTTCACAGAAACCCAATCTCATGACAGGCGAGGGGTCCTATCCTGAAAAACATAGCCTTGCAATTGGACTTCCCTCTTTCTGTAGCCGCAGGTGACCAGGAACGATATGAAACAAAGCAGCACCTCCCCACAGAGAATTAAGAGCCAGAGCAGAATAGCTGTGCTCTCACTAAATAGCACCTTGCAATGTGTGTAATTCCACTGAAGTCAATGGGAGCATCTGAGACGTCAAGTACTACACGATGTGATTGAGGGTGGCAGAAGATTACCCTGAAGGAAGTGTGTCACTCAGCAGCATGTTTGTCATGGTTTTGTGGAGTCCAAGGCCTGAAGGGACTATTAGATCATCTAATCTGATTGCCTTCATATCACACACCATTGAATTTTATCCAAATTAAGCCCTAGATTTTAGTTAGATTAAAGCGTTTCAGTCCTCAGGAAACTAAACTGTTGTAAGCCAAAGGAAAACAGAGGAGATCAAGGGGCCAGTCATGCCTGAGGCCTTTGCAAAGGCAAGGAATTAATTAGTTGAGATGTCCCAAGATTATCCCAGCAGACAATCAATGAACCTTTTACAGGTTAAACTCTACCCCAGATTGTTCTCAGCAGGGCAGTCCTTTCAGCTCCCACACTCCCCACTGCTGACGCCAGTTCAGAAATGCATGTGTAATCACAAGCCAGCTGGTAAGGAAAGCAAGGGAAATTCTGGAACATTGGATGCAATTAAAAAGTGGCATTTTACGGCACTGTGGCATTTATTGTAACTGCAATGATTCTCTGCCTTAATGGTGGGAAATTCCTCACCTGCCCAAGAAAATTTGACTTCTGCAGGTGCAGAGAATCCAAAGTTTATAGCTGCCCATTGTGTTTTCCCAATATTGCACATTGTAAAAAGTTGTGAATAGTTTTGTTTCATGTATTGCCCGGGCCAGGCTGTAGGGACATGACTGCACTAGGAAATTATTTCGAAATAACTAAATTTGAAATAACTCCCCAAATAACAAAATCGAAATAGTGTGTCCCCACTATGGGGAGACTCAAAAATAGTCCAAGGCAGGCTCCATTATTGTGGATGTGCCACCTTGTCTTAGAGCCCCAGGAAGTAATTACTTTGACGCTAGGGAGTAATTATTTTGAAATAGCAGTGGAGCCTCCACCCTAACACTATTTTGAAATAATCATTTCAAAATAAGCAGTACAGGCAGTCCCCGGGTTACATGGATCCGACTTACATCAGATCCCTACTTACAAACGGGGTGAGGCAACCCCGCACTAGCTGCTTCCCCCCAGCAGACCAGGGAGACGCGAAGCTAGCGCCCCCCCCCCAGCAGACCAGGGAGATGCGAAGCTAGCGCCCCCCCCCCAGCAGACCAGGGAGACGCGAAGCTAGCACCCCCCCCAGCAGACCAGGGAGACGCGAAGCTAGCGCCCCCCCCAACAGACCAGGGAGACGCGAAGCTAGCACCCCCCCCAGCAGACCAGGGAGACGCGGAGCGGCTTTTCTCAGCAGACACCTCAGTTTGAGAATAAAGGACTGAGGGAAGTGAGGTGTGGGAGAATAAAACTGAGCTCTGGAGAAATGTTTGGCTAGAGTTTCCCCTACAATATGTACCAGTTCCGACTTACATACAAATTCAACTTAAGAACAAACCTACAGTCCCTATCTTGTACGTAACCCGGGGACTGCCTGTATTCCCTGAGGAAAGCAGGAGTAGAGATTTCAAAATAACCACGATTTTGAAATAATGGGCTCAGTAGTGTGGATACTCTGCTTGTTATTTTGAAATAAATGTGTTTTTTTAAATAACTCCCTAGTGTCAACCAGGACTAAATGAAGAACATATGATGTTTTAAAGAATGCAAACTAGCAGGGAAAATAGACTTCTCTCCATAAGGTGGCAGATCACACTTTAAAAACCCCCACCAAGAACGCTCTTCACCTGGAAAAATTCCCATTGCAGGACTTGTACACAGCTATGAGCAAAGGGACGTGTTCTCTGCTTGTGTACACGAGCACAGCAGTGGAGTTCTGCCCATTTACACCAGCAGAGAATTTGGAGCAAAGCCCTAAAGGTCCAAATATATGCCCCCCTCCCCTAGACCATGAAGCTCTGTAATGCCACTGAACTCCTGTCACCTGCAGATCTCCAAGCACTTTATAAAGGAGAGGGTAATGATACTGACTGTTTACAGATGGGGAAACTGAGGTGTAATGACTTGCTTATGATCATGTAGCAGCAGAACGGGAAATTGAACTTAGTTCTCTCAAGTCCCAGTCTGGTGCACGATCTGCAAATGGTGTCTTCCCTCTGTTTGCAGAGTTATGTATAGCAATGGATGCCTGATCTTGCACCCATTGATGTCCATGGCAAAGCTGACTTCAGCGATGCAAGCCCTGGCCCATTCATAAGTGTGGCAAAACTGGCCCTAAAACTAACCACCCCAACAACAAAATGTCCATGTGCTACCCACCCAGTCCTTAGACACAGGCCTATCCAGTATGTTTGGCCAGACACCCTGCACCAGACATTTTTAGATGCCTCCACACAGGTGTCTTTTGAAGACCGTGTCCTGTTTTAGGTTGTTATGAAGTTTCCTAATTTGGAGGTGGAGACTTCTCTGAGTCTGGGAGTTGTAGTACATCATTACTGTGCCTGGATTTGTCTCAAACATCTTTCAGTGAAGACAAACACGAGACAGAAAACTTCACGGGACCAACTGATAACTCCGTGCCCTGCTGCAAGTCAGAATGGGGCGCAGGAGTTGTCTCCTATTCTGTTTTGCAAGTAAGTGGATTTGTCCAGGGGATTTAAGGAAGAAAAGGTGCCATTACTAGGCATCTGCCCACAAGTAACGTGGCTTGGTATATTTTTGTTACTGAAGGGAGAAGGAAATTTCCTTAAATCGAGAAATTAACTTTTTTTTTAAAGATTGTTAACTGTTTTAGCTAGAAAACCCTGATTTGTCAAAAATGTGGCAGAATCCTCTTTGCTCACATGAACAAACATCAAAGCAGTTAGGATAAGAGCACCTTCTAGTTACAGACCAGATCTTGGGTGCGATCCTGCCCGTGAGAAGTAATTTATCCCATGAATGATGCCACTGACAAATGTAGATTGGTGATGGGTTATATTGTGAGTGGCCTTTTATAATGCAAAAAACATAATTGCTGTCCTTGAAAGTGATTTCACATGTGCTTCAAAGCCTACGTTCCAATTGAGAGACGAAAAAAATATTATTGAAGATCTAATATACTTGTTTATTTTAAACATTAGTCATCATGTCACCATTCTGCTACCCACAAACCGCACGTAATGCCTGGTTCATAAATTGTCCCATTATCTGTTTGCCACTTGAAATAACGCTGAGTATTATTTTCTGGCACCTAACCATGCTGGGGGAAAGCCACTGCTATATTTTGCGGAGCATCTGCAATGGAGAAACACAGCTGTAACTGCAAGTAATTGCGTAGTAAGTATCAGACCTAGAAAATGTTTATCAGCTGCAGTGCACATTCAGCCAAATCCCCCAACAGTTATGCTTGAAATCCCTAGGTCAGTCAAAGACAAATTCATCTTCTTTGTGCCAAGAGATTGCAACTGCATAGTTGAGTTGTTGCCATTTGGCCTAGAAGGGATGAATAACTGTGGAACTCCTAGTTTTATATATTAGAAGAAAACTCATGTTTAGAAGATAGAACTGATGAATTATTACACCGTTGCTCAGTTGTTTCCATGTACATAGGCTGCATTGCAGTATTTGGGCCATGACATAGAGCAACACTGAAGGGTGTTCTCTTAAAGGACTGCATTGCTCAGCACATCTCTCTGTGTATGATAAAATGATGCCATACTCTTGAGAGACAAATGTGTCCTGTGACCAGTTGGGAATCTGTGGTGTTCTTCATGCTCAGAAATTAGTACCTAGAATCCAGACCCAGTTGCATCACAGTTGAAGGCCTCTATCACTTGGGCTAAAGGACAACTTCTACTAGCAGAGGAAGAGCTGACACAGATGAACAATTCTGACTGCGTATATTCGGCTTTAGTAGCATATGCACAAACATACTCACTCTTGCTAGCCAAGTTATAACAGTGTCTGCTCTTGCCTAATTCGAAGCATTTGTTGTATACTGCAACACAAAAATGATAAAGGCACAGGGAACTGACACAGAACAGTCAGTACACAGATCTCTCGAGAGTCTCTCTCTTAGGCAACTTTCTGCTGTGTCTCTGTGTCATGTAAGAAAACAAAGTCGTTCAGTAGACCGGGCATTAAAAGAGCTAGGTTCTCTTTCTGACTCTGCCACTGAGCTGGTAGTGACCTTGTATGACTGGGGTCACTTGTGTTTCTTATCTGCAACGTAGGCATGGCAGTGTTTCCCAGACTTAGCTCTGAGATCTATGGCGCTCAGTAGTATCATTCATGGTGAGCATGCTGTCTATATGAAATGGGGAAACTCAGATGAGTGACCTGTACTTTGTACATATTCGGGGAAGATGGGAAAAAAAATGCCCTGGTAAAATCTCTGGGAGAAAACCAACAGCTCTTAGGTCCTGACTTCCCCTCCAGCCAGCAGGTGCTCAACCCCCTTCCTGCCCCAAGCTCTTGCCCCTTCCTCACCTCCTCCTCTGATAATGCCCCATTCCTGCTCCTCTCCATCCTTCCTGGAGATTCGTAAATGCCATGAATCAGCTGTTTGTAGTGTTCCAGATGTGCTGGGAGGGCAGGAGTGGGTTTGGTCAGTGGAGCCAGTAACAGGTCAGAGCTGTCGGGGGAGCTCCACAGCCCCAAATTGTTCCCCATGAGTACTCCAGGCCCAGAACACAAACATAATAGATGGCTGTGAAACAGCTGTGTACTTTCTCACTGCATATTTCCAAATGTTTTATTGTTTAGGCATGTTAATGTTACATTTTCATGGCCAGGAAATCATGCCTTATAACAGAAACAAAATACAGGACTATGTAGCACTTTAAAGACTAACAAGATGGTTTATTAGATGATGAGCTTTCGTGGGCCAGACCCACTTCCTCAGATCAAATAGTGGAAGAAAATAGTCACAGCCATATATACCAAAGGAGACAATTAAAAAAAATGAACACATATGAAAAGGACAAATCACATTTCAGAACAGAAGGGGGATGCGGGGGGAGGGGGGGGAGGGGGGAGGAAGGAAGGTGAATGCCAGCGAGTTAATGCCTTATAACAGTGGTTCCCAACCTGGGGTTCACGGCAGTACTATGGGGGAGGGGCTCGTGCAGAGCTTCTTGAAGCCAGCACGTCCTTCAACCCACATTGCTTCCCACGGCTTGAGCTCAGGGACTTGCTGGCTGCTCACATGGGGCCTCTTAGCTCAGCTGAGAGGCTCCCTGCTGGCAGCTAGCACATCCTTCATCCAGTGCTGCTTCCCCAGCGGGCTGAGGGACACGGCTCAGGAAGCAGCACAGGCTGAGGGATGTGCAGGCTGTAGGCACACCTATGTTGTTTGGGGGGAGGGTCTGTAAAATGTTAATTGATTGAAAGGGGTCTGTATCCTCTAAAAGGCTGGGAGCCACTGTCTTATACGTTGTGAGAGTGATTCTCTTCATGAACCCAAAACAGAGAACTGTGTTCTTTATCCTAAGTTCCTGTCTGACACTTAGATGACACTTTCCAATTCAATCTGACAAGTGCTTGTAAAGTGGGCTGATGTGCCGAACTCCAATTGATGTTTTTATGCAGTTATGAATGGAATGTTAATGATTTCTAAAATTTACAGTTGGAGTGTCTTGTATAAGACAACGGTGGCCCTTCAGTTACCTTTCCATGCATTTTATTAGCCCCTCATGAATTGCTAAGAGCATGTGGTTATTAGTCATTTCCATTTGGAGCAGTGCACTGTCTCTGATGTCTCTTTAATAATTGCCAACATTTGTCCCCAAAGCAAGAATGCTTCTTGACTCTAAAATGTCACACTTAACCGTCTGTTCAGTTTCTACCCTGAGGCTTTGCCTAAAGGCTAAGTGTAGAAAAAAGGGGAACATGCAACTGCCCATCTGTTCAGGTTCACTAGGCCTTCGGCAATTTGTGCAATCTGACCCTCTGGATCTGAATACTGGTCTCATTTAGTTCTTGTCAGAATAGCTTGTAATGTGTTTCTCACAAATATACTTAAATAATATTTTAATATCTAATCTGTGAATGCTTGCAAATAATCTCCCCCTTCAAGAGAAGACCCTGTCATTATGCAGTGCTCTTCGTTACAATAGGCAGGGGAATGGTAGGGTGGCCAGAAAACTTAACTAGGCATTGAAAAAATTAGTTCAATTCTTGGCTGTGCCAAAGATTCCTTCTACGACAGCAGGCAAGTGACTTTGTTACACTCCAGAGGTTCCAGGTTCGGTTCTACCTATTGGTGTTGCAACTGGAGGTAACATTTTCAAAAGCACTTACGGCTCAGAGTCCCAAGGACACTTCTGTGTTCCAGTGTCCCAGGGATAAAGCCACCAAAAGATAAAAGTCTAAAATTAGATTCCCTCAAACCCATGTGCTGGTAGTAGTACTAGTGCTACCTCCCTTGTGCCTTATCGCCCAGTGTTGAGAGCCATCAGTTGGGTTTAAATCCTCAATTAGAGATGAACCCAGCTCTCTAATTGGACAAGAAGCAATGAGCTTAAATTGCAGCAAGGGCGGTTTAGGTTGCACATTAGGAAAAACTTCTTGACTGTCAGGGTGGTGAAACACTGGAATAATTGCCTAAGGGGGTTGTGGAATCTCCATCACTGGAGATATTGGAGAGCAGGTTAGATAGACACTAACCTGTCAGACACTTAGGGATGAGCTGCTTGGTCCTGTGTCAGGGTAGGGGAGTGGACTCGATGACCTCTCAGGGTCCCTTCCAATTCTATGATTCTGCCACACTCCGTGCAGATGCCCTAATCCAGGGATCTCCAACCTTTTTAAGCATGAAATCACTTTTTGAATTTGTGCAATCCAGGATCCACCTCAAACCCAAGCACGCTAGCCCCGTCTCCTTCCCACCTCTTCTCTGAGGCCCCACCCCTGTTCGCTCTGTCCTCCCAGCCTCCCTCACTTTTATCAGGTTGAGGGCAGAGGTCTGGGGTGCCAGGGAGGGGGATGTGGACTCTGATCTTTGGCTAAAGGAGTGTGGGAGGAGTTCTGAACTGAGCCTGGCATAGGGAGCTGAGGTGCAGGAGAGGATGCAGGGATAGGGTAGGGATTTGGGGTGCAGAAGGGGTTCTGGACTGGGACCGAGGTTCAGAATGCAGGTTCCAACTGGGCACCGATTACCACAGGTGGCTTCTGGGTGGTGGCACAGGGGACTAAAGCAGACTCACACCTACCCAGGCCCTGCACCATTCCCAAAAGCATCCAACAAACTCTCTCTATCCCTGTCCCCCTCTGCTCTGGAGATGGGGTACAGAGTGGGGTGAGGGGCACCTGGACATCAGCTCCCCCCTTCCTCTTCTTCCTGTGCCTTGCACAGCAAGCAAGAAGCTCCCGGGGATGCAAGGCAGCTCCAAGGCAGAGAGCACAAGCAGCACGGCCGTGCTGAGGGGCAGATTAAGTGCTGGCACTTGACAGCCTTCTGGCCATACCTGTCAGGATCACCTGTCAGAGACTCCAAAATCTACCAGTAGATCCCGATGTGATCCCTAGTGAACCTGAACAGATGGGCAGTTGCATGTTCCCCTTTTTTCTACACTTAGCCTTTAGGCAATGCCTCAGGGTAGAAACTGAACAGACGGTTAAGTGTGACATTTTAGAGTCAAAAAGCATTCTTGCTTTGGGGACAAATGTTGGCAAAATCTACCAGTAGATCTCCAAAAACTACTAATCCCTGTGCTTTGGGGAAGTCTGGCATGGAGTTATCAGACTCCCCTGTGGAAGCTGTTCCATTTATAATGACACAGAGGGCGTTGGAGAAAGGACTGTAATCTGGCTCTCCCAGTAGAGCATGCTAGTCCCTGGAAGAGAGTCAAAGAGGAGGCCCTCTGCTGGAACATCCTATTGTCCGGCAGTTACTCTAACTCATGGACAATAGGATGTTCCAGCAGAGGGCCTCATGGGGGCAGGTGAGCTGTATTCAAGTCCCTGCTGACAAACTCAGAGTGGGGACACCCACATTGAGGGGGGAATGTTTGAGCCAGTAGGCTAAAAGTGACATGGAGGGGATCATACCTCCTCCTCCTCCTCCTCCATTTGGTGGGGGTTTAACTATAGCCTAAATCCATCAACCAGATGGGCCCCAAAGGCAACACAGATGAAGAACACCTAGTGGAGCTTAAACATGACTTAAGCACTGACCTGCTAGGTGGTGTCAGGATTTAGGGAGCTGCGTGCCTGCCTATGTAACTAAATGTAAGTGCTGCCTGTGAGGCCTTTATTGGACAAAACACAGTGTCACTTACAAGACAGGCAAAGCTAAGCAGGATTTTGTGATTGGCCGCAGTGCCCCAAGGTTAGACTTAGGCACCTACATACCCCTTGAGAATCCCACCCTCATTGCAGAAGGTGCCTGTGGACTACTTGTGCTTTAAATACATCTAATGACATTAAAAGCAGATCACAGTCTTGTACACACCAATTCAGTAAGATGTGATGGGGGCACCCACCCCACAATGGGCTGAGAAGGATTAACCAATAAAACGCTATTGATTCTGGCCATTGTTGTGCCTTACAGACCTAGAAGCAAAGGGAATTCTGTTGACTTTACCCATTAGACTTCACTGCCTCGAGCTTGGTGGTTGGCCCCAACACAAAAGGATTAATTCCTTTTATAATTAGTCCTATTAATTTCCATGGGAATACTCATGAGTAAAAGTGGGCAGAATCAACTTCCTGAGGAGGAGAAGTGTAACTTTGGGTACTTATTCATGAACAGTAGTTTGGTATTCATAACCTCATTCTCTCCTCACTTGAAACAATGAAAATCCAGGAGAGCACCCTTGAAATTAATCAATGGAATTACACTGGATTTTAATAATTAAATCATTTTAAAATTAAATACATTAATTTAGCTATAATCTTTGAAAAGACGTGGAAGTCAGGAGAGATTCCAGAAGACTGGAAAAGAGCAAATGTAGTACCCATCTATAAAAAGGGGAATAATAACCCAGGAAACTATAGACTAGTCAGTTTAACTTCTTTGCCAGGGAAGATAATGGAGCAGGTAATTAAGGAAGTCATTGGCAAACATGCGGAAGAAAATAAGGTGATAGGTAACAGCCAGCATGGATTTGTAAAGAACAAATCATATCAATCTGGTGGATAAGAGAGAAGTGATGGACGTGGTATACCTAGACTTTATTAAGGCATTTGACTCGGTCTCACGTGACCTTATCAATAAACTATGGAAATACAACCAAGATGGGGCTACTGTAAGGTGGGTGCATAACTGGCTGGATAACCATTCTTAGAGAATAGTTATTAATGGTTCACAGTCATGCTGGAAGGGCATAAGTGGGGTTTCACACGGGTCTGTTTTGGGTCTGGTTCTGTTCAATATCTTCATCAACAATTTAGATATTGGCATAGAAAGAACACGGGTTAAGCTTGCAAATGATACCTAGCTGGGAGGGGCTGTCCAGTTGTGGGCACCACATTTCAAGAAAGATGTGGAGAAATTGGAGAAGGTCCAAATAAGAGCAACAAAAATGATTAATGGTCTAGAAAACATGAGCAATGAGGAAAGACTGAAAGAATTAGGCTTGTTTGGTGTACAAAAGAAAAGACAGAGGGGACATGATAGCAATTATCAAGCATCTAAAAGGGAAGAGGAAGAAAAATTGTTCTCCTTGGCTTTTGATGATAGGACGAAAAGCAATAGGCTTAAACTGAGATATGGGAGGGTTAGGTTGGACATTAATGAAAAACTTCCAGTCTGGATGGTTAAACACTGGAATAAGTTGCCTAGGGCGGTTGTGAAATCTCCATCACTGGAGATATTTAACAGCAGATTGGACAGACATCTATCAGGGATGATCTAGATGGTGCTTGATCCTTCCATGACAGCAAGGGACTAGACTTGATGACCTCTCGAGGTCCCTTCCAGTTCTACAATTCCATGATTCTAGATGAGAATAATATTTGGCCCTTTATTTTCCATACAAGTAACCATTGAACCTGCTAAAGTCCCAGTGTACACTGGTGTAAGCCAATGAATTGAAATTGGTATAAAACTCTTGAGGCCCCAGAACCTGGCCCTTTATAGCTCAGATATTAAATAACCTTGTAAATAACAATCTTGTTTGACTTCAGTTAAGTCAGTAGGGAAGTGCTCGCTTACAAGACCTGTTGTATCAGATAAGTACAAACTAAGAGGAAGAGGAGTTCATCATATGGCAGTCACATCCACAGGTTCTTTGACCATAGTGCTTGCTGCTGCTTATCCGTACCCACAGGCTTTGTATCACAGGAGAGTATGCATGTTGTTCTCTTGTAAAGAAAATTATACTGGATATGGTTCTTAAAGTCAAGGAAGTTTTTTTAAATTAAAAAAACCAATATATGCATCAGTGGCATTCTAAAGAAAAATCAATATTATTTAGCAAACAGCACTGATATTTTTATATTTGAGATTTTTACATGACATATTAGAGATGAGATTAAAACCTTCCAGTATGTCTGTAAATTCCTTTAAAAAATCATATTGATTCAAAGATCTCAAGTGTTGGTAATAAAGGCCTTGAGATCTAAACAAATAAAAATGAAAAATAGTGCATTGTTTTAAGCATCAGTGGAGAGGTTAAGATTCACTATATATTTTAGAAATACATTAATAATAATTATTTTTTTGATGTGTTTGCAGTGCACCACTAGCAAAAGCTACCTGAATGCTTGAAGTCCTAGTAGAGTTTAATATATATTATTATTTTGGCATTTGAAAATTTTTCAATGACTCTAATGCCCCTTAGTGTAGCTAGTAGCATCTGTGGCCCATGGAATCAGCACTCAGCTAATATAACTGAGGATTTCAACATTTTAATATTGACATACAGAAAAATAAAGGGGAGCTCTACTGTCTCAGAGGCCTCTGAGCTGGGTTCAGCCTCACCTGAGGGGATAACTAAGTCACATCACAGGCGAGGCTGAGCCCAGCTTGCCATGAAGGGCCAGCCTGCGGCAGAGTTTCAGT
Source organism: Pelodiscus sinensis (assembly GCF_052426305.1). NCBI lineage: Eukaryota > Metazoa > Chordata > Testudines > Trionychidae > Pelodiscus > Pelodiscus sinensis. The sequence continues at coordinate 188,667,275 of NC_143054.1, forward strand.
ACAAATGTAGCAGCGAAGATTGTTTTCCATCTGGAAACTGGGGCATTTGGGCCCAACACTGGCAGGTGCTAGTTCTTATGCAGATGACTGCATCCACACAAAGCTTCCCCTTACAATAATAATAACCCCTGCCTTGTGCACAGCTCCAGTAAATCTATATGCCTATTCACAGCTTGCCAAAACAAGCCATTTTCTCCTACCTCTTTAGGTGAGTGGACATATGCATGGCTGCTGAGAATGAAGCTGTCTGGAGCTGACTGAAGAAAAGTATCTTTGCAATGACTAATCACATACATGTTGCAGACCTGACTATCACTTGGATTCGTGATGGTTCTGACATATCACTGCAAGTGTGAGCATCCACCAGTCTGTGTACACACAGGCAAGGTCTTATCTTGCCCTTTTCCATGCTATTGGAGGGTAGTATAGATAGCACTCAGCTGTGATGTCTCAATGCAAGACAATACAGCCCTTTTCAGAGCAGAAAAGGTTGTTGGGTTACTTCAGACTCTGTCCTGGTCTTGGATCTCTTCCCCTACTCTCCTGTGTTCGAGGGAGGGCAGCTCTTGCCTCATCATGCTGGTTTCATCAGGTAGCTAGGGGGCAGGCAATGATGACTCTTTTTTGCTCCTTGCCTATGTTAGCTGAGATTTTGGAAAGACTTTGCAATGGAAGAGGGGGGAGTCAAATGGATTGAGGGAGATGTGGAACAAGTCAATGACTGAGAAAATGGAGTAAAGGGGGAAATGGCTGGAAGAAGGGGACATTGAGCAGAAGAGATGTCATGTTGATGGACTGGAAGCCTTGAAAGGACCAGGTGAAGGGAGGGGAACAGAGATATAGTATAGACATATACAGGGTTCAGAAGTAGACAGTGAGAGCTGATCCATGGAGGTGAAAGACCCAAAGCAGAAGGCTGTGCTGGGGAAAATACACTATAACCTCCATACTCCAGGTTCCCACGGTTGCTGGATTAAAGAGGTTGAAGTGTAACTATACAAGATTCCAAATGATACATTTTCCCCCCTTATAAAGACCCTGATAACACCAAAGTTCTTCATATTTCCTCTCTCCACTCAGGGCCAGATAGAGGCATGGGTGAGCCGGGCAGCTGCCCAGGGCGCCAATAGATGAGGGGCACCTGATGGCAGTTGTAAGGGCGTGCGGCATCCCTTACAACTGCCATCAGGTACCACGCGCTCGGCTCCCACAGTGCCGGCCCCTCGGCACTGGCCAGCAGCGCCCTTCCCCCCGTGGCTGCGGGGCCCTGCGCAGCCCAGTGCGCACCCCAGCAGTGCTGGCTGGGCCAAGCTGGGCAGCGCATGCGCCGATCGCCCCAGGGGCGGGCCCTGGGCTGCACGCCAGCGGCCGTAGCCAGCGAGTGCATGCATCGTGCACCCCGGGGGGCATGTCCGCGCTCCCTGGGGGGCCCTGGCCTGCGCATGCGCCCTGCGCCCGGGGGCAGCACCTCATGCCTGGGCCCAGGGCGCCGAAAGGGCTTGGGCCGGCCCTGTCTGCACTAGAACAGGCCTAGTACTCAGAATTTCTGGTGTGCAAGAAATGTCAATATTTTGAAATCGGTTTTAGTCTGCATGAGCTGGAGTTTTCATAAATTTTTCATTTAGGATCCAACCAAAACCCACTCCCCTTGGAAGCTCTGAGTTAAATTGACTCGATTCTTGTCAATTTCCTCATTGCTCACTATTGAATAGCATTAGAAATATTTCAGGATTCATATATCAGGATTTGCCAAAGAAATTCTGTTTCACTGGAAAATATCTGACTGGAAAGTTTCCTTGTGTCAATAGGGACATTATATGGAGAGGAACAGGGCACAGACAGAAAAAGTTCCACTGACTACAGAGTCTACTGACTACAATACATACATACTGTACACAATTCTGAAAGTTTTGGTTTCTGTCCCTTTGTGATTGGATGTATTTTCTGTGTCAGCACAGTTCTCTACATGTCAGCAAACATGGGATGTCACATCTCCCCCTCCAGCACTATCCCCTGACAACTGAGTATCTGGTTGTATTTTGAATCCAGTTAAGAAGGGATTTTTGTCATTGGAGCTAAAAGGGGTGGTGAGAGCCACCTTTTGCCTCACTCCCACAGAACACAAGCCATGACTCCCCACAACCAGAAGCTCACTATACCTGGCCATTTTTTAATTTTTTCAGAATGACTCAAATCGCACGGCTCCTGAAGCAATGTCCAGTCTCCTTGAATCTTAGTCCTGCAGCCACAGACTGGATTGTCACATCATCATTTACAACTGGGCACTCTGCCCTTAACTAATGCTCTTGATACTCATGCATGATCATTGCCTTGCTTTCAGACCATGCCCATCTGTTAGGAGGGATGGCGTGATGCCTGCTTAGAGTAGCATGCCAATTTAATTGAGGCATAAATGCCATCCCAAAATGGGTTTAGATGAGCAGGCGGAATATGCTGCTAGTAGCAGTCTTCCTATAATCAAACACTTTCTTTGTGACCCAGTGTTACTAAAGAAACCTTTCCACCTGACTGCACCTGCTCACAAAACACAGAAATTGTAGGCACTCTTTGGCTGCTGAAAATTCATGATTCCTGAATGCACATGTGAAGCTTCTTGGCATTACATACAATGTCAAAATGTAAGACACTCCCATATGATGTGTTAATTATATTCATAAGGTCAGGTTTTCAAAAACTGTCATATGCCATTACATCTGCTTAATTTGTACATGCAAACACCTGATTTGCATATACATCTTGGGTATTTGCATGCCCACATGGTCAGTTAAGTGCCTAACTGGTCATCTGTCCATGCAAACATCCAATATATGTGTAAGAATAAAATTTGTATCTAAACAAGCATCTACATCTGCATCAATTAAATTGTGCAAATGCCTAGTGTTGACAATATAGTGCTTTATGTATATACCATGTATTATGGCAGGCCATTTTTAAAATATCAAAACTATATTTTGTTGGAAAATCTGGGCTTTCAGCGAAATGATTTTTTTCACAAGAACATGTGTATGCTTTCCACAGAAAATTTTGCCTTCCTGGCAAGAAATACACACACACACACACACACACACACACACCAAAAAAGTTTTCATTGATAAATGTCACCCAGTGCCTCCTAAGAGTTTTAGTTCAGATATTCATTCCCCCATTAGGCTGGATTCTCCTACTCCACTACATCTTCCAGGATGTATCATAATTGGGAAGTCAGGGATGCATCACAATGACTCAGCAAAATATGACAATGATGCAGCATGGAGAGGTTTAGTCTGGCCAGGGAGCTCAGTCCTTAGAGGTGATGTGAATGAGGCACCTGAAATAAAATTCCCATGAGCCACCACGGCTACTTTATTTTTGTGGAACTTTCAGAAACACTTTCAAATCAGAAGCTTTGGGGTTTGTTGCTGCAATTTTTCAGTTTTGGAATTTATGCAGAAAAGTGGAAATTTCCCAGTCATACTATATATGCTTTTAGGCTGCGTCTAGACTGGCAAGTTTTTCCGCAAAATCATCTGCTTTTGCGGAAAAACTTGCCAGCTGTCTACACTGGCCGCTTGAATTTCCGCAAGAACACTGATGATCTCATGTAAGACCGTCAGTGTTCTTGCAGAAATACTATGCTGCTCCCGTTCGGGCAAAAGCCCTCTTGCGCAAATCACAAGACAGCACAGTACTGTTTTGCGCAAAAAAGCCCCGATGGCTAAAATGGCCATCGGGGCTTTTTTGCGCAAAAGCGCGTCTAGATTGTCACAGACGCTTTTTCGCAAAAAGTGCTTTTGCAGAAAAGCGTCAGTGCCAATCTAGATGCTCTTTTCCGAAAATGCTTTTAACAAAAAACTTTTCCGTTAAAAGCATTTCCGGAAAATCATGCCAGTGTAGACGTAGCCTTAGTGCTTTGGACCTGTTCTCCATACTGTAACATTAGGATTGAAGGCCAAGACATTTAGAACCAAGACACTGACCTTTAACAAGCACAGCTGGGTATGAGAGGGGTAGCCGTGTTAGTCTGAATCTGCAAAAGCGACAAAGAGTCCTATGGCAACTTATAGACTAACCAAAGTGTTGGAGCATAAGCTTTCGTGGGCAAAGACCCACTTCGTCAGATGCATGTAGTGGAAATTTCCAGAGGCAGGTATAAATATGCAGGCCAGAATCAGGCTAGAGATGACGAGGTGGATCCAATCAGGGAGGAAGAGGCCCACTTCTAGTAGCTGATCTGGAGGTGTGAATTCCAACAGAGGAGAAGCCGCTTTTGTAGTTAGCTAGCCATTCACAGTCTTTGTTTAATCCTGAGTTGATTGTGTCAAACTTGAAGATGAACTGTAGCTCAGCAGTTTCTCTTTGAAGTCTGGTCTTGAAGTTTTTTTGCGGCAGGATGGCTACCTCAATCTCCCTGGGCACACAATTGCAGATCTAAAGGTAGCAAAAACACTTCAAGGTGTCTAAAATAAGTTCCACATTAAGATCAATTCACTCTAGTGTGTCAGTAGCCAGGCTCTGTAAGTTGGTTCACCCCCAATTACAATTGGTAGCAACTTGTGCTGGGCAAGCTGATAAAGCACCTTAGTCTTCCCAATGTTGAGGGAAAGTTCCAAGCTATGATAGGCACATGAGTAAGGATAGCTCCTCAGCAAACTGAAGGTCAGCTAGAACAATCCTAGTGACCTTAGTTTTAGAATGATACCCTGTCAGTCGAAGAGCTGGAGATCCATGCACTACTCCATCCCAGTGCCAGAAGAAAGATGGCCATGAATAAGGATCAAGGTCACAGCAAGAAAGATGGGAATAAGGGTGGGGAAATAACAGAGACACGGACAACTTAAATTCTGGAAGGTAAAGATCAGTTTCCATGTGACCGGCACATGGACAGAGCATGCTGTCTGGGGATTGATTCCTTCCAAGTGACCAATCCAATCCAAAAATGTGTGGTGTGATGTGTAAATGTAGACTAAGGTAAAGATGTATAATTTTGGATGGGTGGTATTCCCTATAGCAACGCCCTTTGTTTGAGTCTGATCCACTTAGTGTAGCTTTGCTGCATGAATTAAAGAACCTGTGTGATGAAATCCAGACTTGGAGTGTTTCGGAACATAGAGAGAACTGGTTGAAGTGTTCTTTCAGAACTGGACAAGGTTCTGGACAAGCCGAGTGGGAAAGGTCTTGGAGGGAAACCCAACACCACTTGGTAGTCTTGTGGTGGCTGGCAGTCTAGGTGCCAAGCCAAGAAACCAACAGAAGTTGGTCCCCTACCCACCTGGGCGTTTGAAAAAGGAAGTTGTGGTGATTCACTTCTGAACATTTTCTTTGATGTTTTCCTACTTAAACACCATTTTGAACTCATGCAGAATTTTAATGCTGAATACATTTGAAATGACCGCTAGGTTCAGATAAGTTAAAATCACTTTGCCTGCCTGCCCTGGAATTCCTGACAACCTGAGATTTCACATGCATGCATTCTGGGTAGCATTTTTTAAAAGGATTCAATGCTTTGGCTGGATGTAAATTCTTATTTTCAGTGAATGGGTTTTTCTGTACATCTGCTTCTCTCCCTTCTGCCCCATAATCTTTAAAATATTTTCAGATGAAATCTACTGCTCCTGAAGGCTGCTGGATTGACATCCTGGAGACTGACGTTTTCCGTGTCCTGCACGGACTGGCAAAGTCTGAGCATCCACAATAGGAACTTCCCCCTGCTGCCTGGTAATAAGTTTCATGCATGGAGTGCAGGGAGCGCCTCTTGCTGCAAAAGGCCAGTGTGGGGGATTTTTAACTCTGCTTTTAGTCACTTTTAGTCACTTCAGTGTGGGAGCAGCATTGAATCCTTTTAAAAAATGCTACCCAGAATGCATGCGACTCATTGAATCCCCTATTGTACTTAGCAAAATAAAGGCTACCTCGTGAATCAGATACCTTATGAAGTGTATATTTTCTGGCCCACAGAGAAAATCTGAGATATGCAGCAGATGTGTATTATCCATGGGAATGCATGATATGACCCTTAATATCAATGAGTCTGTGGTAAAAGGTATAGTGAACCATTCTGAGCTTTGGCCCAAATTATGCTCGCCTTGCCTAACTCATATGACTAGTGATTTCAGTGGACTGTTGGCAAGAGGTGGGAAAGCAGAATTTGGGGTTTATTAACAAGGCCACTGTGCAGCATCCAATATTAAAATAGTCACTTGTTTAAATAAAAAAGTTGATGGGACTAAAAGTTGTTTTATGTTTGTGAGAATGATTAAAGACTCTCATAATGAAAGTAGTAAACATTCATATCTTCTCTCCTTTAGCTTCAAAATGGCCAAGTAGCTTAAAAAAACCAACAAAACCACCTTGGCTCTTAACACGATAAATAGATTCTTTAGCTGAGATCTTACCTCACAGCCCACAAGAAGTTTCTACAGCCAAGTTATAAACCACCGAGAACAAGGGTTTATAACAGAAATTCTGACTTGGCCTCATTAGCCATCATTCTGCTGGCTTGCCTCTTGTTATGAGGCAAGAGAAATAGATGTGTGATCAGGTTTCAGTCATCTGCCACGCTCAGGACCAACTGCAATCATCGTTCATTAGACCGGTCCTGTGGCAAACAGCTCCATGAACAGTGCAGTGTTACACATTGGGCCTCTACTCTCCAGGCCCAGCCAAATGCTTGTGCCAAAGGGGATGTTTATCTTTCTCAAGAGTCTGGATGTGCTAAGAGTGGGTTCCTAATCGGCAGCCAGCTTCTGTTTTCCAATCTCCGCTCTATTCAACAATAGCTACATGGCCCTGCAGCCCAACGGGGCTCAAAGTCTCCTTTGAAACTGTAATATATTGGGTCTGCTTGGGAATACTCGCACCAATTACAACTGTGACTTGGAGTTCTAACAGATGTGAGAATATGCAAGTGATGCAGAACATACAAACCCAGAATGCCCACAAAGTGGGGACCGGCAAGGTGCCCATGAAATAGGGACAGTCTAGTGGAAGACATTTTGCTGCCCTAAAATCCCGTATATGCCCCCTGCCTGTTTTGTGAAGGCTGAAGGATTCCATCCTGAAGCAGAGCCAAGACATTGGGCCTGAGTAGTGTTTTGGTTTGGCCAAAAGAAAAGCATTTCCCCTCCATGCATGCAAGTAGCTTATATTTTAAATATGATAGCTTCCCAGACTCTCAGGGCAGTAGTTGTTAAGATGCTTGCTGAGTATTTTCTAAGTTTTCAACTAGCATTCTGTCTATTTATCTTTTTTCCATAGCAATTTCCTCTGTGTGTGGGTAGAAACTATGCCATCGCTAAATATAACAAGGATCATTTTATACACACACATGGATTTGGATAAAGGAAAAGCAGTGTAAGTCCATACTGTGCTCATGTCCCTATACACAATGGCAGATTCACCTTAGTTTGGACCTGCAATTTCTTCTCTGATCTGAGCAATGGGCCTCAGTTTGAGGTGATTGCATGATGCCATCTATTCCAGCACTGGTTGCAGCCTGAGACAAAGCCTCAAACTCTGCTCTTCAAAAAACGAACTGATCGTATATTAACCTCCAATGCAGTTTTCCTCATTCCTGCACAGCTGTTTCCTTCCTCTTTATATTGTCCTGCTTTTATACATGAGTTTTCTGAGCCTCCACCTCTCGCATTTCCTTATTTTGTCTATTGGTCTGTGGACAATATGCAGATGTATCTACCAGCGTTATTAATGTGGGTGGTGTGGTGTCCCATGCATTTATGCACCGGCCATTTTTCACTCTCCCTTCTTACTGTTAGTCTGACTGGTCTAGCGCCATTATTCATTTGGCCAAAAATTAAAGTATCTGCCAGTGCTATTTGTTGCTGTCAATATTCCTGATGCTGAGATAGAGCCAGAACTGGGGACAAAACTGCTGCATGGATGATATGAGCTGTTCTAGCAGGAGTTCTATACCAGTCATGCAGAAGGTATAATAGCTGATGGTTCTGAGCCTCTCTCTTTTGAAGGTTAGGGGTGCCCATGCTACAAACCAATAAGTTAATGGTGAGCTGCACTATGAATGCAAATATTGGCATTTGTATAATGTCTTTTCATCTGAGACTTCAAGCACTTCACGAACATTAGTTACTGAGGTTGTTAGGTCTCTTTGAAGGGGCCATTTTTTTTATTCTACGCAAACCGCTTCCATTTGGCTTCTGTGGTCAGCACCTCTCCTCGTCCATGAGTTGAAAACAGATTTCTAACTGAACCAGACAGCTCTCGTCCTGTCACGCCTCCAGTCTATCCTTTCATGTGGTTGACACCTTTCTCCTTTGACTGCTTTTACCATTCCACATTTTTGGCTTCCAGTGAGGTTGGAACCAAAGATGCTTCCCACAGGAGCGAATTGCATACTGAGCAACCAACACCCTCCTCTCAGAGCACGGGTGCATCTCTCCCATGCCTCGCTGGTGTTTCTCTGGGAAGCAAGAAAACAATGCCATCCAATCGGGACACCCACTAGTGCAGTACTGCATTCAAGTTATGAGTGGACGTTCATGTTGTACAATACTGTTAGACAACTTGAGACAAAACAGTGCAAACTACACTGGATAATGGCCCAAGAGAGATTCCATATGCCTGGCAAATCATCATTATTCACTCAAGAACCAAGAGGTGCAGAGATAAGCCTCTACTTCATGTATTCTTCTGTAACACAACTTTACTTCCAACCATTTAACTTTCACAACAGCTAAACTACTTGCATTCCTTATGTGTAAGTGCTGTCTTAGTTACACTTGGCACGAAGAAATGGGTGTGTGCCAAACCAAGCCTTCAGAAAAAAGAGGTTTTATTTCTTTTACCATCAACAATATGGATCTGTTTGCTATAACATACTTTGCATTAGAGCAGAATTCCTGGCTAATATACAGTAAGAGAATGCCTCACTTTTAAAACCTTTTAGCTGCTAGCATACAATAGTTTAAGGAATGCAAATTTATGGGAATTGGCTGATTGCAAAAGTGTTATAATCAATGTAACTTCCCATTGTGTAGATTATATTGTACCAATCTCCTAAAAAGCATGTCACAATATTTCCTTACAGCTTTAACAATCATACAGGCATCTTTAAAACTTCCTGGGCCAAATTCTCTGACAAATTCTGCGTAAGCCAAGGAAGCTCCATTGACTTGAATGGAGCTGTACCAATTTATGTCAGAAAAGGATTTAGCCCCATGATTCAAACCTGCCTCTCTCAATAGCACAACATGCTTTCCTTTTTCAGATTGCACAGCAATGCACTCTTCTCCAGTGGCTTTCTTTGCTGTTACCCTCCCTTCCCCCCAAATTGTTTTCATCGCCAAACTCTGGGGGGAAGGGATGTGGGGAAGTTAAGACAGAAGTTAAGTGTTCTGCAAACACTGCGAACCATGCTCATTCTGTTCTGCCATGGAAGCAAGTTTCACAGTCACCCGCCAACTTCAGAAAAAGCTATCTCCACTCTTGTGCTTCAACATACCCATAGTTCCCCAGGAAGAGACATCATTGCTTCAAAAAGAGGGAGATTAGATTAGACTTGATTGGATGAGATGAGATTGGAGGGAGGGAGGGCTAGATAGACAGATGGATTGGGAAGTGGGGAGAAAGGCAGTCATCTCCCCTTCTTATTTCTTTCCTTATCTAGCAGCCGTCTCGGTACCTTCTTCCTCCCATAGAGCCATCCATTGGCCACCAATGAAACATGGAGCCTGGCCTATGTGGGATGATGGCACGACATGAAACATCCAAACTACGACTTCAATCAGGCACTGTGGCCTCCACAGGCAGAAAAATGTTTTGTTCAGTTCAACAAACCAAGCTATTTGTTCAGTTCAACAGGTCAACCTGAAACAAAGCATTTCATTAAGATTTTCTTAGCAGAAGTCTGAAAAAATTTGGCAAATTTAAACATTTTGGGGCCAAAAATTGCATTTCTGACCCCCTCTGTTCCCCTCAAAAAATTATAGAAAATTTTCAACCAGGCCTTCATCATTTATAAAACCTAGAAAGGGAACCCCATTCATTTAATTAGAATTTTGTATCCCTCCCTGCTGAGTTTCATATCTTGAGAGGCATTGGAGAAGACAGGGGGAAGAGTGAGTTCACAGTTGCTGTTTTGTTCTGATGATTTAATTTAAGCAATAGTGAAAACTCAAATCAAATTTAATTTGTACAAGTGTCAGTGATGTAGTCAGACTTGAAGAAAAACATTCCTTTCTCCATTGCCAACTTCACTGGGGATTTTCCTTCTGTGCTCCAAGCCAGTCTTTTTATAACTGCTCCTCCAGTTTGAAACTTATAAGGACCTAGACTGAAAGGAATTTATTAAAAATCTTGGCAATCTCCTGCATGTCATTTAACTTCATGTTTTGTTAGAATGCATTTGACTAATTTGTTTACGATGTGTTTGATTTAGTAGTTCATACACCCAGTGCCAAAAGCAATAGGAAAAGGCTAAAAAATTTCTGCTTGTTGACTTGTGGAATAAAGTGATTTATCCTTTCCTGTTCGGCAAGTTTACACAAACAGTATTAAAATCTAGAACAGTATCACTCAGGCAATAACTGAGTTCCCCCTCAGACCATACCAACACACCATGAGGCTTTAAGAAGGTCAAGTGTTAACACTTGGAATAGCATTCCTGGTTCTGATAACAATGTGTGTTTGTGACTGAGGCCTGGTCTGCACACAAAAGTCACACCAGTTTAGCTGAAATAATTTAAAAATCCATTTAGTTCAATCAGTGCTACCCCCCATGTGAAAATACATGAACATAAGAACGGCTGTACTGGGTCAGACCAAAGGTCCATATAGCCCAGTAGCCTGTCTGCCGACAGTGGCCAACACCAGGTGCCCCAGAGGGGGTGGACCAAAGACAATGATCAAGTGATTTGTCTCCTGCCATACTTCTCCAGCCTCTGACAAACAGAGGCCAGAGACGCCATTTCTAATTTCTAATAGCCTTTTATGGACCTAACCTCCATGAAATTATCTAGCTTCTCTTTAAACTCTGTTATAGTTCTAGCCTTCACAGCCTCCTCTGGCAAGGAGTTCCACAGGTTGACTACGCACTGTGTGAAAAATAACTTTCTTTTATTAGTTTTAAACCTGCTACCCATTCACTTCATTTGGTGTCCTAGTTCTTCTGTTACGGGAACTAATAAATAACTTTTCTTTATTCACCCTCTTCACACCACTCATGATTTTATATACCTCTATGATATCCCCCCTTAGTCTCCTCTTTTCTAAACTGAAAAGTCCCAGTCGATTTAACCTCTCTTCATATGAGACCCGTTCCAAACCCCTAATCATTTTAGTTGCCCTTTTCTGAACCCTTTCTAAGGCCAAAATATCGTTTTTGAGGTGAGGAAACCACATGTATATACAGTATTCAAGATGTGAGAGTACCATAGTTTTATACAGGGGCAGTAAGATATTCTGGGTCTTATTTTCTATCCTTTCTTAATAATTCTTAACATCCTATTTGCCTTTTTGACCGCCGCTGCACACTATGTGGAAGTTTTCAGAGAACTATCTACGATAACTCCAAGATCTCTTTCCTGATTTGTTGTAGCCAGATTAGCCCCCATCATACTGTATGTATAGTTGGGATTATTTTTTCCAATGTGCATTACTTTACACTTATCCACATTAAATTTCATTTGCCATGTTGTTGCCCAAAATACATTAATAGGTTTACAACTGGCTTATATCAGCGGAGCTTAATTTGGTTACTGGGCTTATGTATGCAGATAAAGCCTTAGAGGGTCAGTTCGGAGATTTCATTTACGGGGCTTGGGGATGGAAGACTGATTGTAATGTCAGGCCTTTTAAAGAAGGTTACCAATAGAGCTGGGTGAATACAGCAAGATATTTTCTTTTTGCTCAAATGTAAAAATTAATTTGCTTTACCCATATGGTGGCGGGAGCAATTGCTGTGGGGCCCGGTGATTCTAAGGGTCCGAGTCTCCCAGCCTGCCACCGCTGCATCAGCAGCTAGTCATTGGCTGGAACACCATGCAGTGCGATCTGGATAGCACTAAGGTTGGTGGGACAGCACCGTGCTCTCGGGGATGGCGTGGCACACTTTGGGCAGTGCTCCGAACTGACTCTCATTGGCCCTGCCCTTTCTCCCTGAGGCTCCGCCCCTTTCAGAAGTGCAGAACCGCCCCTCCCTCCATGAGTGAAGGCTCCCTGCCTGTTCCCATGCCTCTTTTAAGCTTGCTGAACAAGCCGTCTGACTACAAATTTAAAATTCCTGAGTATCTGAGAGTTGGCATTCACTCCTTGCCAAATATGTGCATTTGTAAATATGTGCAGTTGTAAGTTATACTATTAGGCTACGTGTAGACTGGCATGAATTTCCGAAAATGCTTTTAACGGAAAAGTTTTCCGTTAAAAGCATTTTCGGAAAAGCATGTCTAGATTGGCAGGATGCTTTTCTGCAAAAGCACTTTTTGCAGAAAAGCGTCCGTGGCCAATCTAGACGCGCTTTTCCACAAAAAAACCCCGATCGCCATTTTCGCGATCGGGGCTTTTTTGCGGAAAACAGTACTGTGCTGTCTACACTGACCCTTTTGTGCAAAAGTCTTTTGGAAAAAGACTTTTGCCCGAACAGGAGCAGCATAGTATTTCCGTAAAAGCACTGACAATCTTACATGAGATCGTCAGTGCTTTTCCGGAAATTCAAGCGGCCAGTGTAGACAGCTGGCAATTTTTTCCGGAAAAGCGGCTGATTTTCCAGAAAAACTTGCCAGTCTAGACACAGCCTTAAAGGAAAATTTAGAGCATGTTTATAGAGGGTTAACAAAGACTCCAAAGGTCTTTAATAAATGTTTATTGGTCAACCAGTTGCTATAGCATCTATAGCACCTTTTACTGGTGTGCTTGTAACTAGCCACGCCACCTGCTCATGTCTGTAAAATGCTTATAACCCCGGTGCATCATTTATTAGCTCTTTATACATTATTTATAAATGTCCCCTTAGTAAAAGGCTGCCCAGGATCTCTTTGCAGATGGATGATGTATAGGGAGGGAATGAGGACAAAAGACAAAGTGACATGAGCTGAAGTGACGAGAGCTAGACCAGCAGTGGATGAGTGGGGGCCACTAGCAGCTGCAGCAGCTGTTGTGTGCTCCAACAGGATTTCTGCATTTCCTCAGGGGCTATTCACTTGCCAGGAATCTGATAGTGCTGGCACACGATTGCCTGTCCCATCCCACCGAGTCCACCTCCAAATTTGGCAGCTTGGTTTACACAGCCAGTACTTCTAGCCAGGGAGGAAGAGACAGCCCAGTCTTAGAAGCAAGGTTGTCACTTGGCATGGAAACCAGCAGCAAGGAGGGGAAGGGCCAAGAAAGCAGAGCGTGCCATGCCTGAGCAGTGCTGTTTGCTGCTGGATGACTGTTCAGCAGAGAAGACAATGGTTTTGAGTCGGCCGTCGGACCTGTCCCACAGTCAGCTGTATTTCCTCATTGAGTGGGTGACTGAGATGTTTCCAGGGACCAGTACACCTGCTGTACCAAGTGAGACAGGCCCTGCTGCTGTTGCTATCACTGCCAAATGCTAGTCGTCCATACGGCGCCTCGCAGCCCAAACATCTGGGCTCCTCCTACTGAAGCCAGATAAAACAACTGAAACATGGGGCATGACACCTTTCACAGCAAGGGTGGGACACTATTAACACAGCAGAGGGAACAGTTACTGAAACCCTCCACCAGGGCCCTGCCATAGAGGCAATTGAATGAGTCACACCAGGAACGGCATGTACCTTTCCCAGTGAGCAGTGCACCCAGGATTAATGCAGCTATTTTCAGGCAGCAAGTTGCTTATGGCCCATATGACACTTCCTACATATTCTGTTACTTAGGGATTTAATTGTGTATTCACCTGTACATTATACCATTGAAATGCAAACATACACAAATGCAAAAAAAGAGTGCAGTGCACTAAATACATTGCTCTTGAAATAGTCTATATTTTACCAAGAAGCATCAAACTACCCCCAAGGGCACGATTTCAGGAGAGCAGGGGAGGCAGCAGCCATGCATACTGGGATGCTGTTTGCTTTTCTTCCCATTCCCCTGGCTGGCATCCTTGACTCCCCTCCTCATCCTAAGACACTGATAGCCCCAGTAACAGCATCTAGTCCTCTTTCTGATTGTGGGCCTTCTCCAGATTTCACCAGCAACAGGAGTCTTTCAGCTGATTTCACTCTGCATTAGATGAGGCATCTTTAAGTATGCTCACCAGTTAGGGAACTGCCATTCCTGAGTAACCCAGCCAGCTTCGGCGCATTGAACAGTCATGTGATTGTAGCAAACAACCCCTCACAAAACAACACCTGGGCTATGTCTACACTCACAGCTTCTTGCATGAGAAATATGCAAATGAGGCTAAGCGTGGAATATCATTGAGCCTCATTTGCATATCTAATGAGCCACCATTTTTGCATAAGAAGCTCTTGCACCTGAAGGAGCTGTCTACACTGCCCCTTCTTGCGCAAGAAAAACCCTCTTGGGCAATGCCGTTATGCCGATTATTTTCTTCGGGCACAAAAGCCTCTTATGCAAAAATGGCAGCTCATTAGGTATGCAAATGAGGCTCAGCGATATTCCATGCTTAGCCTCATTTGCATATTTCTCGTGCAAGAAGCCACGCGTGTAAACATAGCCCTGGAGTCAATCTGCTGGAGTAAGATCAGGGGAGCCAGATGGTGCTGTGGGCCATGCAACAAGGAGCAAATGAGGTACAATTCAGTGAGTAAAACCTGCAATTTATTTACCCAGCTATTTATAAAAACCCCAAACCTTGCAGACTGGGGTGTGGTATTGGTGCTTGCAGCCTCATGAACTCTACTGTCTGTAGAGCAAGGGAAAGTTGAGACGTGGCCAAGAGGAGAGTACAGGGGAAGGAATTAGGATACCCAGGGAGAAGGAAGAACTCCTGTGCTCTCTGCTTCCCACCCAAGCCCAAAGAGGTTGATCCTACCCAGCTAACGTACTTACCCTAGACTACATCTACACTGCAGAGTTTTTGCGCAAAAACAGCTATTTTTGTGTAAAAACTTGTGGAGCATCCACACTAGAAGCGTGTTTTTGCACAAGAAAACATACAGTAGATCGTCAGAAGACAGGGCTTTTTGCGCAAGAGTTATTCCTCTTTCCACAAGGAATAAGCCTTTTTGTGCAAGAGCTCTTGCGCAAAAAGGCATATGTGGATGGACAACAGGGGTTTCTTGCACAAGAAACTTCTATCGGAAAAAGCACTGGTGCTCTGATGACCGTTCTGTGAATGGCCATCAGAGCTTTCTTGCGCAAAAGCATCCATGGCAGTGTGGACGCTCTCTTGCACAAAAGCACATCTCTTGCGCAAAAGCACACGGCACTGTGGATGTGTTCGTGCGCAAGAAGCCTGCAGTGTAGACGTAGCCACCGCGTTTGCATGTCTCACAATCCTTAATGCATTTATCCTCCGAGCACCCTTGTGCAGTAGGGCTGTGTTGTTATCCCCATGTCACTGATGAGGAGAGGAGACCCAGAGAGGCTGAGGTCTAGATTTTTAATGCTAGATGGCCATTGCTGTACCTGACTGATTTAGGCAACTTGAGCTTGCATGGACCTAGGCTCCAAGATCTCCATGAGCATTGACGGGATTTAGGCACTTAAGCAACAAAATCATTTCTGAAAATGAGATGCAGGCGCCTTTGTCAGTTAAGCATTGCAACACTGACTGCGTCAGTGCCTAATGACCTGTACAAACAGTGGGCAGTTATGTGATTATTCTATGGGATGTATGCCAGCTCACACGGCATGTTAGTGGCAGAAGGAGACTTGACCCCTGTTCTCTCCATTCCCAGGCTAGTGCCATAACCATGAGACCTACAGGATGCCTTTGGGGGCCTTGCACTACGAGGTAAAGCAAAAGATGAAGCACAACAGAGCAAGGGACCTGCTCCACCAGCAACATGCTCCTCTCAGAATCCTGTGGATTTCCAGACGAGGGCAAGGTCAGATTAAGGACATCCAGGAGCCTTCACACCCCGCAACATGGTAGCCCCTCTGGACTACCCCCTCTGTGGTCCTGTACGTCAGTTGGAGCAGTGAGGGCCTGGTGCCCCCAACCCTCCCAGAGACTCAGCCCTGTGAATGGCAATAGAGTCAGGGCACCTCTCCCCACAGAGGCTGGAGTGGTAGCAAGCTGCCCTCCTCAGTATGTAACTCAGCAGCGGTGGTGGATCTGTTTGGGTGTGCTGGGTAGGCCCCGCTGCTCTCTTCACCACTAGCCATGCGGGGTCCAGCGGAGGCTGTCCCCAAGAGCTGAGGGGCTTGGGACTAACATTTCACTGAGAAGCATCAGGGCACTCCTGAGCAATTGTCTCAGGCTCTCAGTAGGTTCATGCTGGTTACAATCAAGTGTGTCCAGCGGGCTGCTACAGAGTGGGGAAAAAGCAGCCCCAAAAGGGTAAAAGGATACTAATTAGGGGCAGAGGGCTGCAGGACAATTAGGAGCAGCTGGCAGGGAACTGGCCCAGGCAGATTGGGACCAGCTGACTCCACTTCAGGCCTGCTGGAGGCTTTTAAAAGCCTCCCCAGTTAGGAAGTGGGTGAGAGGATGGAAAAAGAGGTAGAAAGCAAAAAGGAGGAGACAAAGTACTAGCAGTGGTGGAGTAGAGATGGGGGTAGGGGGAAGAGATGAGTTCCAGAGGGAGTAGCTGGCCTCCCTACTCCAGAAACCAGGTCTCTGTCTACATTGCATGCTTCTTGCACAAGAACAGCCATTCTTGCACAAAAAACTTGCCAGCTGTCTACACTATGCGTGTGTTCTTGTACAAGTAAATTTACAGTATAGCGTTGGAAAATCAGGCTTCTTCCAGAAGAGTTATTCCTCTCCCCATGAGGAATAAGCCCTCTCATGCAAGAGCTCTTTTGCAAGAGGGCAGTGTAGACAGGCAACATGAATTTCTTGCACAAGAAGTCCCTATGGTTAAAATGGCCATAAGAGCTCTCTTGCAGAAGAGAGTATCCACACTGCCATGGATGCTTTTGCGCAAAAGCACATGGCAGTGTGGATGCGCTCTTGTGGAAGAGTTTTTGCACAAGAACTCTTCCGCAAAACTGTTCTTGCGCAAAAAGCCTGCAGTGTAGACGTAGCCCCAGCTGTAAGCCCAATCCCGGCAAAGCGGAGACGGCAGCTGGCCAGGGACAGAAGGGCTCTTGCTACACAGGTCACATTTTTAAACTCTGCTGCAGAAGAATAAAGGCTGGAAACAGACTTTCTTTAAAAAAATGAAAGCTAGAATTCTCATAGAACCACATGACTCCAGGGCCTGGGGCCTAGGTACAGGCTGTTTCAGAGCCTAGCAAGCACCCCCTTCTGGCTGTCCACTGTGAAGGGGATCCATTCCTCTGCTGCTCTGGATTCAAGTTTTCCCACTCTGCCTCTATGGTGTATTTCTTGAGCAAATAACAGGCTGGCATGTACCTACTGCAGCATCTGGCAACAGTCTTGAATCCACCTGTATAGGGACACATGAGGCATTTCATCAACTTCACATCAGCATCCAGAATGCTTAAGTTGTACAGACAAAGTCCCAATTATCTCATTGGCCAATAGCACCCAGAAGTAACCCAGCCCTGCACAAAAGGAGTGAATGCTGGTGCAACCGGCTGTTGTACTGCACAAGGGGAGAAGGCAGGCAGACAGCCAATGGCCGCAGTACTCCAAGGCTGTGTCTAGACTGGCAAGTTTTTCCGCAAAAGCAATTGCTTTTGCGTAAAAACTTGCCAGCTGTCTACACTGTCCGCTTGATTTTGTGCAAAAGCACCGACGTTCTACTGTCCGAAATCAGTGCTTCTTGCGCAAATGCTTTGACGTTCCCGTTCGGGCAAAAGCCCTTTTCCGGAAATGTTTTTGCGCAAGAGGGCCAGTGTAGACAGCTAAAAACTGTTTTGCGCAAAAAAGCCCAGATGGCGAAAATGGCGATCGGGGCTTTCTTGCACAAAACCGCGTCTAGATTGGCACGAATGCTTTTCCGCAAAAAGTGGTTTTGCGGAAAAGCGTCTGTGCCAATCTAGACGCTCTTTTCCGCAAATGCTTTTAATGGAAAAAGGGTATGTCTACACTACCACCCTAGTTCGAACTAGGGTGGTAATGTAGGCAACCGGAGTTGCAAATGAAGCCCAGGATTTGAATTTCCCGGGCTTCATTTGCATAAAGCCGGGCACCGCCATTTTTAAATCTCCGCTAGTGCGGACTCCGTGCCGCCTGGCTACACGCGGCACGAACTAGGTAGTTCGGACTAGGCTTCCTAGTCCGAACTACCGTTACTCCTCGTACTCCGCCTAGTCCGAACTACCTAGTCCGTGCCGTGTGTAGCCGCGCAGCACGGAGTCCGCACTAGTGGAGATTTAAAAATGGCCGTGCCCGGCTTTATGCAAATGAAGCCCGGGAAATTCAAATCCCGGGCTTCATTTGCAACTCCGGTTGCCTACATTACCACCCTAGTTCGAACTAGGGTGGTAGTGTAGACATACCCAAACTTTTCCGTTAAAAGCATTTGTGGAAAATCATGCCAGTCTAGACATAGCCCAACAGTACAGAGCAGCATTGTGGGACTGGCTTTTTGAGTAGAGGACTCCAGAGGTAAGGGGATGAGCCTAGTTACCTTGACCATCTGCACAGTTTGGGGGAGATAGACATCAGATCTGTGCCATGAAAAACAATCACTGCTCCCCTCCAGCTGTCTCCCTTTGCTGCTTCAGAAGCTTCTGGAACAACACGAAGCACGCGAGGGGGAGCGGCGGAATAAAGCCAAGGCAGACCTACAGACTCTCAAGACAAGTCTCCTGTCCTTGCGCAGGGTCTGCAAGAATTTTGTGTGCTATCTGTGACAGGGTCAGGTCAGAGGCTTACAGAAGAGTGCTGGAAGGAAAGTATGTGAGCCTTAGACTAAGTAGGTCTTTGTTCCCTGGGTACAGAGGGCAGGGGCTGTCCTAGAACCAGCAGGAACTTTCCAGGAGCAGTCTGGACAATTATTCCAGGTGTTCCAACTGGCCTTAATTAGGAGCCTTCCAGCGCAAAGGAGTCAGGCTAATTTGTCCCCCTGGGGCCAATCAAGAGCCAGCTGAGACGGGTTTAAAAGGGCTCCTCTTTTGTTAAGCAGTATGTGAGGAGAAAGGAGCCAAAGTGCTGAGAGTGCGGGGCGTTTGGGTGAGAGCTGCAGAACAGGAAGAGCGTGTTGGAGGATCAGGTTCCAAAGGAAAGGTACTGGGAGGGATCGTTTTGGGAAGTGGCCAGGGAAGTAATTGCCAGACAGAGAATAGAACAAACCCCATGGCTACGTCTAGACTACATCCCTTTTTCGTAAAAGGGATGTAAATTAGACATATCACAATTGCTAATGAAGTGGGGATTTAAATTCCCCCCCCCCTTATTTCAAAGAGGGATAAGGGATCTTTTGGAAAAGGCTTTATTTTCCGCACAATCCATGTCTAGACTGGCGCTTTTTTCTGGCAAAGCTCTGTGGCAAAAAAAAGTGGCAGCCATTTTTATGCTAATGAAGCGGGGGAAATTTAAATCCCTGCTTCATTAGCAATTGCGATACGTCTAATTTACATCCCTTTTACGAAAAAGGGATATAGTCTAGACGTAGCCCATCTGTTGTTGCTGTCTTAGGATCCCGGGGCCAGCGCCTGGAGTAGTGGGTAGGCCCAGATTCCCCCCAGCCCTCCCCCACTACAGAGTCTGTCTCGGGATAGGGAGACTGCGACTACAAAGGGGTTCCACTCCCATACTATGGACTAGCCCAGGGGTGGGCAAAAGGGCCTCTGTGGGCTGGATCTGGCTCTTAATTGGCCTGGAGGTGGGGCAGCACGCAAAGCCTCCCCCCACCCTGCCAGGAGCAGTGTCACATGCCGCTTGTGGAGGGAAGCCTTGTGCAATCCCCAGGCCAACCAGGGAAGTTGTGTGAAGCTTCCTTTGCCCTGCCCCAGCCCTGTGGGGAGGAGGCTTCCTGCGCTCCCCAGGCCCTGATCGGCCTGGGGGCGAGGGAGCGTGCCAAGCCTTTTCCAGGGCATGGGTACCTAGCTGGAAGGGGGGCAAAGGGGCTTCCCCATCCCCATCATGGTCTGTGGTGGGGTAGCCCCGCCCCTTCCTGTTTAGGCCCTGCCCTTTCTGGGCAAAAATTATTGCCCACCTCTGGACTAGCCTGTGATGAGTGTGGCTCAGTAGGCTGTGAGCCCTGAAGCAGTACAAAGAAAGAGGCTGCGAGGTGGGACACAGCGAGCGTCTGAGTCCGAACACTGTCGGCCAGAAGCACAGGACCCACGGGCACAGCCATCGCTTTGCCACACAGCACAAATGAGCGGGGGTGGGAGCACAAATGAGGCTAAGTCAGTAGGGGCTCGATCTGAAGTCAATGTAGAGACTCAGGGTATGTCTACACTACCCCGCTAGTTCGAACTAGCGGGGTAATGTATGCATACCGCACTTGCTAATGAAGCCCGGGATTTGAATTTCCCGGGCTTCATTAGCATAAGCGGGGAGCCGCCATTTTTAAATCCCCGCTGCTTCGAACCCCGTGTAGCGCGGCTACACGGGGCTCGAACTAGGTAGTTCGGACTAGGGTCCTATTCCGAACTACCGTTACTCCTCGTGAAACGAGGTGTACCGGTAGTTCGGAATAGGCACCCTAGTCCGAACTACCTAGTTCGAGCCCCGTGTAGCCGCGCTACACGGGGTTCGAAGCAGCGGGGATTTAAAAATGGCGGCTCCCCGCTTATGCTAATGAAGCCCGGGAAATTCAAATCCCGGGCTTCATTAGCAAGTGCGGTATGCATACATTACCCTCCTAGTTCGAACTAGGAGGGTAGTGTAGACATACCCTCAGTGATGTCACAGGTCTTTGGATTAGGCCTTATTTAAAATGCTCTTCTCTGGGGGAAAAAGCAAAGTTCCAGTCCAAGGCAGGTCCATTCTCTTGTTCTAAATATCAGACAGGCAAAGAACAGGAGAGCAGAAGGTAGATGGCTGCATACTGCTTTCCTAGCATCACACTCCTTTAATACAGTTCATCTCTCTCTCCCCTTCTCCTCCTCTCCCCCCCCTTCACCTTTTCTTGCCTGCTCACTATTTACATTGCACAACATGGTGCACCGACAACGTAGGCTTCCCCGCTCCCCCCCCCCCCCCCACACACACACCAGATTCCTTCTTCCTTTCATTTAACCTTCCATTCAGAGTGGACCATCAAGAAATGAGACATGACATTAGTGCTACCAGGCACTTTATCGATCACAGGCAGAGCTAACTTGCAAAAGAAAAGTTTGCATGGAAGCAAAAATGACAAAACACATTAAAGGGAAAGGCAGGAAAGCACATAGAGAGAGAGAGAAAACTCTATGGGCAAAGTTGATCCAGCAAGTGATCGTGTCACCTTCCAGGCTCAAAATGAACATCAAGCTAATGCAGCGTATTGGAGGAGCTTCTTTTATTTCCCTTCCTGCTTGATGTCTCTGACTGCTTAAATGCAAATTAAGCAGAGCTCACACTCCTTTGTTTGAGATAGACCTGTTTGCCAACAACATGTGTTACTACAACAACATGCAGTGAAATCTTGTACCTTCACAGACAATGTTGCCATGCACATTTTATCAGGACACTAATGTCCAGCAGATAATGAATTTTGAATGATGTCACACAAGGCATACGTTGGACAAAGAGGATTACATTAGTCTTTAGGGTATAAACCCAAGGGTAACATTCTGTCTCAAGGCTGAGCAGCATCTCTCAGAATCAGACCCGTAAGTGTTCTTATGCTATTACTGAATGCAACAGGGATAATTAGCTTTCCCTAGCTTAAAGTAGGGCAGGACTTTACAGACAGGCTAATTTCTATAGCTGTCAGGAAAGATTGCTTCTCTAAATCCAAGAAAAAGCGTTGGAATAAATAGTTCTACTACACAGCATCTGAGACAGCTACTATCCTGCACGTATTCCAAGTGCACTCACACTGTTATGATGGCCTTGTTACACATAGGACACTAGCTTAATGCTGCCAGTGCTATGAGGGATGGGGGAACCCATGACAGTCTGGAAAATGTCCCAGATTTTACATCTGTTGTTCTAACTCACTGTAGAGAGACTACAGCTGAAAAAAAAATAACGAAGTGAGGAGGGGAAAAATGAATGCAAACAGCTGGAAAATTGTGGGTTATTCATCCCAACATCTAACTGCTTGCTGGCTAGCCAGCAGAAAAGAAATTACAGTGAACAGCTCCTGGCCAAATCACAAATCTGCACATGAGCTGGTGAACATCTCTCTGGAGCACGTGCCACACCACAGAGAAAGAAAGACAATTAAGAAACACACATTTGCAACCTTGGCTTTTTAAAATCTTCCTTTTGTCCTACCACCACATTTCTCTCCCCCGTCACCATGTTCTGGCAGAGATGCGGAGGGAATGTTTTTGTTTCTAAATACAAATGTGGTCAAGTGGATGTGGACAATTTGGTCACTTAGAAGGTGGAACTAACGGAGAACTTTCAGGGTCTGTTTTCTCAGGTCGCAAGCTCTTTAACTTCAATCTCTCTATTAGGGTGTGTCTAGACTACAGCGTTTTGTCAACAAAAGTGGCCTTTTGTTGACAAAGCTATACCTGCATCCACACTGCTGCTGAGTTCTGTCAACATAATGTCGACAGCAGTTTTGTCGACGGCTGTAAACCTCATTCTATGAGGAATAACGCCTTTTGTCGACAGAGTTCTACATCTACACTGTCCTTTGCCTCTACGAAGCTTGTAGTTTGCTTTGTCGACAGAACTGGATACAGTCTAGATGCTCTTTGTCGACAGAAGCGTTGTCAACAGTATCTGTTGACAACGCTTCTGTCGACAAAAGCCTGTAGTCTAGACGTACCCTTACTGTTGCCTAAGCCAAAAGCTGGCCATTCATTAGTGTTGCCAACTCTTGCTGTTTTATCACAAGCAGTGTATTATTCGGTGATTTTTCTAAAAGCTCCCTGTCTTGCAGATGAATGATTACCTGAGAATCTTGTTTTTTTTTCTAGTTTCTGCAAAAATGCTCCAAGTGCAACATGCTCAGAAACTCAAAGGCAAATAGCCCCCCCCCCAAATTTGCTACTCAAAAATTGTGTTTTAAGCTAAGTTCAGGATTTTTTGAAGACTGACTGAGTTCTAAATGTTTGTAGTTGGCAATTCTATATCAACATAATATAATAAGCCATCCAGGCAGACAGACCTGGTCTATCTAATCTTCTGCAAGAATTGAACAAAAACAAAACAATACTACCATAAGCATTTTCAGTGGGAAACTTTGAATCTGAAAAAAATGGAACCCAAAGATTCTTTTTGGCAAATTAAAATTTTTGCTCTGAAATCTGCTGACAATCAAAAATATGCAAGAAAAGCAAACACTATGTGAAAAAGTGTTCATTCTGTCAAATTCAGTTGTCTATTTAAAAAAACAGTTTCAGCAGAAAGCTTAGGCTACTTTTGACCAACCTTATATACACGCTCCAATTTCTGGCAGAAGCTAACAGACATTTTTATCCTTGCAACAGATTTCAGAAGTTGGCTGTGGAGATATTCAAGATTCCTGTTTTCCCTAAGGGCCTGATTGTCCCTAGCTCCTGGATGGGGGCTTGGGAGTGGAGGAAGGGCTCAAGGACAAAGAGTCAGAGACAATTACAAAGCATTTCAAAGGAAGCAGGAAGGAAAACAGCGAAAGGAGAGCATACTCCACCAGTGGTTTTCAACCTGTGCCTGCGTGGACTCTTGGGGTATACAGACTACATCTAAAGACTCTGTAAAAGTTTGTTATTACCATAACATGGTGGTTTTCAATGTGTGTTCCACAGATCTCTGATCTGCAGACAGTGTCTGATTTCCAACGGGGTCTGCATCTCCATTCCACCTTTTATAGGTGAAATGAAAAAAGGTTGAAAACCACTGTGCTAGACTATCCCCAAAACTGGTCACTGTGCTCACTCCTCTTGTTTTTTCTGGAATCACAGGAACCGGAAGGGACCTTGAGGTCATTGAGTCCAGTCCCCTGCCCTCACAGCAGGACCAAGCACTGTCTAGATAATCCCTGACAGGTGTCTGCCTAAACTGCTCTTAAATGTCTCCAGCAATGGACATTCTACAACCCACCCCCCCAGGCAATTTATTCCCGAGTTTAACCACCTTGACAGGCAAGATGTTTTTCCTAATGTCCAATCTAAACCTCCCTTGCTGCACTTTAAGCCCATTGCTTCTTGTCCGATCTTCAGAGACCAAGGAGAACAATTTTTCTCCCTCCTGCTTATAACACCCTTTTAGATATTTGAAAACCACTATCATGTCCCCTCTCAGTCTTCTCTTTTCTAAACTAAACAAGCCCAATTCTTTCAGCCTTCCTTAATAGGTCATGTTTTCTAGACCGTTAATCATTTTTGTTGCTCTTTCTCCACATCTTTCTTGAAATGTGTGCCCAGAACTGGACACAATACTCCAATTGAGGCCTAATCAGTGCAGAGTAGAGCAGAAGAATGATTTCTCATGTCTTGCTCACAACACTCTTGTTAATGCATCCCAGAATCCTGTTTGGAATGACAGAAGTGACATTTTCTCCTGGCGTGTTCTTGGACGCCATCCGAAGCACCCACTTTTTCAGTTGGAGGTGGCTAATTGCTACAATCTAATCCTATATATTCCATGTTGCACTTTGTCTGTAAATTCCCTAATGAGATGTTACAGTTGCTATAGCAATTTCACTTCAGCTTATTAATAAATGAGGAGTAACAATTAACATAGGGAAAATGAAAACATCAAATATTGATGTTTGACTTTTGTTTTGTTATTGCTAGTTTTCTTTTTTCTTATTAGTTGTACAAATAATGATGGGGTTAAGGTAGAGTGTGTGTATGTATATGTGTATGTGTATGTATATGTGTATATATATAATATACAGTTTCCATTTGGCAAAGGACAGATTGGATTTCTGTCTTCGAAAGCTAATTTATGTAATTAATTCATAATACTAAAAGATGAACATCAGCTAAAAGTCAAACTTGCATGATGTTTTTGTCTTGTGGAACCATAAAATGCACTTAGTAAAAGGATTTATTGATCAGCTGATAATGAAGGAACAAGAATAAGCTTCCAAAATGCAGCACCCAATCTATGTAGACTGATAGGCATAATTGATTCCTTTCAGTGCCTAGGTGTGAATGTAGGAAAAGATTAGGTTATCTGAGTGGAGCAGCCTGAATGTTTAGATTGCTATTCAATAACTGTTTTGTATGGTACCCCCAGTTAGAGAAGCCTGTTTCATATTTTCAATCTTATCTGTCAACAGCTCTGCATAATCCTCCCAGAGTGGATCGATATAAACCAAAGGTATTGCGTTACAAAGTAGTAATTCCTTAGGAAAGGGAGAATGCATTTAAGTCTTCTTTGATAAGTATTGATGTTAGTGGGCAAGCTAAAAGCTGGTAATTATCCCTCCCTCCAAAATTGATCATTTAAAAGTTTGCATGGTTTGGTAGCATGTAGAACATGTGGAACACAGGCCCAGAGGAATGCGGGAGAAAGCCAAGCAAAAGGAAGACAAGACAACTGCCTACATCCCTGAAGCAGGTGATAGGCCAGACAGTCCTCAAGATACCAACAGTGCATGCCAACAATCCTATAAATTACCTATTGAGCCTCTTACTTCCTTTTCCTATAAAAAAAATCCTGTGAAAAGTGGCAGGGTACATTTACACTGCAGGGCTTAACTCTAAATAAGCTATGCAAATTGAGCTACATCAATTGTATATCTTATTTCAAAATAGCTTATTTCAAAATAGAGAGTGTCTACACAGCACTTATTTCAAAATAGAGCACTCTTCCTTCGACTTCCCTTACTCCTTGTACAATGAGGGTTACAGAAGTTGGAATAAGAAGTCCTCCAACTTGACAGTATTTTGACACTATTTCGAAATAACTGCCTGCTGTGTAGATGCGGACTAAGTTATTTCAAAATAGTGTTGCAATGTAGACGTACCCGCAATGACTCACGTGAACGCAATACTGCTTTGGCTTCTGGCAGAATCCTGTACCCCTCACCAACAGGATTAATGGGTCCAAATCACCAGGGTGGTCTCGTTGGTATTGATGGATGGCCTCTTTGACTATTTGTCTTTTTGACATAGCCATAGTCTCATTCTACTTTACCTATCCACAGATTTTGACACACTTGGCCCAGACCTATCAGGGACAGATTACTCCTGGAGGCCACACATGTGCCTATAAGGCACAAAGTTATTCTTTACAGTTTGGCAAAGTTATAAAATGCCACAATTCCATCAAAATGAATGTGTATATAGTCTCAAATGGGTGTGTGTGTCTATATTATGTTTCTAAGCGCAGGTCATGTCTTTACTTCCTAGGCTGGAGATTGATCTTCTGGCATTTGATTTAGCGGGTATAGTTAAAACTTGCTAAATCAAATGCTGAGAGCAGCTCCGGTTGGCACCAGTATTCCTGTCAGTTATGGGAGTAAAGGAAGCCGACAGGAATGTGTGCTCCCATCTGCCTCCCTCTGTGAAGACGGTGCCACGCTCAGCTTAAGGTAAGATGACTCCAGCCTATGTATTTTACATAGCTTGAGTTCTGTACCTTAACCCGACCAGGGCTAGTGCCTCACTCTTTGGGTTTTCCTTCACACAGCATTATCCCCCTTTAAAAGAGTGAATCCAGAACAAAAAGCTCCCTAATGCTTTCTCACTCTAAAAAACATAGGAACAGGACTATACCTCTTTAGAGCATAGTCAATGAAGGCTAGGAAAGATTAGTCCAGCCGCCTCCTGAGTTACAATCATCTCCACTTAAGACCATCCGCACTTATGACCAAAGCAGTCGTAAATGCGGATCTGAGTTACGAATGGCGATCTGCGTTTACAAACAGCGCGGTCGCCATGTAACTCTATGGGATCCGAGTTATGAACACTTCAAGTTATGGCCAAGTCTTTGGTCTGTAACTCGTTCGTAACTTGGGGAGCAGCTGTAGAGATTTTTTGACCCACAATATTTCACCGAGGAGCATTTCACTGAGGAAATGAAAAAAAATAGCTGTAAACAGACTCTCAAGACAAGAGCTCCTTAAAATTATTTTATACAAACTCCAAGTGCTACTACTAGCAAGGACCTTGTGGGAAGATACTTCAGGAGTGGGGGACTGATTGATACTACCTTCCTCATTCTAGTCAGAAGCAAGGAAACTGAGAGATCTTGTTAACAATTAATTTAATTAGAGCAGATTACACAGCCTCACCAGAGAGTGACTAGTGGTTATTGAGAGATCCTAGCTGATCCACACATCACTGAAATCTCTTTTCTCTGTACAAGCCGTCCTCGCTATAAGTCCAAGATACATTCCAAAAAACTTGGACTTACAGCGAAACAACTTAAAGTGGGGAATTTCTTTCCTGCATTGATTTCCATTTGCACAAATTGGCTTTTTTTGTGTGTGCTTTTTGTGTGTGTGCAACTTAAGAGCAGGTAATGGAAGGACTTATAACACTTGAGTTCTTACAAGCATCAATGACAGTACAGAATGGATGCATACTGAGGCAACATATACTATGTACAGGCTGTCCCCGCTATAAGAAAACAAACTTGTGTACTGCATGCATCCTGAACCAGCCATTAATACAACAGCAAATAGAAATACTAGCAGGTCTACAATAATTTCATCAATAGATCTCAAAAAATTTTACAATGGGAGTAAAAATCCCCACTTGACAGATGGGGAAACTGAGGCACAGGGAGAGCCATGATTAGAAGTTTGGTCATGTGTAAAAAGGATCCATTCTGTGGGAGGATCTTGGCAGAGACAATGGTATTAGTCCATTTGCACTGAATGTATTTAACTGGTGTTGTCCTATACTTTCCTATCACTGTGTTGGTTTAATGAACGCCAGTGAGGATGGGCTGTCCACTTCATGTGTTTTCTCACTCCAGTTTGTGTGCTGATTGCCTCTTTCAGTGTGTGAATAATGTTCTTACCCATTTCAGTGGATTGCACTTGTTTTCCTATGCCATTTCCTGGCCTGCTGAGGGTTGGCACTCAGTGAAGACAAATTCTTTCACAGCCTGCACCTTTTAAAGTTAGGAACTAGCTCAACACCTGGTGAGCTCTCCTAACCTTCCATTAAACTCTTGTCTCTGAAGTCTTAGTGGGACTTATGACCAGAAAATGTCCCACTTGCTGTTGAGATGAATGAATGGAATCCTTAATTCTTGTAGGTTTTGGTCTAAAATGGGTCATACACTGTATAGATGACTGCTGCACTAGCCTCGTCTAAACTAGAAATATTGAGTTTAGTGGAACCAGGTTCAAAATCAGTCTAACTAAACCAGTGGAAACCTCTAGTTTAGACACATTTAAACCTATTTAACCCGTATTACATCAATTTAGTATGTCTGCAGTACATCAGTTTAGGTGAGCCAATACAATACAATATTTCCAGTGTAGACAAGGCCACTGCCCTTGGCAGTACAAAGAGTATAAAACACTGCACTAGGAACTTAATCTGTCTTCTTTAGAAGCAGCAGAATTTTACCTATGCAGCCTCAGAATGGAGGAGGAAGTCCATATTCTTAAGGTTATTCTGCCTGTCTCATGTTGACTTGATCTGGGCTGGAATTGTTTGTCTTCATGCATTACGTGCTCTTTAACATTTGTTTAGACTCATTTGCACTGGTGACTTAAATAGCAATGCTGCCTTCAGAAGTCTAAGAAGCAAAGTCACCGAGGCATACACAGCAGGCTACCAGGAAAAGACAAAGCTGAACCTCTTTGCAATGAAGACAATGTTAATTAAAATTCTTTTAAATGTTACTAGGGGGGAAAAAAGGTTTCCCAAATTAACTAGCTATTTTAATCTTACAAATGAGGGACAGGAAATAATAGTTGGTAAAGGTTTAAAGAGCCATTTTGCACTCTGATTGCAGGGTTGGTGACATTCCTGCTGACACCAGAAAACAAATTTCTCTAATTCCACCTTAAACGAGGGCATTTTTTCGCTCTTTTGCTACTGCTAATGGAAGGCTGTTACTTTTCAATATCTTGAAGCAGAGGTGAAGATGGCTCAGGTTAGTTAATGGAGTGAGGCCAAAGCATAACATGACCATGCTGCAGCCATTCATGCTCTTTAATACGTTGAAGGCTTACACACTGAGTGACTCAGTCCAGAATAATCACTCTAGTTTGCAATTTTATCCTCATTAGTTTTAATGAAGATAAAGGGGCTCACTTAATATGTCCAGTTGGGCTTAGCAAATTAACAACACTCGTGGAAAGGTGTGTGTGTGTGTGTGTGTGTGTGTGTGTGACCAGATAATTTGTCCTCCTAACATTCATTAGGAAGGATTAAGTTAGCTAACCTTGTTCTATCCATTTGTCTCTATTCATCTCTATATACTTGGCTTCACTGAGTAAAGAAGGCCACACAATTGATGTCAATTCTGATCTTATTCCCAATATGCCTTTTACTAAACTCTCTCTATCATTTCACAATACAGAATTATGGTTTTTACAATAAAAACATCCTATGTTTGACACCATCCAGAGCATCAACAGCTAACGATTGGACAGCTTTTGATACTTTCACAAGGTTTTCCTTGAAAATAACCACTGGAATAATGTTAGCAAAATTCTCACTTACATTGACTCGCTACATCAAATCACACTATCCCTGTGTCCCAGTTTACCCACCACTTGTAAGTTAGGGATAATAATATCTGCCTTACTGGGCTGTTGAGACAGACTGGTTTCAATTTGTTAGCAATTAGAGCAGAATTGAATAAAGGAAGAACAAGAATCATATGAGCCGTGACTCTGTAAATTCAGAGGCAAAGCAGATAATGAGCTACTATAGCATCTTTTGTCAGGAAAGTAGCCTCCTAAAAAACTCAATAACACACAGTCACTGGGATACTGTAGAGGGAGGGCTGCACATGTGGATTTAAATCTCCCATTTGACTGGACCTTCGCTCAAATGGATGATTTAAGGCAGGGGTTTTCAAGGTGTGGATCACGACTCAGTACTGGATCCCAGAAAGTCAGCCATTGGGTTAGTTTGTGGTAGGACGACCGTGCTGTGTCCTACTCCTAGGTTACAGCTAGTGCATTTGTAAACTGAAAAAAAGAGGAAAGGCTCAGATCCTAAGCTAGAGGAAACCAAAGTGATTTCAATGGATCTAAGACCATTTACAATCCGCAAGCATTTATAAAGAATCCATCCTGAATACAAGGCACTGCATGTATAGTCACTAGTGGTCACTGCAGACTACAGGGCTGTGTCTAGACTGGTAAGTGTTTCCGCAAAAGCAGGTGCTTTTGCGGAAACACTTGCCAGCTGTCTACACTGGCCGCTTGAATTTCCGCAAGAACACTGACGATCTCATGTAAGAAATCAGTGCTTCTTGCAGAAATACTATGCTGCTCCTGTTCGGGCAAAAGTCCTTTTGCGCAAAGCTTTTGTGCAAAAAGGGCCAGTGTAGACAGCTCAGATTTGTTTTGTGCAGAAAAGCCCCGATCGCGAAAATGGCGATCGGGGCTTTTTTTGCGGAAAAGTGCGTCTAGATTGGCACGGATGCTTTTCCGCAAAAAGTGCTTTTGCGGAAAAGCGTCCGTGCCAATCTAGACGCACTTTTCCGAAAATGCTTTTAAAGGAAAACTTTTCCGTTAAAAGCATTTGTGGAAAATTGTGCCAGTCTAGACGTAGCCCAGGAGTCATCACCTTGAGTTCTTGAAAGGAATATTCTTCCCCAAAAACAACTGGGTGGCCAAAATAGGAAATGAGGAGTATAATTATTATTAAAACCAATATACTTCCATACTTCATAAAAAGAGGCCAAAATTTGAACTACTAATTGGATCAGTGGTTATTTCTAGAAAGGGATTGCTATTCTGAATCCATCACTGGGGCATCCAACCCTCAAGTTTAGAAGAATATCATTTGAGAAGAGGCTGATTATTTCTGAAGTCTTTGCAATAACGATTTCCCACCAGTCACGAGATGGGAAGGAAGAACAAAAATCTCATCCTTTATTGTTGTCAGAGCTGTCTTTTCGATGATGAATACTTATTTTCCTCTTGTCTCTTTCCAGTGAAAAGCACTGATCAGCAGGAACTCCTCGTTAACCTGATAATAAAGCTATCCCTTTGCTGAGCTGTTTAAAATGTCCCTCCAGGTTCTGAAGCCTGTCACTTCCATCTCTGGGTCATGCCATATTATTGTCTTGCCCACAATGGCATGCAGCTGCAAAAAATTCCAAAAACCTGGCTCCAGCTGGAGAAAAGATCTGAGTTTTCACGCCTTCTGGGGTTAATTGTACAGCAAATTAATTTGACTGCCGTGGATTTTTACCCCCTTCCAACATGTGTAAAAAAGACCAAAATAGTGTGTGCTAACTCCATCTATCTTTGCTTAACCATCTTTGACCCCTTGATCTATAGTGGCTGTATCCAAATAGATGTCCTACCGTGATGAGTTACATAAAGGAGTCGGTTTGCTGAGCCCTTTCAGACTGCTCTGAAGCTGAATGTAGGTAGCATTGCTGCCCTCTGCGGTGTGATAATACATTAAAAACCCTCTTTCATCATCTCATTTATGATCTCAAATTATGTTGTGCTGTAACAGAAGATCCACTATCCACTGAGAGAGGCTAATTTTAATGATTAACTGAGGAACTGTTAAATTTTACTTCAGTTCTCTACCGTCATTATGGAATTAGTATTAACAGCCATGTACCATGAGCATTCTAATGAGGCTAACTGTAACTGACAATACCAAGGAGCAGCCATTCTGTAAATGTAGACTGAGCTGCTGCCCTTAAACAAAAAACCCCAAGACATCCTCCGTTCAGTGACAGGATGTCTTTGTCCCCCAGCAATGTAAAATCCAATAATGTTTTTTCCCCTTCCTCTCTAGCTGGTTTTAATTGCACCTGGATGAAATTAGCAGACAGAAAATCAACACTTGTAAAAATGTCTTGTTACAAAATGATGGCGAGATATATTCCTGTAAACTCCAGCGGTTTATTATACCTCAGCCATAACATTTTTAATGGCTCCAAGCATGCTTCACATGTCTACTTCACACAGCTTGAGAGAATAGGAGAGGCATGGAGATGCTAACTGTAAGGATTGTACATCCTTTTTTCTACGTTTTTATCCTTCAAAACTACTATTATCAGGCTGTTCCATTTCATTATTATGAACCCCATGATACTTCTATTATTCTCTTTTACTCTCTCCTTAAAGACCAGCCCAGACCTTCAGCTGGCATAAAATGGCATTGCTTCATTGACACACACAAGCTGCGGACACGGTCCCCAACCTTTCAGTGGTATCCTCTTCTAACAACAACAACCTAACTTCAGCTGCTTTGGGGCTCTGTGGGTACCATTGATTGTACTGTTTTTCTTTGTCCATTGATGGTAGCCTGATCTGTAATAATAAAGTTAATACTAATTTAGTATGCAGTGATCTGAGAAGGTTTGCACCCCCAGAGATGCTAGAGGAGTAAGCTCATTATTAGAACCTAGACCCTGAAATACACATGGGAAACAATTCAATACATTTCCTCTTATTAGCAAATTTGTTGTCCAAATAAACAAGATTGTGCACAGTGCAATAGAGCAAAGGAGAGGCAGATAATATGGAGTGTCCAGCATTTGCATGACTCCCATAATTCCTTGCAGGGAGTCCTGGAGTAGGTGTCGTGATGCCTCCAGTACCACTAAGTGATCTTTTGGTGTCCCTCCTGGCACATAGCCTTGAAAACAATTTTTATAATGTATCTTACCCACTGTATCTTGTACATAAGGGATTCAGCCCCTTTTCCTTATGACCAAAATAAGTGGGTTTAGATATACAGATAGGCTACGTCTAGACTGGCAAGTTTTTCCACAAAATCAGCTGCTTTTGCGGAAAAACTTGCCAGCTGTCTACACTGGCCGCTTGAATTTCCGCAAGAACACTGACTTGCTATTGTAAGAAATCAGTGCTTCTTGCAGAAATACTATGCTGCTCCCGTTCGAGCAAAAGCCCTCTTGAGCAAATCATTCGCGCAAGAGGGCCAGTGTAGACAGCACAGTACTGTTTTGCGCAAAAAAGCCCTGATGGCTAAAATGGCGATCGGGGCTTTTTTGCGTAAAAGAGCGTCTAGATTGGCATGGACGCCTTTCCGCAAAAAGTGCTTTTGCGGAAAAGTGTCCGTGCTAATCTAGACGCTCTTTTCCACAAATGCTTTTAACGGAAAACTTTTCCGTTAAAAGCATTTGCGGAAAATCATGCCAGTCTAGACGTAGCCTATCTGTATTTCTAAACCCACTTATTTTGGTATCCCCAATTTCTATAGGTTAATCAACCTTTTACTTCTTACTCATTAGCATTTACATCACATTGTTGCAATAGCATTAGTGGGGTTTAATATTTGAAACTTTCAATCATTCTTATTCCTTGAAAATATTGTAAGATATCAGTAACATATGAGGGGCAAGCAACCCCAAACACCAGACACATAACTTTTTACACTTGTTCATCACAGTCCTTAATCTTGTGATTTATGGTCATTTCTGTGCCACTCACTTTTGTTCAAGCTAGGCCTTGATTGGACATGCTAAGCTCTTTTACAGGCCTTAGACCTGCAGATCTTTTACTTATGTTACAGCATCAATGAACACTCGCATAATACTGAGGTTATATCTACCCTGGGAAGGTTTGGTGACAAATGTACTGTCAACATGCAAAAGTCACCAAAAGTGAAAACATGTCAAATCAGTTTATGTGCCTCCCATTATCAACATTTTCTGGCCACATTGTTAACTCCCCTGTAACAGAGCAAAGCAATGTGGGTAAGCACCCCACAGTGCAGTGTTGTGGGAAGGTAGAGTGGATTGCTATGTTTCTTGGGATTCCCTTATCACTCTCTGAGCTCTCTGTGCTAAGGAATATCTAAGCAGCACAGCAGTCTCTGCAGCTTTCCTCCTGCAGCAGCTGTCTGCCTTCCACTATGTTTTTAGTGCAGGGCAGAACAGGAGCATTCCAATGATTTGTTCTTTTTTCCCCCAAATGGAGCAGCTCACTCCTGGAGTTTTGAAAGGGGAGAGGTGCATGCCTGCAGGGCATCAGAGATCACAAAACACTGAGCACAGCTATCAAGGCAGGCACTGTGGGATACTGGCGGAAGCCAGTTCTCTCAACAAAACAGCAGAGTCCACACAATAAAGGGAAGGGAAAAGACAAAAATCTCTCACAGGGCTGGAAGTCTTTTTTTTGCCAAAACTGGGTTTTTTTCTGGACAAAAGGTACACTGTAGTATAAATGCTATCACTATTTTGTTGCCAAGACTAGGCCTTAGAGACATTTCACGATGCATTTCTCCCATTCCCTTGCAACCTTGATTTTTATCCTCTGCTTCAAATCCCATCTAGTTTTCTCCTGAATATCCCGGTCCTCTTTGACAACCCAGCTCTCAATTCATCATTTGTGCTGTTTTTTTACTTCTCTGTCATGAGAATTTGATCCACCCATTGGAACCTCCTACTCTGTGACAATCATTTATGCCTCATTAGCTCCTGGATGGTTTCATTTTTCACTCTCTTCTCTAGTTGATCTTCATGATCCTTTTCAAACATTTGTTTTCAAAGTTGGTTTGACTCTCTCCCTTTGTTTTAACGCGCACATGTTTTGTATCCTTGAGATGATGCCACATTGAATGCCCTTCATTCTTGTGCAGTCAGTCTGCCTCTTGTTTTCAAAGCTCTGGCCAAAGGTAATGCATTAAGTGACTCAACAACAATATGAGTTTGATATTTTTTCTTGACAAAGTGTAGTCCTTTTTGGCTAAAAGGAAAATGTCACGATGGCAGAGGATATAAAATGGAGAAAATGGGGGACCATTTTGACACATGGGAATATAAGAAGAATTCTCTTCTCTGTTCCGCCCCTCCTCACCTCAAAAAAGGCAACTTGTTATCTCTGCTGTATAGGTACAAGGATTTGCAGCAGCATAGTGAAGCTACTCTCTTCCCGGTTCTACCCATCAGCAGAACCTTTCCCCTTCCCCCCTGCAGTCCTGTAGCTTTCAGGCATCTCAATGGTTTCATTTCACTGATCTTGAACTATAGCTCGTGCATGCTGAAATTTCTATTACTCTGTTCAGCTGCTTTATTTAGGGCTATGTCTACATTGCCCCACAGTTGGAACTCTGGAGGAACTCTAAGTTCATGCCTGTGACATCCAAATGGGGGAGCATAGAATGTTGGTGCCTCCTGCAGTTCACACCTGTCATGTTATTGGATTTTAGGGGGAGTAGCCAGATGTTTTTCCCAGTCTGCACAAAGGGGACCCTGTGAGGTGTCAAATGAAAGCTTATGTTCCACCGATTCTATATATGCTACTCATATGATGTCTGTATGTGAAGTTATGAATATGGACTCTGTGCTGGTACTGTGAATGTTCTTTGCCTGAGACAGAGCAAAGGGCCTGGACTGCCTGTTGTAAAGAACAATTGTTCAGTCAATAACTATGCTAACTAGCA
Organism: Pelodiscus sinensis; assembly: GCF_052426305.1. NCBI lineage: Eukaryota > Metazoa > Chordata > Testudines > Trionychidae > Pelodiscus > Pelodiscus sinensis. The sequence continues at coordinate 188,702,870 of NC_143054.1, forward strand.
GGGCCGCAAAGACAATGGCTCTCAAGGTGGCCCATACACACCTGAGGAATGCATCTGGAAACGTGCAAACCAGTCAGTATCTAATGGCTGCTGGCATGGGACACAAGGATAGGTCACTTGGCCATGTAACGTGCTCCAGCTTGGAAGGTACCAGGAATGGATATAAAGTGCCATGAGGCAGACTCCGTCTTGTCTTCAATTCTGCTACTGATCCTACATGCAGCCTTGAGAGGGACAGAGATCTGGGAAGGACTGTCAACCCATCTTGACATTGGATGTACACCAGAGACTTTTAGGATAGCAGTTTGTAATATCTCTGCTGAGAGCCTGCATCAAGGACTTGGAGATTGGTGCATGTAATGTATTCTCCTTAACAACCTTACTCTCATATTTATTCTTTCTTTTATGAATAAACCTTTGGATTATAGATTCTAAAGTATTGGCCCAGCGTGCTCTTGTGGGTAAGATCTAAAGTGTAAATTGACTGGGGATCTGTGGTTGGTTCTTTGGGACCATTTGGGGTAGGTGAGTTTGGGTTCTCTAACCCCTCACCTGTGTGGAAGGCCCAGGGCTGACTGTGGCACAGAGAGAGCTGGGGTGTCTGAGGGGTTGTGCTCATGAGGCTTCCTGCTGGCTGGATTGGCAGCGGAAGCGCTCTGTGTGACTGGTTTGTGACCTGTTTGGGAAAGGTCTCCAGTCTGGGGCTGTAAGCAGCCCTGGTTTTGAGCAATTCGCCCTGAGCGGATGCCCTCAGTGGTGCCCAGACCCAGCCCGGTCTGTCACAACACCTCCATGGTTTTATGGTCTGTGTCCGACCACACAACAGTTCTTATCTCAATGCCATCTCCTTCTCTAAGGTCCAATATTGAACTCAGCCATGCTTGCCTTTCACCAAAAATTGGCATATTCTATGCATTTGAGGCGCTAAGGGCTCATTCCACAAAAATATTCAGACATTGCAATGGCTAGCTCCTATATGCCCTGCATGTTAGTGGAATTCATAGACCAGACTTCAGTGTCCAAGCTCCCGTACAATGCATGGGGAGATCTAATGAGCTGGGGCTTTAGGGTCCAGGTCCTAAAAAGTACCTAGGTGCCTAAGTCCTCCTCCTCCTCAGGAGTCTCAGACATGAATCAATGATTTTTCTATTATAACAGAACCACAGAACCAAACCGGACAGAAGAAAACCACACATTTAAATCAAGATCAAACACGCTTAAATTCTTCACAGACTAGGAAAAGAGGTGTGCAAATTCTGCAATTTGAGAATATCCCAAAGTGAATCAAGGACAGACTGAGGATAATTTGCAATTCATATACATTTTGGACTTAAAATATTTTATTGCCCATGTCAATTACAGCACCACCGTAAGTTGCTTTAAAAGAAAAGAAACCATTCAGTTTATCTCCTTTCTTTATCCAATTACTAGTTTCTTGCTTTTTTTTCTTTGCATCCCGTGGTCAGAAACTAGCCTCCTCTCACATGCACTTTATTTCAGATTCCCCTTTCAGAGCCCAGATATGGCTACATTAACGTATAACCACTGAAATTCAATGGGAATTGAGTGTTTCTAATTCCCTTCAGTTCCTTTGAAAACTCAGCTGTTGGGCCTAACCTTTTGTTGATTATTTTCTGTATATTCCCTGTCTCGTGTTCTTTGCCTGTTGGAAGAAGCTTTCTAAGACAGTTATACCTGGCCTTTATAATTTAGGCAAACTTCTACCTACTACAGGCATTTTAAACTGTAAAGCCAATCTTAGGTTAATCCTTTATCCTAATAACCTTCTAATTTTCAGGATATTGATCTGGTCCTTTATCCTTGTGGTTTTTTGTGCTGCTTTAATTGTTTTGTACAATTGATGCTGTGTGCTTGCAATATGTTTATGCCTTAATAGAGGAGATTATCATTAAAAGAAAGATTTGGGGGAGGGACAGCAAAAAAAAAATCAATTTCTAATTCACACATCCTCTGCCTCTCTGCTAGGAAAGGGAAGTGACTCAATTTTTTTTTAGCTCTTCCTCATAATTTTAAGCTCCGAGTTTGAGGTACTAAACTGTCCTGCTGATTTTTCATCTCCCTTGTATTCTCAGAGGGATATCTCCCTTTTTAAAAAAGTCTACTGCCTGGTATTGTCCATAGCACTCCTCAGTAACTTTCACAGTAACACTATTGCTTCCTTTGATTTGTGTACTTGTCCTCCTACCAGTTGCTCAGCTATCTGTTGCTCTTTGCATGGTTATAGTGACATTGCCAGGATAAACAATAATTCTTTTTTTTTTGAGTTAGTGTGCTGCATCTGTTTTCTCTTTTACCATGTGACTGTCCCCATTCAATGCCCTTTGCCCCTGAACGTCTAATAGTGGCCTGCTTAATTCCTCAATTTACCTCATAAATATAATGTACACACAAACCTGGAAATCTCACATGCCATCATTATGGGTATTGATCTGAATATGATAAAAATCTAGATTTTCTTGAGGAAAGCAGTGTTACAGCCTCTCGTCACCTGGAACTATCATGATTGCTACTAAACCTTTCACTTTTACCCCGAATACCCTCAAAGGACCTGATCTTACTAGTGTGTTTGGGCCAGCAGTGGCCACAATAGGCCAACTTCATGTCTGGTCTATCAGTTGGAGTGAGACTTCAGAGGAATTTAGCCCTGTCTGCACACAAAAGACTTGATTAGCAATCGGGGTGTGTGTGAATTAAATACTTTGAACCAGATCCTCACCTGGTGTAAACTGATGTCACTAGAGTGCTGCCCACTTACACCGTCTTAAGATCTTACAAGCGCTTTGATTCCAAACCTGTTAAAACATTACAGGTCCTCAGCTAACATCTGTACTAGGAATAGTCTGACCCGATTGCTAATAAGATCATCTGTTTGTCATGCCGCCGCTTCACCATTCCTAGCACTTTACACTCCCCCTATTCTCTTATGCAGAAGAACTTTTATGGTATATTTTCTTCTACTCTTTCAATGTTTCTCCAGTTTCTGATTCTTATGTGGACTCTCCTCTCCATTTTTTTTTCTGCGCCACTTGCCAGGTGACCATATGTGGCCCTTATATTCCTTATCTATCATATTCTCTTACTTAGTTTCATTCTTCTCTTTCCCGCCTCACCATTAAGTTCTCTCAGAACACTACTGTTCAGCTGTCCCACAGCTGCTAATGTTTTTCAGGTATCTACACTACAGCTGCTTGAAAAAAATGCAGAAAATAGTAAATGGATGCTTTTCAAAACATTTTTGCACATGCTTCTCACTGAAACTTCAAATTTGCCTCCCCCAAGTCTGATCTCTCTTTAGAAGTGGAGAGAAAAAACTGTATTTTAGTGAACATTTTTCATTGAAAAATAATTTAAATGGAGAATTCCTCACCACCTCCGGGTATCTGAGGCATTTTCCCGGTTGGTGCTAAGTTGCACCTACACAAATTCCACCATGAGAATTTTTAGGAAAAGGAGAAATAATTTAGCCACACAGAATGTAATTACCTGATTTGGAATTTTAAAGGATACAGGAGAATTTTTACCCTTCTGTAAAAGCCGTAGGGGACTTCAACTGTATGAGACTTCTGTTATGTTTCACCTGCAAGATGTCACTTCTACCAAAAAATGTCACTTTAGCAGTATTTTTGGGAATTGGATGAGTACTGATGAATAGAGAGAGTGCCTGAATCACTAACTCCACTTTCTGTATCACCTAGTTTGTTTTTTGGAGAACTCCTGTTCCAATTCTAATCAGACCCAGCTTTCCTAAGAGTTTTCTGAATAATTGATCAGCTCCATTATGCAATGATGCAATAAGATCAGCTGGAGTGAAGTAGAGTAAAGGCCACTGTAATGATCTGGATTTTAATGCATTGATCAGCAGAAAAGAAAGAGATCCAGGAGGCTAACGGATGTACTGAAATTCAAGGGGAAAGACACAAAGGAAATGAGGCGTATTTTCAGAACGACGATTGCATTTCCCATTGTAGCTGATTGGGGAGGGAGAGGAGAAAGGAGTATAGTGGGAATAAAAAGCTAGAACAGCATGAACAAAAGAAGAAATTGACTGTTTTCACATCACCATTCAGAGACAAAAAGAAACATAACAGAAATATGAAACATCATAGCAGAGTGGGAATGATTAAAAGGGCCATAGAAGAGAAATAAAGAGGTATAAATATTTGATAATCATTGCTGAGGCAGGAGACGGAACATAGGGAAATGAAGCCAAAAGATCAAAGCTCTTAAAAGTACATGAGAAACAAGCAACTGGGCTGTGTATCTTTGGAGTTATTGTGGAATAAGTAAAGGAAAGTTGGTGAAAAATGAGGATGATATAGTACTGAGGTAGAATTAATTCTTTCATGTAGCATCTGAAGGAAAAAATAAAATATATGGAGTTATACCTATCTTGTAGAACTGGAAGGGACCTTGAGAGGTTGTTGAGTCCAGTTCCCTGCCCTCACAGCAGGACCAAGTACCATCCCTGACAGATTTGCCCCAGATCCCTAAATGGTCCTCTTTGCCCCCTCAAGGAGTTAAACTCACAAACCTGGGTTTAGTAGGCCAATGCGCAAACAAGTGAGCTATCCTTCCCCCAGAACAAGGATAAACTTTGCAAAAAGAGGGGGGAAGGCGAGGGCAACAGTGGAGGTGCTAATGGTTTTATGGGAGGCGTTAACCAGACAATTAGAATTATTCATAGGCACTAGAAAACAGGTCTCAAAATAGTCCATGTGTGGGCCCAGCCAAGTAAATGGGAAGACTTCACTGACTTCAATGGATCATACCATGGGATAACACCCAGCCACTGATGGTAGACAATTATTGACTGATTCTCAGGTGTCTGAGTAGCTGTGAGAAGCTAGGCATGTGGTGCATGTTGCTAGATGTCTAATGTAGCAAAACCCCTAGGCTACATCTAGACTACATCCTTTTTTTGTAAAAGGGATGTAAATTAGACGTATCGCAATTGCTAATGAAGCGGGGATTTAAATCTCCCCTGCCTCATTAGCATAAAAATGGCTGCCACTTTTTTTCCGCACAGAGCTTTGTTGGAAAAAAGCACCAGTCTAGATGCTGATCTTGTGGAAAATAAAGCCTTTTCTGAAAGATCCATTATCCCTCTTGAAATAAGGGATAAGGTATCTTTTGGAAAAGGCTTTATTTTCCACAAGATCAGCGTCTAGACTGGCACTTTTTTCCAACAAAGCTCCGTGTCGAAAAAAAGCAGCAGCCATTTTTATGCTAATGAAGTGGGGGAGATTTAAATCCCCGCTTCATTAGCAATTGCGATACGTCTAATTTACATCCCTTTTACGAAAAAGGGATGTAGTCTAGACGTAGCTCTACAGTAGCCTAGCGCTTCAGGCGGAGTCTGCAAATGAGCAGGAAAATCAGAAATGTTGATTGTTTTTAAACCACATGTTCACCAAAACAGAGGACTAGCATGTGGCTAGCGCACATTTTTCATAAGACTCAAAAACATTTAGCAACTCTCTTAGGATGAAATCCTGGCCCCACTCAGCTCCAGGGGTGTTTTGTCATTGACTTCACTGGATCCTAGATGGTGTTTATCATATGCCTGAAGTATGCACTGTTCTGAGGGACTCCACTGGTCCTCTAAACATCTTGTGTTAATGAAAAATGTCCAAAGCGAACTGCCAGGAGCCGTATCTTCCATTGGCACATATTGGTACAGCGACGTCAGTTCACACCAGCTGAAAGTCTGGCCCTGTAGCCATAGGATATGGCTATCAAATAATCCATATGTTGGTCAATCTGATTTTCTTGCCACGCAAGATGGTATACACTGACAAAGGCAGTAGCGGATGTAAGCCATGTTAATTGGTCCAAGTTGGATGGCTAAATACATTGTTAGATCATTAGGCAGCTCTCTGTAGAGCCAGAAGCTGAGGATACATTTTCTGGCCAGAGTTTTGAAGCTTTGGTAATAAAATAGTGTCCTAGGGCTTCATAAGGGCCTTGCTTGCAGGTGGCTAATAATAATACTTTAATATATAATAGCACCTTTCATTCAAGTACATTCAAGTACTATTTGTTACTGGGCTCTCTGGCATTCCAGTGTGGCAGGTTATTGTAAGTGACTTGACCAGAGTTAAATGATTAGTGGAAGGGTCAGGAATTACTCTCACCTTTAAAAAGAAAAAGCCTTAAAGGAACAGACTCCAATCTGAAATATTTTAAAAAAACTACCTGGTAAGATTCTTTCTAAAACTGAGTTCCTCTTTTAAGTTTGGGTTCTGAGCTGCAAAGTCCCATTCATTTCAATGGAAGCAGAATTGGTACCTTAATGACCCTTTACTCATTTCCTGAATAAAACATCTGGATTGGCTCTTTTGGGCTGTGACGGGGTAGTGTGAGGGATCACACTCTGGGCAGACTGCAAGAATCCAGGCAGACAATCCCCAAAAGCTGATGGTTTAGTCTAGAATTAGATTCACCAAGCTAGTACTAACTAGTTAAGCAGAAGCCAACAGAGTCCCCTTGGTTTCCATCCCGACAGACAGGCCTAATATAATAAGAGGATATTGAAAAGCCATTTCACCATGTGTGTAATTCTACCAGTCCCAAAGGATCAGACATATTTCCAAATCAAGATGCATCTCAGATCTTACCCAAATATCATGCTATCAGCCAATCTTTAGTAAGCTAACCAAAGATGTATTATTAATAATAAATGGCTAATAGATCAGATACATACAGATGATTGCAAAGTTCTTAGATCAGGTTTTTAGCAGTGATCGAATAGACTGCTGGATTGCCAAAGTCTCTCTGGTAATGGTCAAAAGATTGGAAGGCCTTTGGCCAATAGTTCACGATCCTTTCTTTAGCTATAAATCCATAAATCCTGAGAATTTGGAGCAGAAAAGAGGCAAAATGGGGTGTGTCTGGTGCCTTTTATATCCTTTGCCACCTACGTGAAATTTATTGTCCCAAACAAAGCCTGTAGCCCATGTAAAGAAAGTGACTGGCCCAAGATGGAGTCTAGGGTCTCATGACGTGTTTTACTGAATCACAGCAGGTGGCCATTGGCTCCCCTGAAGTATCCACAGGAAGATGAGTTTCTTCAATGCTCCTTTATGGAGCATCCTTTAAGGACAAGCAACATGTAGGTTTACATCAGGGCTATAGTACTCTCTAGGGCAGTGTCTCCTAGGCATATAATAAATGGCTGACACGCAGCTACATTGCCGATATTCATTACTTCAGCTACAAAGATGACACATGCATATAAACAGGATGATCCTACTTAACAATTCATAACTTTTCTCTTGATACTGGCCATGACGTAATTTCTACAAGATTTGTGGAAAGGGTGTAACAGTGGAAGCAATAGTGATATAAATGGTCACCTTTTTTATAAACAGCATCACGGAGTATGTGGAAAGGAGCATGAAATAAAAGAGCCTGGCTTCCTGAGTAACCTAGCCAGGCCCTGGAGTCTGCACCAGTTGCACTGGGGCATTGGTAAGATGGTCCCTTCAGTCTGTGCTTGTGCGGGAGGGGTGTACACTGTAGAGTGCTGGGAGACCCTGATTGCGTGGTTACCTCCTAGAATGTGTTAATATAGTGGTGTTTTATACAGGACTACGTGAGTGTGGTACCTGTCAGAGCATGCTAGCAGGGTCATCACAGGGCAGTTAGCCCACAACACTGTAGTATGCTCTACAATAACCATAGTAGCATGTGGCTTGGGCCATGAACTTAATACCCCAAACTCCAATGAGAATCCCTACAATCTGACCTTCACTGCAAAGTCTGCACATGTGCCATAAATGCAGTAGAGGAGAATACCTTTGGCTGCAAGATCTGTGTATTTGCCAAGGAGCACTAGAGAAAGACGTCCAATGACTGAATACTGACTAACTCAAGATTTGCCAGTGGCTACAGATTTCCTGTGTTTGTGATTCATATTTAGTCACATTCACTGTTCACCTTACACCTTATAGATGATCAGCAATATGTCACAAGTGACCCAGGTAGCTTTGCCTGCCCCTTTCCAAACTCTTAGCAGCTATCTTCAATGAATCAATCTTCCATGGGATTGATCTTAAATCCATCGAAATCCAGAGGAGTCTTTCAATTGATTTGAATAGCCTTTGGATCATGTCCTGAGCCTTTGATCTCCAAATGTCTTAAGGAACTGTGCTTAGTCTTTTAAAATAGTGATAGTCAGGTTGATAATTTCTATTCGGCACGTAAAAATCTCATTGCAAATAATGCCTCCAAGACCCTTTTCTAAACTGAGGAAACTTGCCTACATTCCATTTTACTTCCCTCTATGTGTCACAAATGTATGTTATTTGGATCCTGCACTTAGGTAATTTGAAGAACCTCTAGGCCCTTCCTAGATATTTCTTGCATCACCCCAATTCTTTTCTAACCCTCATCCTTGCTCCCTCAAGATACTCATGCCTTCAAGCAAATTAGTTCATGAAAGAGAGATCTCTTTGGGGAGGTGCCATTTCACCAATTGCCCTCGTGGCTTCCTCAGTGTGTTACAGATGTCTTAAGGAACATGCCAAATATTAAAGGACTAGCTCTGACAGAAAACGTGACACTTAGAAGTTAAACTAAATTTGAAAATGTGCCCAATTCGCACCAGCCGGGAGCCCCTCTAATCTATTTTGTTGGAAAGCAACATCCAATCAACAGCCCACATATGGTGCAAGTGTTTGAAAAGTGGCAACCTGGCAAGTGGAGCCACTCCACTCTCATCCAAGTTTGCAACAAACAGAATGGCCCATCTGTGAGCTAAGCCCTTGTTGGTTTTTTTTTGTAATAAGTCACAGCATTTCAGGGAGACAGTGCAGGCAGCATGATCGGATTTATAGCATTTCCACTATCTGCTTCTCATTAATATTCATTTTTGCATATTTCATCTCTTATTGCCGACACGGTGCTTTAAATTCCTCTCTTCTGTTTCCAGCCTCTCATGAATGAGAGAGATAGTTGCTTTATTTATCCTGAGCAAAGCTTTTGTTGCCTCGCTACATAGTTAATTACTGCTTATCACACAAACTTTAAGCAATTGTTTAGCAGTACCCTCTAATAAAGTGATTATCAGCAAATTCTAGTATTGCAGAAAATAATGTCTTGAGTCAGAATTACATGGACTAAGTCAAGTCATTTACATATTGCTATTTTTTAGCATTCAAATCATGTTTACCATTTGCCCCTTATAATTAATAGTACTGTTGCTGTTCTAGGGACAAGCCATACGGAATGTACACCACTGTTCCACATCAGGGGGCGCTCTCCACATTATTGCCAATCCCAAGTGATTAACATTCACAAATCAAGCCCCTCCCCCTTAAATTGTGAGGTTGGCTTGAAATGAAAACGTGGGGTTCCTTTGAGTCGCCTTGTCGTTTTGGAGCCTTTGAGGTGCACTCAGCTGGGTTTTTCAGTGTTTCTCAGCCACCACAAGTGCTAAAAACATACTTAAAATAGAACCAAATCTGAAAGTCTCATTGAATCAGATGATTCATGAGCTGGCAGGACAGATCCTCGGTTGGTATAAATTCTCATGGTTCCATTCACTTTATTGAAGTGATGCCAATTTACACATGTTGAGGATCTGCTTCTGAGAAGGAAAGATCAGCTATGATGAAAGTCATAAGAAATGGCAAGTGTTGATTGCACTACCTTGCCAGATCAGGTTTAAGACAAATAAACAGGATGGAGAAGCTTGTGGTGCATCTCCCCATGCTACACTTGTTCTGTGGGCAAATAAAGGATGTTAGAGAGTTTCCAGTCTGGAAGTCTGGTACTTTTCATAAGAAATAAAAAACTCTTTGGACCTCTACTGTGTAGATTTTGTCATGGGAAGTGCCAAACATTCTCAGCTCCCATTAACTTTAATGGCACTCAGTTTCACGGAGCTCAATTCTTCAGCCCAAATTCAGTGCAGCTACTCCTGATTGATTCCTCTGAAAGTGAGAAAATCAATGAGAAATGCTACTGAATTTCAAATCAAGTAAAAAAGCTTTCACATGGGACATTATTGCCCTTGCCAAATATCCCAAAAATTCCATTTTAAAGCTGATCTTCAAGGAATAAAATATGTTTGTGCCTCTTCCTTCGTCCTTTTTTATGATATTTGAGGACAGTTTGAAAGGTATTTCTTTAAAACAGAAAAACAGATGTTATCTATCCTGACTTCCTTGGCAGACTTTATATATGACTGAGAACTCCTACAATTATAACATCACTAATATCAATTAATTGTGATGGGAAATGAATTTTATTTAACATTTACAAAATTTCTTTATTTGCATTCAGCAGACATTATAAAAAACAAACTCTTGTCCAAGAACATCTGTAGTCCTTCCGGGCTATGGATGGTGCCGAACCAGAGAGTCCTAGTTAAGGGAGGTACAACCTGTATGGCTAAGTTAGGGTTAGTGAGCATCCAGCCCTGTGTCAGGGTATGTCCAAACCATAGAGACTATGGGCTTGTCTACCCCTGAAATGCTATAGTAGCACAGCTACAGTGCTGCAGAGTAGACCATATTTATGCCAACAAGAGGGGTTCTCCCTCTCACATTCCTGAGAGATGGTAGCTTGGAAGCCAATGAGTCTCCTGTCAATCTAGCACTGTCTATACCAGGGGTTGGTTGGGTTAATTATGCCGCTTAGGAGTGTGGTTATTTAACACCCCTGAATGAGGTAGCTGAGTCAACTACTAATATAGACCAGACCTAACCTGACATAACTATGTGAGTACAGTCCCACAGTACAGATGCAGCTTGAGCTGATAAAAGGGTTTTTTTCTGTCGATCCAGGAACACCCCATCTGAAATTATATTAGTTATGGTGCTACAAGCCCTCACTGACCAGTATAGTGCCACACGTCTGGAAGGTTAGGTTTGCATAGCTCCATCAATCAAGGGTTTTTTTCACTGCCCTAACCAACACAGCATCAGAATAGAGCAGGCCATGGTAATAGATTTGTTTTTCTAGATACTTTTTGTGTGTGTCTGTGATTATTACAGATAGAAAAATAAAACAAAGAAAACCCATTTACATTATTAGATTGAGAGAGGCCACATAAAACTAGAGGCAGTATTACAAGGGAGCTGGTTAAATAGAATATAATACCTTCCATGCAGACTTCCCTCCCAGCTATTTGTCCTTCTAATGTTGCATGAATGCAGTGTTTGGAACAACCTCGTCTCTGAATAGCATAGTTATACTGACCTATATTGTAGACAGCACTATGTCGATGGGAGAATTTCTGCTCCTCGTAAAGGCAGACTAACTATGCTGATGGGAGATGTTTTCCCATAGCTAGAGTAGCATCTTCATGAAGATATTACACTGGCAGAGCAGCAGTCTGTGTAGACCTGCCCTGAGGCCAAAGGATTAAACTAGATAATTTTTTTAAATCCCCTTTCAATACATGATCTGTTGTTTAAAGTGGAGCCTTTTTTCACCACTTACCATATTCCATGGGTGTCGATTTGTCCACAGCACAAGTCACAGGCTATGCGGGGAAGTTCATTTACTGCCTCCCCACATTTGATCCTGCTGATTTGGCATTCAGAACTTTCTAATGCAAAAACTGATGATTAGCAAATCCTGCCAAGAACATCTGGTGCCGGAAGATTGGAATTCCAGTATTGACATCCTTTCAACGGCTGGATAATTTGTAAGATTCTTAGAAATGTACAATTATCAATAGTTTTCATGGACACTGTCTTCGCTTATTGCTTCGTTAACAGGCAGGTACCTTAAATTGGAATGATTGATTGGTTACAGAGCAAGCCATAATCAATAAGGCACATTTGAATGACTACTGCAGCTTCATATTTAATTAGAAGTGACTTGGTTATTTAGAGTCAGTAAAATGGTTAAGAGCAACTCTGTAATTTGCTAACAATGGAAGTGTTGCCTCTTTTTTGCGGTCTTTGTTTCATTTTCTGCTTATGTAGCTTGGTTTCTGTATTTGCTCTTGCTCTTTATTTTATGAAAAAAATGGGTCACATGTTTGATGTTTTGTGGAGTAAGATTGAGGAGGATTTGTCCTTGAGAGAAATTTGCAATAAAAGCCTAATCTGCAGCTGAAAAGCTTATTTTTCTGCTTACTGGCTGAGCCATAAAAGGAAAGCAATGTAACTTTGTGTTGTATTGTAATTGTAAGTAACACCAGCCATCTGCATGAGCGTATTACAGACCCGTATGCTTCACCAGCAAAGAAAATATCGGGTATATGCATTTCTTCTTAGCATATGCGTGGCATGCCTCAGTGGGCACGCGACCAGGATTTATCGCCGAATTTGGATTATTAACTTGGATTATTAACTTCTCTGGGCTGGGTACTGATGGAGAGTATGACGTGAACATGCACTGATGTTCTGTTTTGCTACATTTGTCTAGCAGGTGGGCCGACAGCAACTCCAGGCCCCATGGCAGAACAGGCAATGGGCCCCCCGACTCTTGCACAAACTACGCCTGCTTGTGGCTGGTGCCCAGCATGCTGCTGGCTGTGCTGCTGGCTGTGCTCTTCTGGCACTGCCAGGGCTTCCACATGCCTGCCCGGTAGGGTTGCCAACTGTCTAATCACACAAACCCAAAGACCCTTGTGCTGCCTCCAGTCCCGCCCCTTCCCTAAGCACATACCCCCGTTCTGCCCCCTCCCTCTGTCGCTCGCTCTCCCCCACCCTCACTCACTTTCACCAGGATAAGGTAGGGGATTGGGATACAGGAGGGCATGAAGGCTCTGGGAGGGAATTTGGATGTGGGGTGTAGGTTCTAAGATGGGTGGGAGGTTGGAGTGTAGGAGAAGATCAGGGGGCTGACATTTACCTCAGGCAGCTCCTAAAAGTGACCAGCATGCCCCTGCCCCCAACAGTGACTCCCAGGCAGGGGGACTAGATGGTGTCCGTGCACCATTGCTTGCAGGCACCATCCCTGCAGCTCCCATTGGCCACAGTTCCTGTCCAATGGGAGCTGCAGAGTCAGTCTCTGGGGCAGTGGCAGTGCAGAGACACCCACAGGGGCGACAGGAACATGCAGGCCACTTTGAGGAGCAGCACAGAGCAAGGAAAAGCAAGAAGCTAGCTGTAGCCCCACTATGCTGCAGGCCGCAATGGCTGGAGGTCCCCAGGCCTTTTTAAATCACTCAGACCCCTCGGGCATTGCCCCCTGTTCAGCCGGGTTGGTGGGCCTGCTATCTAGGAATTATTCCAGTCTCAGCTGCAGTACCTTCTTCTGTTCCCTTCCAGCCGCCCCACCTTACCCACCTTGGAATGGGAATGTTAACTGCATGTTCATTTGGTGTTCTCTATGAAGCCTAATAACAAGAACTTAAATAAGAACTTCATTATTTCAATGCTGATTATTTTAGCGGAAATACCTAGTTACTCGGGGATTGTAAGCAAAGTATGTAATTGATGTTCTACTCAAGGCACACCCCCCCCCGTGTGTACATGGTAATCTGACTCTAAGTAACACAAAAGGGTCCATTTTGACTACAAACATTTTGTCAGAATTATAAGAAGGGCTTTGGCAATATACTTGGAGATTAAATCTATCAGCAAGACTCAGATGTTGGTTCTGTTCAAGAACAGGGCCCTGCTAAATGAATCATCTGATTCTGTTTTCCAATAAGAAGTAGTGTGGCTCCAGTTGATAGATTTCACCTGTCTGTTATTGTCTATATATTTGTAGCACATTATGAATTATGCTGTAGCTGAATCTGAGTCCCACTGCAGAAATATTGCATTAGAATTGCACTTTATGGCTTAAAATGAGCCAGCTATAAATTGGAACTGTACTGCCTGATAGTTTGTTATACGCTATCAGCAACTCCACATTCATTGGCGCTCCAACGCAGCTGCTCTCCATCCAGACTAAGAGAAATGAACTTGATGGAGCTGGTGTTGAAAGGAAACAGCCCCAGCAACAAGACAGGGAGGAAGGGAGGGACATGTTCAGGGATATGAGGTAGCTCCTCACCCTTCTGTCCTGGGCGTTTCTGGCACCCGTTGGCTGGCTGCAGGAGTGGAGTTAATTGTGCAGCATTCCCAGCTCCCAGGTTTTAACTTGGAGCAAGGCTGATGCAGCACCTTCTTCTGTTCCCTTCGAGCTGCCCCACCTTGGAATGGGAATCCTGCCTGACAGATGCGGCAGGTTGAGCCAACTGGGGGTATCAGCAGCACAGAAGTAAGGGTAGCAGTATCAACACTCCCCCTCTCCCCCCAAATAACCGTGTGACTCCTTTTTGCGTCAGGACCACGACAATTACAACACCAGGAAATTTCAGATATAAATAGTTGAAATCATGACATTTAGCTAGTATTTTAAAAATCCACTAGCCGTGAAATTGACCAAAATGGACCATGAATTTGATAGGACCCTAATGGGTTAACAAGCGAGGGTGGCACATTGTGGCCCCCACAGGTCAATGTCCCCACTTTTCTGCATACTTTGTCACACTCACAGAAGCAGTGGAGGTGGTTGCTCTGAAAGAAGGCTCCTGGAGCTTAGGCTCAGGAAAGTCTTCCCTGAGTTATGGGTTATATGGTAGGACCGTAGCACACTAGCATCAATTAAATGTCTGCTGGAGGAAAGTCTGGGTGATGGGTTGAACCTCTCTAGTCTGGCGCTCTCAGGACCTGACTGGTTCCAAATGAGAGAATTTTCTGGACCATGGGATTGTCTAGCAGCATTTCCATCACTGCCCCATTTACTGGGCTGAGAGAGGACATTTAAGGGTAAATTAGAGTTAAATAACAGCACAGAACACTGAGAGCTAAGACTGGTGGCTGTAAACAAACTTCATGAGACTGCAGGACACTTGGCCACACCCATGACAAGTGGACACCTGGCTATCTAAAATCATGCCGGATGACGGATGTTTCCAGATGAGAGTTCTGGATAAGAGAGGTTCAACCTGTAGCCTTTTACTTAATATAGGTATGTCTGATCTCTTCCCTAGGGTGGTAGATTGATGCAGAAAGCAGAGAAAGGAAGACAAAGAGGCAACAGTTTTCATTTAGGATCAGCAAATTCAATCACTCACCATTGCAGTAAGAGTCCCTATGTCACTCAAGGTAGGATTTATCTGTGAGCCTAACATAAGCAAAGGATTCCTTTGATTACATGAGGCACTTTCAATCTGAGTCCCCTTTTCAGGGCACGTGCGCGCACACACACACGGTAGGTAGCAGGTCAAGAGGTGACCAAGTATTGTGCCTCCTCATCTGTCAAGGCAATATTCCTGTGCCCTGTTCAAGTTCATAGTGCACCTCCAGGGATCCTATCTGTGAAATGACAAATGGAGCCCTGACAGAACATATTGAGAAATGAGTTTGCTCATGCTTTGTCCACCCTTTTTGTCTTTAGCAGCACTACTGAAAACTTAGGCTATATCTACACTACAGGCTTCTTATGCAAGAAGCTTTTTGCGAAAGAGATCTTCTGCAAAAACATCTTGCGCAAGAGTGTGTCCACACTACAAAAGTGCATCACAAAAGCAATGCGCTTTTGCGCAAGAGCGGGTCCAGACTGCATGGATGCTCTCTCGAAAGAAAGCCCTGATTGCTATTCACAGAATAGCCACCTGAGCACCTGTGCTTTTGTCGATTGGCTCTTTTTGTGCAATTCCCCCTCCCCCGTTGCCCGTCCACACACGTTTTTGCGCAAGAGCTCTTGCGCAAAAAGGAGTTATTCCTCGTAGAAAGAGGGATACCTACACCACAAAAAAACCCTCTGTTCTTTTGATTTACTGTAAATTTACTTGTGCAAAAATGCGCTTGAGGTGTGGACGCTCCACAGGTTTCTGTGCAAAAAGGGCTGGTTTTGCCCCAAACTCTGTAGTGTAGTCTATGCCAGGGCCCCAGAGCAGTCCAAGAAGAAATAGCAGACTGTATTAGGTGTGTATCTAGCTTTCTAAGATGTGGGTTTATTGTTACCCCATTTCATTTTTCTGCTGTCATAAGGCTTTTTAGTGTTGAAGTTTGTCAATCTTCCGTCTGCCAAGCAAGTTCCAAGAAAGGCATCTGATCATTGCCAGAGGAGGTTGTGCATGCGTATGTGTCTATTCTTTAGCACATAGACATGTGGTATCTTTTGAAATTTGTGGAGACACTCCCTACCTGCTGAGTCTCATTTCAAAACCCACCGCTGTCACACTAAACCCTGATGTTGGTTCTTTCAACTAGGCACCATGGGGCAGCAAATTTGCAGCTAAAAAAACTTTACCCCACACTATAAATTGGTGCTTGTCTGACGGTGAAAACTTGCAATGTCTTCGTTGATATTTTAGGCTCTTTGTTAGCGTGTGACAACTGGTAGCTTTTATTAAGCCCAGCAGGTGAGTTTTTCTAGGCTTTCCAGTGCGGAGATGGTTCAGCACTCAGTGTTTCTCCCAAGAGATTACTGAATTGCTCTTCTGCAGAGACTGAAGCCAGCAGGAGGAATCGGAGAAATAATACATTGTGAAGTTTTAACAGGGGCCTCTCAGTGACTTCTGAATTTAATTTTCACTCACTGTGGGATGGAAAATAAGAAGTTCCCCTACCTACCATTTTCTTTGTTGCCTGATTCCCTGCACTGCCTGATCAGTCACCACATATGCCTACTTCAGTGGCCTGATTTTCAAGCTTGCTTAGCAACTAGCACTGTCCATTGGTCAGCCCTAGAGCTCATTGAGACCAAGGAAAAAATTTCATAAACATTTTAAAAATTCAAAAGGTTAAAAAAAATAAGTAAAAAAAAATTGGCCACGTCTAACACGGGAAATTTTTCACCAAAATGTCATTGGTTGTTTTCCTGCAATTTTTAAAAATGGTGTCAAATTTTCAATATTTGAAACATTTTGATGTAATCTAGCCAGCATATTTGAAAATCAGTCACTTATATAGCTGTCTTGAAATTAGAAATTAGGAGCCTAATTTGAGACTCCCATTTTTAACAATCTCTGCCAAGGTTCTTAAGGTACTCAAAGTATCTTTGGAATCATAGAATCATAGAATACTAGGACTGGAAGGGACCATGAGAGGTCATCGAGTCCAGTCCCCTACCCCCATGGCAGGACCAAATACTGTCTAGACCATCCCTGATAGACATTTATCTAACCTACTCTTAAATACCTCCACAGATGGGGATTCCACAACCTCCCTGGGCAATTTATTCCAGTGTTTGACTACCCTGACAGTTAGGAACTTTTTCGTAATGTCCAACCTCAACCACCCTTGCTGCAGTTTAAGCCCATTGCTTCTTGTTCTATCCTCAGAGGCCAAGATGAACAAGTTTTCTCCCTTCTCCTTATGACACCCTTTTAGATACCTGAAAACGGCTATCATGTCCCTCCTCAATCTTCTCTTTTCTAAACTAAACAAACCCAATTCTTTCAGTCTTCCTTCATAGGTCATGTTCTCTAGACCCTTAATCATTCTCCTTGCTCTTCTCTGGACCCTCTCCAATTTCTCCACATCTTTCTTGAAATGTGGTGCCCAGAACTGGACACAATACTCAAACTGAGGCCTAACCAGCGCAGAGTAGAGCTGAAGAATGACTTCTCGTGTCTTGCTCACAACACACCTGTTAATGCATCCCAGAATCATGTTTGCTTTTTTTGCAACAGCATCACACTGCTGAGTCATATTCAGCTTGTGGTCCACTATAACCCCTAGATTCCTGTCTGCCGTACTCCTTCCTAGACAGTCGCTTCCCATTCTGAATGTGTGCAACTGATTGTTCCTTCCTAAGTGGAGCACTTTACATTTGTCTTTATTAAACTTCATCCTGTTTACATCAGACCATTTCTCCAGTTTGTTCAGATCATTTTGAATTATGACCCTATCCTCCAGAGCAGTCGTAACCCCTCCCAGCTTGGTGTCATCTGCAAACTTAATAAGCGTACTTTCTATGCCAATATCTAAATTGTTGATGAAGATATTGAACAGAGCCGGTCCCAAAACAGATCCCTGCAGAACCCCACTAATTATACCTTTCCAGTAGGATTGTGAACCATTAATAACTACTCTCTGAGTACGGTTATCCAGCCAGTTATGCACCCACCTTATAGTAGCCCCATCTAAGTTGTATTTGCCTAGTTTATTGATAAGAATATCATGCGAGACCATATCAAACGCCTTACTAAAGTCTAGGTATACCACATCCACCGCTTCTCCCTTATCCACAAGACTTATCCTATCAAAGAAAGCTATCAGATTGGTTTGACATGATTTATTCTTTACAAATTCATGCCGGCTGTTCCCTATCACCTTGTCACCTTCCAAGTGTTTACAGATGATTTCCTTAATTACTTGCTCCATTATCTTCCCTGGCACAAAAGTTAAACTAACTGGTCTGTAGTTTCCTGGGTTGTTTTTATTTCCCTTTTTATAAATGGGCACTATATTTGCCCTTTTCCAGTCTTCTGGAATCTCTCCTGTCTCCCATGATTTTCCAAAGATGATAGCTAGAGGCTCAGATACCTCCTCTAGCAGCTCCTTGAGTATTCTAGGAGTTGTCCTCAAGTCAGTTGTCCTGGAGTGACAGAAAGATCTTTGTGATAAACAAATACATGGGATTGGCCCTGGGATAACAAGATGGAGCTATCACTATTTACTGAGATGATGGATATAACTGCTGTTAGATTATCCTTTTGTTGCACTGAAGATGGAACTGAGTTTTAGAACAGTGAGCAAGAGGGCAGGAGAAAGTCGATAAAATGGTAACCCCTGAAGTTTTCTTTGGTCATAGCAGTCCCTTCTTAATCAGAATAACCCTCTTTTGGCCTTAAAAGTATGTGTATTTTCTTGCAGTATGGCAACCAGCTTGCATTTCATACAGATGAAGAGCTTTCTAGCCTCAGGGAATAGGATCACAGTGTTAGAGGGCACTGCAGGGTCTTCAAGTCTAGCCCCTGGTCAAGATTCAGGATTTATCATGTCTAAGCCATCCAAGACAAAGGGCTATCCAGCCTCTTCTGAAAACCTCCAGTGAAGCAGCTTCCACAACCTCTCGAGGCAGCTTGTTCCATTGTCCTACTGTTAAGTTTTCCTAATATTTTATTTAAATCTGCTGTGCTGTAGTTTGAACCCACTGCCTCTTGTCCTACCCTCTGTGGCAAGAGCGAATAACCTGTCTCCATCTTTTTATGTCAGCCTTTTTGAGGATCACTATTGTATCTCCTCTTTTCCAAACTGAATGTACATAGTTCCTTCAGTCTTTGGGCATATGGCTTTCATTGCATTCTGTTGATCATCTTTGTTGCTTGTCTCTAGATCATTTCCAACCTCTCTCCATCTTTTCGGTATATCGGTGACCAACACTGGACACATTACTCCACCTGAGGTCTAACCAATGTTTTGTAGGGGGAGTGCTCTCACTCCCCATCACTTATATGCTATGCCTGTGTTAAAGCAACCTACAATTGCATTTAGGTTTTGTTTTGTTTTTTGGCAACAGCATCTCATTGCTGACTCATGTTGAGATTGTGAGCCGCCACAACTCCCAGATCCTTCTCAGCAGTGCTGCTAACAAGCCAGGTGTTCATTACCTTTCTTTTATAACTGAGGCTGCCTCTATGTTTTGAACATTAAAACCCATGATTCAGAGGCTACGTCTAGACTGGCATGATTTTCTGAAAATGCTTTTAACGGAAAAGTTTTTCCGTTAAAAGCATTTGCGGAAAAGAGCATCTAGATTGGCATGGGCGCTTTTGTGCAAAAGAAAGCCCAATCGTGCCAATCTAGATGCGGTTTTGCGCAAGAAAGCCCCGATCTCCATTTTCGCCATCGGGGCTTTTTTGCACAAAACAGTTTTCAGTTGTCTACACTGGCCCTCTTGCGCAAAAGCATTTGCGCAAGAGGGCTTTTTCCCGAACGGGAGAGTCATTGTATTTGCACAAGAACACTGATGATCATACATTAGATCATCAGTGTTCTTGCGCAAATTCAAGTGACCAGTGTAGACAGCTGGCAAGTTTTCCGCAAAGCTGCTGCTTTTGTGGAAAAACTTGCCAGTCTAGACGCAGCCAGAGTGTTCAACTTTACATATTTGTCCTCGCACCCTCAGGTTAGCTTTAGAAAGCCCACACTGCTCAATTTCACCTCCCTTCCCACAACCTTGTTCTTCTGCTTACTTTATCCCCCGCCATGGTTGGCTAGATTTTCCCTCCACTGTACTGTCTACAGAGAGGTCGGGAAAAGAAAGATTTCTCTGATGTCTCTTTTCAAGAACGAACTGTCCTCCCACTTCTAAGGACTAAGCACAACTATAACATTATTCAGTGCACACAGGCAGCACCAGTCATCTTCATCTCACACTGCCCAGTCAGTGGTAGGTTTCATAGATCACAGAAGCAAAATCTTAGAGTGGCTATAGGAAATCAGTAAAAACCAAAATGGGTTGCATCTTACCAACAAATAGGCTTTTTATTTATGTTCATTCCTCCTCCTCAGTGAATCCCTTAAGTCTCCTGAAATGCCGCAATTCTAGCCTGAAGGAATAGACTGTGAGCAACTGCCCCTAACCAATGTTACAGGCAACCTGCAACAAATGCTCAGACTTGATTGATAGTTTGAGTAGGATGGTGTCAGAGTTCACTGGTCTGGAATGCTGGTCCACAGAGATCTTAGGAGCAAGTAGGTAATAGCAACTATTAGCTGCTCAGGATAATAAGTTAAGAGGGAAACTGAATCCAACTTGAAGACCCCTGTACAGGAATCTGATTGGCAGAAAGCTAGAGGTCCTGATTGGTCCATAGCTTCTATACAAACTCAGTACAGGAAGTTGTCCATGCAACTGCTCCACCTTGTTCTGGAATGTGTAGCTTGTGCTTCCTGCTCCTGCTCCCCAAGCTTGACTCTGAGCGCCAATATGTGGTTCTGTTCTCAAATTTATCTCCTGATTCTGATCTCCTTGGTAAGCTGACCCTGCCTGCCTCCTAACACTTGGCCTTTGGTGTATCCTGTCTCAGACTCTGACCTCCTGGTATCTGACCTGGCTTGACCACTAGGTCACACAGCCCATGTCCCAGTGCTGACAGGTGGGTGATGACTGAATAACACCAGTTTAATTTTCTTATCTTTTGCAGGCAACTGCTTTTAGGGTCACCAGGAGACCCGTTCAGCCAGCAGGCTCAAGATTCAGAAATTCATTGCAATCATCAGTTGAAGTCCCCGATGAAGACTTCAACTGGCAATGATGAAAGCAAGGGGTGCACACACTAAGAGCCGGCTCCTTCAAGTGTGTCACTCCCACACTTCTCTTTCAGCTAACACTTTTGGTAAGAATTAATTCATCTTCATTCCCTAACAGTTTCATTTGCATGTATGGATTCAGTGAGAGGCAGGAGGTTTAGATTGGAATGATTGATTGGTAGAGAGTTATCTGTAATCAATATGGTACCTTTGAATGAATATAGTCATTTTACACTTAATTAGAGGTAATTCGGTTACTTCACAGAGCATTACAAGTCAGAAGAGTGGTCACATTTAATTGTTTAACTTGTTGCAGAGGGAATCATTGCTGCAAATGACACAAAGAAATAAAATTACACATCTGACAGAACACAAAAGCCTCTTTCTATAGCAGATTTCCCCTCTAAAGATCTGTTCTGGAGCAGCCCATGCATAAAGATGCACCTTGCTGCACATGCATGCAGATAGTCAACAGATCTAGGTGGTTTAGAATCCAGGAAGGAGGGAGGAAAGGGGGTTGGGTCTGGCGGACTAGAATTTACTGTTCCACCACCAGCCTTCTCCCCTTCCACTTGAATGCCTCAACTGATTGCAGCAAGTGGTGGCGGCATGGACTGGAAAACCACGAAAATCTCAAGCCATTTAGAACTTCACAGATCAAAACAAACACCGTAGCCAAAGACAACCAGTGCGGATCACAGACCGTCAGAGAACTACATCTGTTGGTACCCCGGTAATAGCATTAAGGAGAAATTCACTGTGCACAGAGGATATCCCATTGCAAGATTCAATGAACACAGATCTGAGGGCATTCCTGTGTCTATGGGGGAACATGCAAGGCAGTTTTCTCTGTAGTACTAGTGATACAATTGAAACCCTAAGGTGAAACAATAAAATGACATCACAGCCATGGAGACATGGAAAAGGACTCTGGGATGGTTCGGTAGAAACCTATTTATCCAATCGAATGAGTAGCTTTAAAACCATCTCAGGGCAGTACTGAGGGCTGGGTGGAGGAGCATAGGGGGCAGACTGTGCTCTGGGCGGCTCTGAGGGCTGGCTGCCCTGGCCCTGCCACAGCTGGGAGCACAGATCCGGCCACCCATACCTTGCCCAGGGGCCCAGTGAGGCTGTCGGCTCCCCTGCCTGAATAAAGTAGCTGGATTTGACATATGGATGCAATAAGGATCACTTATTGCAGTGTCTTCACCACACTGGGTTGACAGGAGAAGTTCTCCCATTAACTTTGCTACTTCTCCAAAATGAGGCATTTAAGGTGAGTCGACAGGAGTGTGTCTAGTAGTCGAATTAGTGGGTCGTCACTAGCAGTCAAAAATAATTGTCCATGGCATAGGATACAGCAAAGATTCAGCCATGAGGGATAGCAGATGCTAGGTAGATAAATTAGAGCAGCTGATAACACTTGCATGCTCTTTAGTGACATAGGAAAGCACTTTACCAAAATAAGTAAGCATTACTACTCTTCATTTTACAGAGGGCACAGCTAAAGAACAAAGAGTTTAAGTGATTTACCTAAGGTCACATGATTCCATGTTGAAGTTCAGACTAGAAGCATGGTTATTGACTCTCCAACCCTAGCTCACTTCACTTCATTCATTATTTAGGGCCAAATATTCAGATATGGAAGTCAAAATTGCATGTGTAAAATGTGAGAGCACTCATTATGCAAGCAAATCAATGTCTTCCTTATATAAATACTTAAACACTATCTAGACATGTAGAAATGTAGGATCTGCAAACACTTTAAGTGCATGCAATATTATTGAAGACTCAGCTTAAAGTCTATAGACTGAAAATATTTCCATACCTGTCTAGAAGCACCATAGGATACCAAAGGGCTATTCTTTCCCTGGGGCAAGAAGATAATTAAGTAATTCAACACAAACAAGCCCATTTTCACTAAAAAAATAGCTGTGGAAAAGGACATAAACACAATGCAGCTGGAATGTGTGTCAAGGATAAATCAATACAATCTTCAAATTACTCAAAGTGATTTCCGTGATTCAGGATTATAACTCAGTTATAGGTTCTGAAAAAGCCCCATTCTTTTTCCTAAATGCATGTTTTCTGAAGCATTTCCCAGGAAGTTTCATTATTAAAATATTTCCTTTTTGTATCCCATTGTCCTTTTAACTATCATCATCCCCAATGTAAGTTAAAAGCATTCTTACAGCCAGCCAGGCACTGTTCTTTTGCCAGGAATACATGTCATGGAGAAAGAACTGATCTCAGTATCTCTCTCTGATGCAAGACTTCTCAGAAACAAATTCAAGAACTCTTTCAAATGCAGACATAATCCCACACCACGTGGAACCAGAGTCCAACTGCTTTATGGCATCGCCAATGACATGTAAGTTGGATGGTTAATTTAACTGCTCAGGAGACTTTCACAGATGCAAGAAATATGTGATGCAGACGCTTGAGCTCAGTAACTCCCTGACATTTCTTTCTATCTCTTATACTCCATGTTGGAAAAAATAATTGTGGTGAGAGCCCTACTCATCAATTTACAGAATTAATGAAGATTACATATGCTAAGCCTACTCCAATAAAATGTCGTTCCTTAGTGCATTAGAACACACAGGAAGCATGAATGCACATAAAATGAAACAATGAGCCAGAACCGTTTGGCATGCTCCTTCCCAAAACCACAGCATTCCATCTCATACGCCCACACCAGAATACTAGCAGTGGTGTGGGGGAGAACTACTGCTTCAGAAAAGCCCCGAGCTTCCCATAACACTGTGGCTACCACATCACATCTGTAAAAACTCACCCAGGAGAAGCAGTAGGTCAACCACATGCCAAATAGCTTCCTGAGAACAATGGTGTATTCATCTGTTCCAAAAGCCAGAGGGGGGAATGGGAAACAGAACCTGATTCCTTCTGTAGTCTTCTAAAACCACCAGGTGGGCTAAGTTCCCACTCACCAGCAGAGACACCTTGTGCAACTTACTTTATTAATGGCCAGATTTTCAAATGTGCCCAGTACTCTTTCTCAGTTCCCAGAACAGTCTGAAAAGTTGGCCATTAGCCTCTGTGTGCTTCGATTACACTACTGTTCAAATGGGGATAATGCTATTGAGCCATCGTTATAAAGTTACTTGATATCTTCTAGTGCACGGTTCTTTATAAGTCCAAATTATCAGTCGCTGTTATTGAAAGTGGGATAGGGGCCCGCTTATGCTTTGGGCTTGTTTAACAGCGACGTAAAAAAGAATGACCTAGAGGAAGATCAAACACCTGTTAACTGATTTCAGTCCTGCAACTTGATTTTAATTCTGTTGTGGATTCTTTCTCCTCGCACAGAGTGTAAAAGAAAACCTATATTAGAGGGGGTGAAATGGGTTCAAGACTAAACCCTGGGAATGGCAAATAGTGTGGGTCTGAATTCAACTTTGAGTGGCATTTGTGCTGCGAGTGTTTAGTTATGGTGCTTCACACCCTGTGTGGCTGTGTCCTCACTGCTAATTTGTTCTGCATCCCAAATACGCAGGAGAGAACGCAAGCCTTTTATTTCTTCTCCTCACTGAAAGTGCAGCGACCAGCACTTGGGGCATTATGCTCTCAGCCTGAGGAAAGAGAACGCTTAGAAGAGGCCTACTCTAAGGTTACCTTTCCTCCAAAAGCAGGGTGGAAATTCGGACTGATGTGTATTTAAAAAATGCAATATAATCCAAGGAAGTTTTTCCTTAAAATTGCCTGTGAGTAGAGACCGTAGCATGGGAAGGGTGCATGTGTATGTAAACCAAAATAATCACAATTTTACTTGATTGTGGCTGCTCAAGAGCAGATTAAAAAAAGGCAAATTGAAGCATCCTTTTGCTTCTAATCTCTGGTTACATTCTGTCTGCCTCTTCTTACGCTGTTCTGCTCCCACTCCTGCTGACTGTGCGGCTGCTCTCTTCTTGGTAGTGCTGCTCCAAGGGGATTCACAATGGGGATTCTTTCCCCGAACGGGGCTGTGTCACTCTCTACAGTGAGACACTTCCAGAAGGAGTGGGGAGGGAGTCCCCATGGCCAGCAGACAGCGGCTGGTTTTGTTGGCAGAGCACAGGAGCTGGGCAAGCAGGGAAGGGTGTAAAGACAGATGAGCCAAGTAGGGCTGTGGGCCGTCCTGCCATGACTCAGAAAAGGCAGCTGACAACGGCTGCAGGACCTCAGGCCCTTGAAACAACCCACTTTGTAAAGCATTAATAGTGTATCGGGCAGCGCTTGTCCTTGGCTTGTTGTCAGTTAGGGATTGAAAGCGAAGCCAAAAATAACTACAGGCTGTAACTTATTCACTCACCTCGATTGTGCAGAGCATGGGAAGGAACTGGCAGAGTCCTGCAACTTGGCTGCTAGGCAACCAGCTCACCCCGCCGCACTGCCTTGGAACTGAGAGAGTTGCCACTGGCCTGACAGGCTGCTGCTGGTTTAGCAACACTGCTTATCCACCTGCGCATCAATGGCTCAATGCTTACTCTGTCCACAGCTCCCCTCCCCGCCCTCCCGCCCCTCCCCGTTCCAGCACCTGCTCCCCTCTGACTTCTGGCTTCAATCCCGGGCTCTTGACCTTCCAGCGTCGATATTTGGCCTCTGTCGTCCAGTGCCGACCCTCAGTTCTTTCCCAGGGCTCTGCCCAGCCTGGACCCAGCTTGCACCACTAGGCCTAACCACCCACCGCCCAGTCAGCTGCAGGAACAGGCACCATGGGGGCAGTAGTGGAGCGGGTAGCAAAGCAGGCTGTCGTGGCATGGAAACCTGGAACAAAATGCAACATGGTTGAACACAGGCAACCCTAAAGGTTTGCTGGAGAGCAGAGTCAAGATTTTCACATCTGCGTGCTGAAAATGAAGCTCCAAAAGGCATATGCTTAAATGCCTAAATAAATGGCCTGATTTTCAAAAGTGCTCAGGATGCAACTGTTTTCAAGCCCCTTGAAGACAGTGGAAGTCCTACCCACTTCAATAGACTCTTGATCAGATCATGCCACATTTTAGGAGTCGAGATATGAATTTAGGCACCTAACTTCAGTCTCACAGCTGTGGAAATCTTGTCCCAGGTTACTATGATGATGATAATCTGGGGAAAAATCCATGTATGAGTTATGAATTCTGCTTCATGTATGAAACTGCTGCATGATTGATGGCTCTGTGTGTAAAGAGTTGGCTGACGGTGTTCCTGTCACGTATCATGCCTACTGTCTGGAAAGAGATACAGAATACACAAAAGAAGTTCTTCCCTTTAATGACTGGTCTTTGGCTTAATAGTCGATATGCTATGGAGGGTGCTTAAGCAGGGCTAATCAGTTCTGTGGGCAGAAAGGAATGGGGTTTGAGGAGTAGAAAGTCTCCAGACAGGAGACCAGTGAAACCAGGTGGTTGTGTCTGCCTTAAAAACTCAGGATATGGCTACACTGTGGGGGGTTTTTCTGAAGAAGGTATGCAACTTGCACGCGCATTTGCATATCTTCTTCTGATTGTTTTTCCAGAAGAGGCTTTTCCGATATTTGGCCCATCTACATGGGGCCAAGTGTTGGAAAAAAACCCTCTTTTGGAAGCCCCTTATTCCTCATAAAATGAGGTATAGAGGGGCTTCTGAAAGAGGAGTTTTTTCCGACATGTGGCCCCATGGAGATGGCCAAATATTGGAAAAGCCTCTTCCGGAAAAAGAATCAGAAGAAGATATGCAAATGCCAGTGCAATTTGCATACCGTCTTCGAACCTTTCCTTCCCCACAGTGTAGCCGTACCCTCCTAGGGATTCACAGAAACACAGGCAGCTTGAGCTGAAGAGAGGCGTAGACTGGCATGCTTTTGGAGCACAGGAATCCTTTTCTAAGTGAAGGGCCAGCTGAGAAAGAAGGAAGCTGGCTGGAGGGTTTGAGGGTGTGGGGAGAGAGAGAGACTCTGTGATTCAGATGAGAAGTCACGTGCTTGGAATGTTGCTTGGAAATGTTGCAGAAATCTGACCCAAGCCTGAAGAATGCTCAAGGGTACTGTGAGGAAACGGAGGCAGGGAAATACATTCAGGTGTTTTGTCTAGATGTATATACTTGTTTGAGCTAAAGTAAAGGGTGGCTAGTTTTTGAAACCCTTGCACAATCTACATGTCCCCAAAGAGGCGAACTCTAAGACAGAGTCCTCAACACATTGGTGCTCTGGGAAGGGATGTGCATAAGTAACTGGGGTGTATATGAGAAGTCATGACTGCTCCTGGGAAGCCAGGGCCACTGGACTGTAAGTCACATTTCCACGAATGATCTAAAGGGGCAGAGGAAAGAGGTGGTGCTGGAGCCTACTCAGGAAGCTTAAAGCATGAAGGGCTAGGATGTGAAGCTGAAATACAGCAACCTATTGAATTTCCAGCAAGGGGAGTTCTACCAGGACTCTGACAAGCATGTTCCATTGAAATTCATCATTGAAGTACAGAGACATATTTTCAATGGTATAAAAGCTGTATTATTGTAAAATAACCCAGTTTTCATTCTTTGTGATACTGGAGCAGACATAAACAAAAGAGGAATCCAGTTATTCAGTATGCGATTTGAAAACTTGTCTCTCTGTCTTGCAGAAAGGGCGAGTTTCTCCATGTTGCAGACGGTTGGCTGAATATTGGCATTGGCCTGCATTGCAAAGAATAAGAGCTAGTTAAAAATGTAGCTTCATCCAGTGTTTATAAAGCATGATCAATTTGTTGCCTTGGAAGAAACAGGACTGAGAATTGCAGATGTCCCTTTGGTTTCCCTTGCGTTTCCCTTGTTCCTCTTCCACAACGGGTGTGTCTAGATTATACCTCTCTGCCGACAGAGAGATGTAGATTAGGCACATCGAAATTGTTAATGAAGCGGGGATTTAAATATCCCAAACATCATTAGCATAAAAATGGCCGCCGCTTTTTTTCAGCACAGAGCTTTGTCGGAGAAAAGCGGCAGTCTAGAGGCTGATCTTTCGAAAAATAAAGCCTTTTTTGAAAGATCCTGTAAACCTCATTTCACAAGGGATAAGGGATCTTTCAAAAAAGGTATGGAGATTCTGCATCTCATTGAGATCTGGGGAGAGGAGGCAAACCTTCAGGATCTTCGCACCAGGTGCAGGAATGCCAACATATACGCAGGATGGTTGACAGCCTGGGCCAGAGGGCCCACAGCTACACCCAGGAGCAGGTCATGATGAAGGTGAAGGAGCTGAGGCAGGCCAGGGAGCGTAGCTCTTGCTCTGGGACAGCACTCCAGACCTTTCAGTATTTCGACCAGCTCCACCTCATCCTGGAAGGGGACTCAGTTCCTTCCCCCCATCTTGTTGTGGATTCTGGGCTGGAGATGTCTGTCGTCAGCCTCCTGGAGGGTGAGGCTGTGCGGGCAGTGGAGGAGGAGGAGGTTTTTAGGCACAGATTTTGTAACAGCTTCAGAAATTGGTAAGAAACTGGAGACGATTTGATTATTTACAAGATTTTTTTTATGTATGAGAACGCATTACAAAGAAACCGGGGGGGTACGGGCATCTATGACTGACTTTTGGGGCTCAGTTTGCCTTTTCCAAACAGGCCTGCCTTTGAATCACACTAAAAACAAATAGAAAGATAAAACTATCGGTAAGCAATGGTGCTATTATACTCTTTCCAAACATGGGTAGAATTAAAATGGCGGCTGATGACAAGGCATGAAGCTGCGTATGCTGGAGGAGTAATTACAGAGGATAATGCCATGGACTAATTTAAAATTAAACTACTCATGTTTTTGTAATGAAAATCTTTTGATTTTCAGACAGTTTCACCATACATAATGCAGTGAGCTTCCACAATCTCTCCTAATTATGTAACTAACTGAAAACTCTATTCTATATGTTGTGCTTGGAGAGCAGCTGGAATAATACAGAATTTAGCAGAGAGTAATCATCTGATTTACTAAGACCCAAGGTTTAGAAAATGAAAGGCAAAACATTGGACTATATGAACACTGAGTTATCTCTTAGCCAGGTCTCTACTTCGTTACCATTAATTTTCTACAGAGACCCTTTGCTCTATTCTTCTGTATCTTAGTGAAAGGGCCTAATGTTGTTTTGTTATTCTGTTATTGTTTGATTAAAAGACAATGGGATTCAGGCAAATAGCTCAACTAGAGTGTTTACATGAATGAACAAGGATTAAAAGCTTTTTAGTGCACATTGACTAACTAGGGTGTTCCTAGGCTCCTGGTGAGCTGACAGACTTGTTGCAGAAGCAGCCAAAAATGCTCTGATGAAGAGTGAGAATATAGTCCACCGTTTATCTGTGATGGGTTGTCAGTCTTGATGGGATGAGACTGACCCCCTGCTGGCAACAAGAAGGCACTGAAAAGTTAGGCCTGCCACAGAATGAGTCTATGTCTACACTACAGAGTTTTTCTGAAAAAACTCACAGAGCCTCCACACCTCAAGAGTGTTTTTGCACACAAAAAAATTGAAAGATCAGAGGGTTTTTTCCAGCGTAGGTATTCCTCATTCTACAAGGAAGAACACCTTTTTGCGAAAGAGCTCTTTTGCAAAAATGTGTTTGAGGATGGAGAAGAGAGATTTTTTTGTGCAAAAAAAGGAAAGAGGAAAAAGCACAGGTGCCTGGTGGCCATTTTGTGCATAGCAACCAGAGCTTACTATCGAGAGAGCATCCAAGCAGTCTGGTCTCTTTTGCAAAAGCGCATTGCTTTTTCCATGCGCTTTTGAAGTGTGGACGCGCTCTTGCGCAAGAAGATTTTTGCAGAAGATCTCTTCCAATAAAAGCTTCTTGCACAAGAAGCCTGCAGTCTAGATGTAGCCTGAGAGAGCGAGTCCAGACTTAGCCACTCAGCAGAAGGCATCTTCACTGCCATGTAGGAAGCTTTGCTGCTCCCGCTTCTTTTAGCCACAAAAGCTGCATCCTGTCCTGAGAAGGGAGGCTGCTGAGTGGCATAGCTAAGCCAACCTAAGTCCCCATGTAGAGAGTGCTAGGTCAACAGAAGAATTCTTCAGTCAACCTATCTATTGCCTCTCAGAGACAGCTGAAGTTCTGCGACAGCACACCTGCAACACTGCCATTGTGCATCTGTAGGGCACACACAGAGCAGTCACTGCACCTGTTTGAGCTGTTTATAGGAAGTTAACTATGTTTGTTCATTAGAGCAGAAGCTCCATTTCACGTCACAGAGTCAGGGCCAGGGTCAATGCAATAGGCTGCCAAATCCAGGAATCCGTGTTGGAGAGAAACGACAAAGCAGTTAGATAATAATATAGACAATACATTCCAGGGCAGAAGCCAAGCTCTGAAGACATCCATTATAAAGTATTTAGGCACGCAAACAGATTTTGCTGGCTGAAAACATAATGGTGTCAGCAGAGGTTCCAGCGCTAAGTATAGAATGAAAGAATGCAGTGGGGTGCCCTCTCCTGCCCTTCACTTCTCCAAGTAGGAAAAAAAAATCTAATATCTTCTGTCCCAGGAGTGTATAGATAGAAGCGAGCTCTGTCTTCAATCAACACTCGACTTGTTCTTAGACATTATTCCAAACTCTTCTCCTCCCACTAAGTGCCTTCTGGAGGAGGGCAATTGAAATACAGTACCAGGCTTTTTTTGAGAGTCTGGAGAAGGAGGCGATCTCTTTGCTCTCCCATATATTTCAAATGTATTTATTTTGCATTAGAGTGAACAAAATGTGTTCTATTACAAGAGCTCCTTGAGCACGTCACTTGTGGATGGGACCAGCCTCCTCACTTGGCACAGTCAGCAGACAGTGAAGACCTGATGCAAAAGGCTCAAACTATTTTATTCAAAATAGTTTTTTTGGGGGGGGGAGGGGACTCATGGGAGGAAGAGGAAGAGATGGGAGGGATGGAGCTGCCACCCCATCCCTACCCCCCTTTACCCACACCCATCCTACTCTGCCCAGGGCTCAGGGCTTCTGCCCCATGGGACACTATAGCTCAGGACTTGCAGAGCCTTGAAACTGGTTAATGGAGGGGTAGGAGGTCATTTAAATACTGCTGTTTTAGAGGACCAATTGCCTGCCCGTAGAGATGGAGAGAGGGCCAGCTTTGTGGTGCACTCTGCTGTCATGCTTAGCAAGCCACGTGGGGTACAGGTCTTTGCGGAAGCTCCCATTGAATAGTCTCCTTACTGAAAGAGAAGCCCAGAAATGCCCTTAGTTGACTAGAAATGAGAGCGGAGAGGGAAGACAGTGAGCGTGGTAAAAGAGAAGAACTGGCACAGTACAGGACTAAATGAAATGCTAGGGCTCTGCCTGGTCTGGCCTTGGGGTGCAGCCTGGTGGATGTGTGTGTCTATGAAGGTCACACTGCAAAAATATGATACATGTGGGATGTTTTACCTTGCCGTTGTGTACTAAAATTTCCTAACTGGAAATAACTGATACCAAATTCCCCCCCCCCCCCCAAACTGCCTTCCACTTGGGTGCTGCAAAAATCCAGCTGTACAGCCTCCAGTCTCTCATTAGCGAGCAGGTTTCAGTGCAACTTTGATGGAATTCTTGCAAGAAAAGCTCTTGGCCACCCGCTAGCGCGGCTTCCTGAAGGGAAGGCAGCTCAAAGGGTGTGACCTTCAGCTTTATTGACCACGCTAAAAAGGCTCCTGTCAGAGCTACCGAAAAAGGCTTTATTGCCTTGGCTGATCTAGGCTAAACAGGGCGCGCACACGCACACACTCTCTCATAAAGAGGGGGGCTGACAGACTTGCCATGCTTCCTGGGCAAAGAGGGGGGAGTTCTGCATTCCTGGAAGGGGCAGAGCCATAGGTGGAAGGGGCAGAGCTGGGGGAAGTCAGCCCTCAGAGCCGCCTGGAGCGTGCTGCACAGGGCTCCAGCAGTGATGTAAAGGGCCTGGGACTCTGGCCGTTGCGGCTTTGTCAGGAGCCTAACGCTTGTCCATTAAAAAACAGTAGCTGCTGCCCAGGAATGACTGAAGTGTTGCCCACTTTGAAACGAATGTAATGAAAGTGGTCCTCAGGTGTGCCCTTGTTCCATCACTGCTTATCACAGCCATAAACCTGACTCTTTAATTAATGCTGCCCTCAAACTTAAAAAACAAGATTATGTGGCGTAGTGGGGCATGGCGAGGCGCAGATAGGCGATGAAGAGAACAACAACAACCAAAAGCTAATGCCATGCTATACCTGTGCTATGAGCAGCCTTTTGTTGTCCTATGCCCAGCTCTGTAAATGCCATTTAAGTGCCAGGAACACTCTCCCTCAGTGGATTGCATTTATGTCTTTTGTGCATTGACCCAGAGGAATTTCCACCCAGCTATGCTGGGAGCCAGCCAGTTTATACTGCCCTTTAGAGAACTAGCTGCACACAAATAACCTGCCACAGAACAGCGAGAGAAACTCTGCAAAGACTGGAACAAATACGTAGGTGCAGTGTCATGCCTGGAGAAGGGCTTACATGCTGTACCCGAAGACTGACTAATAATGACAGGAGCTGGTCTCCACTTTCTCTATTATGCTTGCTTTTGCTAATATATTTTTGTACCAGCTCCTGACATCCGAGCAGAAGCCCTTGTTCCTGCACTCCCTATTCTATTGTAAGCAAGGACATATGGCAGTGCAGCTTGTACCTCTCTCAGGTAGCAACTTCTTTGCCCAGAGATTCTGATTTGCGTGGGGTTCTCAGGCTGTCATTCTTCATGTCATTTTTAACTGCTGTGTTGAGTGTGTCCCAACTCACACCAGGTGCTTACTAGAGTCCTTACTCCCAGAACGTCTCCTTTTTATTGTGAGACACCCAGGGAGCCCAAGCACAAGCGGACATAATACAAGAACAAGTGGGGAGGGGGTTCAATTAACAGCAAACTGGCAAATTCACAAGCAGACAAAGGAAATGCTTCCTCATGCAGTGCATAATTAGCCTGTGGAACTTGTTGCCACAGGATTGTGTTGAGGCCAAGCACTTAGCAGGAGGCAAAAAAAGATTCAATATTGATAGGGAGAAGAGGACACCTCAGAGTTATTATAGTCAATGTTAAGAAACAAATAAGCAAGCAAACAAAAAGCAAAGCTTGGAGAGTGATATAAATCCTTAAGCGCTATATACTCATATTGAAGAGAGATTCAATTAGGGTGCACTGCAAAAAAATGGGACAGCCAATCCCCAAAGCTGGTGGTTATTCCAATATTTATATTTATTATGACAACACAAATCAGCTTCTCTATTAATCAGAAGTCCAAATCATGCAGTTCCCTTAAAGTACCCAGCCTCAGGCCACCACCCAAACACCCAAGTCTGCTAAAGTTTGATCAGTTCCAAAGGATCAGCCACATTAACTTCTAGGTCAATAAACATTTCAGGTCTTATTCCATAGGCACTCATAGCCAATTCTTATTAACTAAACTAAAATGTATTAAAAGGAACCGAGAGAGAGAGAGTATTAGTTAAACATGAGTTCAACTCTTGAGGTTCATATACATAATAGAGACAGTGATCTTGTACTAGCAAACTGTTAGTTTGAATTTAGTCCATAGTTATAATCCAAAATCCACCATCATAGGGTGTACCATCATTGGACCGAGATCTCAGTTCTTATGGCTTAGGCTTCCCCTACATGAAATCTTAACGCAGATCTGAGATAAACAGAATCAGCACCTAAGAGTCTTTTATACAGTCCTGGGTAAACAACAGGCTTTTGATGTAACCTTCTGTGTCCCAACCCTCATGGAAATTAACATAAGGTAATGTACCCAAAGCAGTTTATCATCAGATTTAAAGAGATATCATGACCGTGACATTATTTCACCCAAACGTCATCTAAATGCTTAATAAACCCTTTTGCTCTCTGCATCAACAGTCATAGTGATAGATCTTATAGCCATGTAATCCGACAGTTCCTGATTAGGTAACCACATAAGGCCAGTATTACCTCTAATTTCTAACAAGACAGGTTTGCATTTCTAAGTTCTAGCCCAACTAGCATCGAATGGCTTAAATGACTATTGACGTACTTTTCTCATATGCCTCTAAAGCAGGGATGGGGAAGGATCTGGCGCGAGGGCTCTGCCTGGCAGGGAATGAGAGTGGGAGATGGGAAGAAGGAAGCAGCTCCAAGGTGCTATTCCCCGACCCTGCTGGCTGAGGAAAGAGCAGAGCAGGGAAGTTCTGTCCCTGCACTCACTTGCCAGCTCCACCCCTGGTGCTTCCATTGGCCAGGAATCATAGCGAATGGGAGCAGCAGGGAGGTGGTGGCTGCAAGCATAGGGTGGTTCAACACCACCTGTGCCCTACTGGGAGCTGTGCCAGGTAGGGGCTCCAATCCCCTGCCCCTCCCACATCCTTCCTCCCTCCCAGACACAGTACCCCAAGTGCACTCCTGTGCCTTACCTCCCACCCAGTCGCCACACCCTAGGGCACCCGACTCCTGCACCCTATCTTCCACCCAGCCTCCACACACCCCCTCACTTCTGCACCCCCTGCCCCTCCTTCTCCCTCTCTCCCAGACCCTGCTCACCCAAACCACTCCTGAGCTCTGCCTCCAGCCCAGACCCTGCCCTCCCCCCACACAACCTCCCACCTGGACCCTGCACCCCCACTTCTAGCCTGCTCCCCAGCAGCCCGTCTCTTACACACTGAACCCCTCATTTTTGGCCCCACCCCAGAGCCTATGCCCCCCCCCCCCAAATTTACTAGCCCTAATTCCCCAGAAGAATTAATCCAGCCCTGGGGGGAAAGCTCTGAGCCACCTCCCCTTCCCCTCAGGACTGGAGCATGTGGTGAGTGTCTCTCTTTTCCCCCCCACTTCTCAGTTGGGGGGGGGGCACATCTGTGGGGATATCTTTCTTTTTTTTTTCACTTGTGTGTGACCCCCAACAGATTTTTCTGTGGGTCAGTGGCCCCCGACCCAAAAAAGGTTCCCCTCCCCTACTCCTCTGACTGTGGGTCATTTGGCCTGGGATTGTTTAACCCGGTGGAGGGGGGGTGACAACATATGGCATGCATGCCACAAGTGGCACACCAGATGATTCTGAGTGGCACGTGCATGATCCATGGCAGGAGCTCAGCCCCTCGCTCTCCTCCCCCATGCAGCAGCGAGTCTGCTGGAGCCTCATGGCCGCTGCGCAGCCGTGAGGTTGCAGCACCAGTTCCAGAGGGGCAGGTGGGAAGGCTGCAGATTGGGTTGTGGGGGACTCTTGTGGGGCGTGAGTGGCTGGCACCATCCCCCTACCCCGGCACAGGTTAGCCCATGCGCACAGCAGCTGAGCAGTAGGAGGCGCCCCCGAGCCGGCTGCCGGGGGCAGGCTGGAGCTGGGCTGGGGTGCAGCAGCCACTGAAAGGAAGGCAGCTCACTCTGGGACACTGCTTTACTGCTTCGGAGGAAGGCAGGGAGTGCAGAGCCATGTTCCAGCCCCTCTGCCGCTGTTGCCTGGGAGTCCCATCCTCTCCTCCCCTGGCCTGCCACTCTCCGCCCTGTTGTGCAGGCCCAGCCCTGAAGCCTCGCTGCTCCCCACGCCACTCGACTCCCTTTCTGCCTCCTGGTGTCCCCAGCAAGCGGGCTAAAGACGGTGCTGAAGTCACACCCAGCACTGCTGCTGTCAGGCCTCTGTTAGAGGGCGAGTGCTGCCCGGGCTGCAGCTCCGGGGCTGGGTGGCAGTGGGGGCATCTGAGGGGAGAGGAAAATGTGGGTGTCCCTCTGCCCCAAAGTCACATTGGCCTCTGGGTGCTTTGGTCCCTGGCAGGAAGGCAGGAAATTTCTCCTCAGCTGGGGGTGGGGGTGGGGAAGCCTGCATCTCCCAGCCCCCCCAACCCTTATTAACTTCCTCTTCAGCTACCACTTACCACGTCCTTGACTAAGTGCAGGGAGCTTCAGGCCTCTGAGCGCCCCATCGACAGAGTGAGGCGGGTGATTAACCCAGTGTTACACAGCCCGAGTGGCACATGCGCCCCACCCAGTGTAAGTAGGACTATTATTGACTTTAAGAAGTATCAACAGCACGCAGACCCGTAAACAGACGTGAATATATTAAATCCCAGCATGCCATTTCTGAAAGGTTGCTGACCCCTGGTTTAACGCTTTCCGGCAGAAGCTTTGCTGCAGCTTTACCACGGTGGTACGAACAACGGTTTTTATGGTAACCGGATAACGCCACACCATGCCGGTCCCCATGCAGCTGGGGCCGCCTCCTACCCATCCTTGGGACGGTCCAGTGAGTGACGGGGGAAGGGAGAGCGAAGTGAGAGATGAGGGGTGGGACTTGTGGGGGAAGAGGCGGAGCAGAGGCAGGGCCTTGGGGGACGAGATGGGACAGGGAGCAGCGCCTCACGGGTCTGGTTACCAGCAGTTAGAAAGGTGGCAACCCTAAGTTTGCTGCTGACAATCCAGAGCCAGCAGTTGGTCATTCTGATGGGCCAGAGGCCTGACTGACATGATTACAATGCCTCTTCTCCTTCCTTGCCCCCACTGCCGGGTTGGGTCTCAAGCACAGCATAGCGGCCATTTTACTCATCCAGCCTTCCTCTTTCGGTCTCTGAGAGTGGCTGGGGGGTGAGCCTCCCAAATGGTAAGTGGCCTACATGTGTGCGGCATCTTGCTTTGTACCTCGCCTACAGTGCTATGTATCAAATGTGTTTATTCACCTGTAATCTTGCATCAATGATTTCACTGGTATGACTGTCACGGATGTCCCCTGGAAGTGGGCAAGCTGTCCATCACAAGGGTGTCTTTGGATGAGTTGTTTATTCCTTGCGTCCTGGCTACTGTTGGTCCTTTTCTTTTATAGCTTTTCAGGGCACAGCTGATCTCCCACTCCCTTTTGTTTCCTGTATAGCCTGTGCTCTTGAAACATACCACATGATGACAGATGCATAAAAGCGGTGCCAGATCAATCAAAATTCAGGGCCAGATCATCAGTGGGTGTAAAGCCACTTCTCTAACTGGAGCGATGCCGGTTTACACTAGCTAAGGATTTGTCCCCAGTTGTTCCCTAACATGAACCAGATAATTGCGAGAGCCTCCCACATACTTTCACGCTCACAAGGGCCCACGCACTGAGAAAGTGGTGGGTTAGATGAAGACACAGAGCACGGGGCATGTGTATCTTGGATAATGCAGCCATTCCACAATAGCTTGGCCTTCACTTCACTAGGACTGTCACTCACTCATTCTATGTACATTTCCAGGTCTCCACTTCTCTGGAGACCACCCATCTGGCTGAAAGCCCAGTCCCAGCCTTCACTGTTTTGGCCTTTTCCCTGTCAGCCTCATTGTGAACATTTATCCGAGATCAGCAGTGGGTGCCCATTCTAGAATTCAGTCGACAGGTTTAGAATAAAGTATCCCTTAGCCCTAGACATCCTCTTCCGGCCCTCTCAGGGTTACTGATTACAAGATTGCCACAGCCATTATTCAGACTAACTCATTACGCATGGGACTATTTTCAAAGGTCTTACCCAGCTGCAGATCCCAGTGACGTTAATGAGATGGCAATTTTGTAAGTGCAACCAGGATGCATAGGGATAGTTGATGGTAAGTGAAGGTGATGGACATCAGTGTTTTGCCCAATTAACTTTTACCTGAGAGGAACACTTGTCAGACATGGAATGGCCAGGCATATAGAGCCCGTGCTACCGCACTGGAGCTGTATTTGTTGAAATTATCTCGGGTTGCTGCTCCAAGTGTGCATAATGGAACACCTGTAATTTCATGATGGCAGTGTAGGCCCAATGAAAACAGGTCTCCTTCATTCTGGAAGATAGATTCCAGCATTGACTATAGGTTGTTGTTGTTGAGATAGCTCAACCACAAGTTAATGGGGCAGGGAGTAGATGCAAGGATCCCTGAGTAAAATTAGAGGCCTGGAGCTCAGGTTAGATGATCAGATAAGGTCCGTTTTGCCTTTAAAAACTGTGAATGTATAAATCTCTCTACCATTCCTAAAGCTTCAGTAGCTTCCCTCATCTACTTAGGTGAAAAATGGGTAAATTTACAAACTGAAGGTTTGTTTTTTTCCAGAGTAGTCAGCAAATATTCAGGGTCTTGCAGATTGTTTCTAATATGAGGAGAAATTTATGATGCAATTCTGTTTAGTTACAAAGAACATCTATAAAAGTCCCATTCCTCTGAAAACAATAGGAATCCAACAGCAGGAGGAGACAGTTTCATTGTTCACCGTTCTAAACCTCTTTCCAGCCAGCACTCTGGTCAAAAGCTCAATCTCTGGTTTGTTTTTCTTTCAGGATCATACTATGTGTACTTCCTTGTCTGATCTCTGGCACTTCCTTGCTGCCTTCTGTATCTGCTATCTTCCTATGGCTTTTTCCCCTCACACATATGGGCTACGTCTAGACTGGCATGATTTTCCGGAAATGCTTTTAACGGAAAAGTTTTCCGTTAAAAGCATTTTCGGAAAAGAGCGTCTAGATTGGCACAGACGCTTTTCCGCAAAAGCACTTTTTGCGGAAAAGCGTCCGTGGCCAATCTAGACGCCCTTTTCTGCAAAAAAGCCCCGATCGCCATTTTCACGATCGGGGCTTTTTTGAGCAAAAAAAATCTGAGCTGTCTACACTGGCCCTTTTGCGCAAAAGTTTTGGGCAAAAGGGACTTTTGACCGAATGGGAGCAGCATAGTATTTCCGCAAAAAGCACTGATTTCTTACAGTAAGAAGTCAGTGCTTTTGCGGAAATTCAAGCGGCCAGTGTAGACAGCTGGCAAGTTTTTCCGGAAAAGCGGCTGATTTTCCGGAAAAACTGGCCAGTCTAGACACAGCCATGAAGTTCTATCAAACAATAGCCACAGTGCTCCCTGCATCCAGCTCTCAGTGAAACCCATCCACACACATAGGTCAGTCTCATGACAGGCCTGCAGGTGGCCTATGTCTTGGGTGGCCGCTCCTTTTGGTTTAGCTATCTAGTCCATAAAAAAAAAAAGCTTAATTGATTTTTACATTTATTCAGGGAAAAGGCTGCTGTAATGTTTACCAACTTCAAACAGACTTCACCCAACTCCATGCAGAATAACGTATTTACTAATGGCTATCACAGTTTCACCACAGGCAAGTATACTTTATAGAGGAATAATGCATTCCATGGTCTCCAGCTACAACACAAGATGAAAGAAACAAGTAGAAATCACCTGAGCCTGTTTTCCTTCCATGGTAACAGTGTTCAGCATTTTTCCAAATAAAGCCAAATGTGGGTTTTGTGTTTCACGCTTGGTGGAAGAGGTGACAAAAACGTAAACCAACCAAGTAAGTGGCTCTGTTTTCTTGCAAAAGTCTTGAA
This sequence comes from Pelodiscus sinensis, assembly GCF_052426305.1. Lineage (NCBI taxonomy): Eukaryota > Metazoa > Chordata > Testudines > Trionychidae > Pelodiscus > Pelodiscus sinensis. The sequence continues at coordinate 188,742,289 of NC_143054.1, forward strand.
TTTTGCTCCTCACATTTCAACTTAATCCCACGGATCCAGATTTGATTTTGATTTCATCCACACAGATATAAAATCGCACCATTGACTGCTGCTGGCTGTGGGATGAAAGCACAGTAGATTATTCAAGACAACTGCATGGACAACAGCTGAAAGCAGGATGTGAGCTATCGTCCCTAATCCAGCTAGTGAAATGGGAGTTGAAGAAAACACAGCACGAATAACATTTCTTAATCTTCTTCTTCAGGGCTGTCAGATCACTTTTGCTGTCTGTCTTTTACTATATAAGGTTTAAATTGCATTTTTTTCCTACCACCAAAAATTGAGATAAATATGAAGTCGGAAAATACATTCTGTAAGGAAAAGGAGTAAGTTAAACAGACAGTGGCTGACCTTTGGAGGGCAAAGCTCAGAGGAATTGATTTCTGCATATGCTCTGCACATCATCATCCTGACAGGTAACATGGCCTTCAGGCAGAAGGACAATCCGGCCAGCTGAGAACACCAGAATGTGAATCAGCTGCCTTGCCAATGTGAAAGAAGTCATTGCAATGGGACAGACCACAACAACAGCAAGAACTGGAGACGTTACAGTGAATTTTACTATGGACAGCCTCCCCTATGTGAGGATTATATTTCAGGGGCATGACCTGAGCCGTAGAACAGCTGTAAACAGCGAAAAGGTGGATTCTGGCATCTGTCCAACAAGCTCTCCTTGAAATTTTGCAGACAGGGAGTCATGCCACAATAAAGTGTCTTTCAGGTTTGTCAGAGAAAGGAGGGGGGGGGGGGGGGGGGTAAGGGACAATGTGCCAGTGACTGTTCTGGCAAACTGTTCCAACGGGGTGTGTTTAAGAATGACCTCTGGATGAGAATGCTGCCACTGGAGGCTTTCCTGAGCTCAGCTGGTTGACCTGTAGTATGTGGTCATGAGAATCTTGGGTGTAATCTTGTCTCACTTTTTTTTTTGGCCAGCAAATCCAGTAGTGGGACCTTTGTTATCAGTCAAGGCAATGTAATGCCTAGACAGGCACTGAACAAAACTGCATTGGTGTGAGAAAGCTGCTGGATTTTGTATGAACAGCATTCTGATACCAGCTATCCATTATCCCTACAGTGGCACATTATATTTCATGGCCAGGCCAGGCTGTTTCGAAGCCATGGAGTGGAGAGTGTGTGGATTTCCATACAGACGTACATCAACTATGCAAAAAGGAATAAAAGATCTACCAGCAAAATAGCCATTTGTCAGCGCTGTAATGGACAAAAGGCGCGCACGCATGCACACACACACACACAAAACATCTGTTGCCACAAACACGTTTGCCATACGGCATGTGGATTTTATCACCACGACATGCCGGCAGTATTATCTTGAAGCACGTGTTTCCCTGGAAAACTACAAGATGGGATTAAGAATGTAGGATGTGGTTTGACATCTTTTAAATCCCATTCTTTCATCACGGAGAGCACTGTGAATGAGCCATTCTGGCGACCAGCCCTCCTGAGCCTGAACATTTCCACTCCCAGCTGAATGGCATGTTGGCATCCTCATGGAGCCTTTTGGAATGGTCGTTCCATGTGTAATGCTACAGTGGAGGGGCTAGGAGAAGGATGCCTTCTACCTGTCTCATAACTTGGCACAAGGAGTCAGGATTTCCTGTTAGTTAAGTGCTTGTCACTGCATAATGCATTAGGCACTCTTGGGCAGACAATACCACTGCTCTCAGTTATTTTTGACTGTTCTCTATCCCACTTCCAGCTGGGCCATATGATGTGGACCAGTCTCATTTTTAGATTTAGCGTCTGCTGCTGATTTGTGCAAATGCTTTGTGAACAGATTTTGAGGAGGAAGCTCAAACCCAGACTCTGAGTGTGCTCTTTCTACACATTTATATGCAAAGAACCAAGCGTCCTGTTTTGATAGCCCTGGAAATCACAAAACAATCCATAGCCCTTTTGTGTGTGCCCAGCCAGCTTTGTGCTAGTATTCTTGGAATATTTATAGGATTCTTTGCTCCTATCAGTTACTATCTGCTAACTAATCCATGAGGTTCTGTTCTGAAATATCCTGTTTGTAGTTAGATAAAAATAATATTGTATTAAATGTATATAGCTCTTTTCATTGTGAAGGATTCCAAAACTACTGCATAGAATCATGGAATCATAGGGTTGGAAGAGACCTCCAGAGGTCATCAAGTCCAGCCTCGCCTCTCCCACTCCTGCCCCCCCGGCTCCTAAAAGCATGGCCAATCCTAACTAAATCATCCGAGCCAGGGCTTTGTCAAGCCAGGAGTTACAACCTCTAGGGATGGAGATTCCACCACATCCCTAAGTAACCCATCCCAGTGCTTCACCTCTCTCCTAGTAAACTAGTTTTTCCTTATAGCCAACCAAGATCTCCCCCACTGAAACTTGCTCCTCGTTCTGCCATCTGTCACTAGAGCGAACAGCCTCTCTCCATCCTCTTAGGAACCCCCCTTTAAGTAGTTGAAGTCCTAGAAGACCCAGAACTGCAGTCCTAGAATGTGTCACGCAAGCCTTGCAGGTTCATGTCCTTAGATGGTACAGAAAGTACCTATGCAATGCCATCACTTCTAGAGCCGAATAATTTTTTGTAAAGCTTTTTATTGATGGAAATTACCTTCTTCCCCTAAATGTCTGCTTTCACAAAAAACAAAACAAAAAAAACCCCAGCCCCCTCCTCACTAGCCCCCCCCTTTCATTTTCATCATAAACAATCAGGTTTTTGTATATCAACTGAAAAGCCAGTCTCCAAACAGTTCCCATTTCCAGCACCATCCCCCGTCCACAACATTTCCAGTTGAAAATCTTGCAGTTTGCAATTGCTAAAAATGAATTTAGTTTTGTGTCTGGGTTTTAGTCACATGCCTCCAAAAGTCAGAACAAAATCGAGATTATTTGTTTTTGTTAAAATTTTTCACAGGGGAAACCATCATTTGCCAACCAGCTTGAGCTGCCACAACTCTACACACTGTAGTGTGGGAGATGGAACGTGAACGCTTCTGATGTCAGTCATGTAGATAAGCTTCATAAGAGGCGGTGAGGTGAGATAGCCAGACTCCCATAGCCATCGCTTCTAACTAGGGGATGATATACAATTCAGAGTGATTCCGAAGAATGGAGGAGCATGAGGCTGCTTTTGGTACAAAAAACTAAAGTTAGATCAGTGGTTCCCAACCTATGGTCTGTGGACCCCTGGATACTGCAGGGGGTCCATGGAAAGTTAAAAAATAAGGTATTGCAGTGACCCCAATCTTTACTTTTCTTTTCCTTTTTTTTTTCTCCCCCAGGGATCATAGAATCATAGAACACTAGGACTGGAAGGGACCTCGAGAGGTCATCGAGTCCAGTCCCCTGCCTTCATAGCAGGACCAAATACTGTCTAAACCATCCCTGATAGACATTTATCTAACCTACTCTTAAATATCTCCAGAGATGGGAATTCCACACCCTCCCTGGGCAATTTATTCCAGTGTTTGACTACCCTGACAGCTAGGAACTTTTTCCTAATGTCCAACCTAACCCTCCCTTGCTGCAGTTTGAGCCCATTGCTTCTTGTTCTATCCTCAGAGGCCAAGATGAACAAGTTTTCTCCCTCCTCCTTATGACACCCTTTTAGATACCTGAAAACGGCTATCATGTCCCCGCTCAATCTTCTCTTTTCTAAAGAAGTGAAGCTGTTCCTGAAGGGTAGCCTCACTGGCTCCAGTTCGAGCTATGTCAGGCAGGATGCCGTGGCCTGGGGTGGCGGGGCTCATGGCTGGGGGCAACTGCTTTGGCAGTTCTGGCTGTGGCTGAAGCCGTGTGGCTGGGCCAGCTGTTCAGGTGGCCAAAGCTGGGAGAAGAGCCAGCAGGGACAGCCTCACCATGCTCAGCTCCAACCAGAGCAAACAGGGGCAGGGCAGCAGGCCCGCCATCACACAGCCCCCCACCAGACCGCCACCACTCACCTTCCAGTCCAGCAGTACAGTGGTCAGCGCTGCTGGGCGGAGCGAGCCTGAAATTTGTCACACAGCTTAGAGAGAGTCCTGGTGGAGGAGGTATGTGGAAATAAACAAACACATTTTGATGAGCTCCCGCTACCCATCAAAATGTATCCTCCTCAGGTCCTAATTCCACATTGTGGAGAAAGTGTAACACTCACAGGAACAAAGGGCAGGGAAAGGGCCTGGACTTTGCTCTATTCCCTAGGGGTATGTCTACACTACAGCGCTAATTCGAACTAACGGATCCAGACTAAAAAACTAGTTCGAATTAGCGTTTTGCTAATTCGAACTAGCATGTCCACACAGAGAGGACCCTGAACCGGGGTTAAGGATGGCCGGAAGCAGTGCCAGCAGGGCATCAGATGAGGACTTAGAGCGTGGAGAAGCTGTCTCAGGCTAGCCGAGGGCTGCGCTTAAAGGGACCCGACCCCCACCCCGGACAGACAATTCTCAGGGGTGCCCCGCTTGCAAAGCAGTCCTGGCTGAGGGGAGCTACCCTGGCTGGAGTGGGGTAGGGAATTGGGGGAGAGCTGCCCTGGCTGAGGGGGGTCCAAGGAGCTGGGGGGGGGCATGCACTATCCCACAGGTGAGCCACTGAAAGCAGGGAGCTCCAGGCCTCCTCTCCACCAACCCACTACCAGGGCCGGACTGAGGGGTGGGCGAGCTGGGCAGCTTTAAGGGGAGCGCGGCATCCCTTATAGCTGCCATCAGGCTGGTGCCGCGTGCCCAGCTCCCGCAGTGCTGGCCCTCCCCTCATCCCCACGGCGCTGGCCAGCAGCGCCCTTCCCCCCACAGCCACGGGGCCCTGCACGGCCCGGCACGTGTGCCAGCAGCGGGGGGCTGGGCAGCACATGCGCCGTGTGCCCTGGGGGCAGGCCCCAGGCTGCGCGCCAGCGGCTGTGACCGGGCCGCGCATGCGCCGTGTGCCCAGACCCAGGGTGCCAAAATGGCTCGGGCCGGCCCTGTCCCCCACCCCTGGGATTGGGAGCCCCTGAGTGCAAGCATCACTCCCCAGACCCCGCCCTGGCTCTGCCCCACACTCCACCGCCCCCCCACCCCCCCAGGCTGGGGACTGCTTTGGCTGCTTTGCATGTGCTAGAGCTGGGGGCAGCTCTGCCTGCAAACGCAGCCTCCCTTATCCAGGCCAGTCAAATCCACGACCCCAGGCTGTGGAGGCTGATACCTTATCCCTTAGGCCCCTGGAGGACACACCCCAGACCTAAACGTCTCAAGTGTTCCAATGTATTCACAAATGTTCTCTGTGACAGTCACCTCCCCTTTTATAATCGTACAGCTATAGAGTATTTAATAGTAACTGCTAGGTGGGCTCCCACTTGAGATGTTTCAGTCTATCAGTACCTTATGGAAGAGGCGGTGGTGCAGGGTGAGCACTGGCAGCTGGTTACTTCCGGCAGCAGGCAGTGTTCCACCCCTGCTCCTAACCCTCCCACTGTGTTGTTACATAACCGTTACACTATACTTTCTGCAGGAGACAAGGAGTCACCCCCCACAGTGGAGGAGACCAAGCCTTGCACCACCAAGGTTGAGCAGTCTCCTGCCACCACTGCGAGGAGGAAACGTAGGGTAGTGGTGGTTGGAGACTCGCTTCTGAGGGGAACGGAGGCGCCCATCTGTCGCCCTGACAGTTCATCTCGAGAGGTATGCTGTCTGCCAGGGGCCCGTATCCGAGATGTTACGGAAGCATTGTCGAGGATTATCCGGCCCTCTGACTACTACCCCATGCTACTCATCCATGTGGGCACAAATGATACTGCCAGGTGTGACACTGAGTGGATCAAGCGTGACTACAGGGCTTTGGGAGTACAGGTGAGGGAGTTTGGGGCGCAGGTGGTATTCTCTTCGATCCTTCCTGTCAAAGGTAGGGGCCCGGGCAGGGAGAGGTGCATCCTGGAGGTGAATGCCTGGCTGCAAAGATGCTGTCGCCAGGAGGGATTCGGCTTCCTTGACCACGGGGTGCTCTTCCAGGAAGGACTGCTTGACAGAGATGGAGTTCACCTTTCCAAGAGCGGGAAGGCCTTGTTTGGACACAGACTGGCTAACCTTGTGAGGAGGGCTTTAAACTAGGTTCGACGGGGACAGGTGAGCAAAGCCCACAGGTAAGTGCTGAATGTGCGGGACTGGGAGATGGGTTGGAAATGGGGGGGGACTACGGCCTATAATGGCAAGGAGAAAGGAGGGTCAGGGCACAACAGGGAGGCAAGATCAAATCAGTATCTTAGATGCCTATATACAAATGCGAGAAGTATGGGTAATAAGCAGGAAGAACTGGAATTGCTAACAAATAAATACAACTATGATGTCATTGGTATTACAGAAACCTGGTGGGATGGGACGCGTGATTGGAATGTTGGTATGGAAGGGTACGGCTTGCTCAGGAAGGACAGACAGGGAAAAAAGGGAGGAAGGGTTGCCTTGTATATTAAAAATGTACACACTTGGACTGAAGTGGCGATGAACGTAGGAGATAGCTGTGTAGAGAGTCTCTGGGTTAAGCTAAAAGGGGTAAAAAATGAGGGTGATGTCATGCTAGGAGTCTACTACAGGCCATCTAGCCAGGTGGAAGAGGTGGATGAGGCCTTTTTTAAACAATTAACAAAACTATCCAAAGCCCAAGATTTGGTGGTGATGGGGGACTTCAACTATCCAGACATATGTTGGGAAACTAACACAGCGGGGCACAGGCTATCTAATAAGTTTCTGGACTGCATTGGGGACAACTTTCTGTTTCAGAAGGTTGAAAAAGCTACCAGAGGAGAAGCTGTTCTGGATTTGATTTTAACAAATAGGGAGGAACTAGTTGAGAACTTGAAAGTGGAAGACAGTATGGGGGACAGTGATCATGAAATAATAGAGTTCATGATCTTAAGGAAAGGTAGAAGAGAGACCAGCACAATTGAGGTAATGGATTTCAGGAAGGCAGATTTTGATAAGCTCAGAGAACTTGTAGGTAAGGTCCCATGGGAAGCAAGACTGAAGGGAAAAACAACTGAGGAGAGTTGGAAGTATTTCAAAGGGACATTTTTAAGGGCCCCAAAGCAAACAATTCCGCTGTGTAGGAAAGATAGAAAATATGGCAAAAGACCAGCTTGGCTTAACAAGGAGATCTTGCACGATCTCAAAATAAAAAAGGAGTCATATAAAAAATGGAAACTAGGACAAATAACAAAGGATGAATATAGGCAAGCAACATGGGAATGCAGGGGCAAGATTAGAAAGGCAAAGGCACAAAATGAGATCAAACTAGCTACAGGCATAAAGGGAAACAAGAAGACCTTTTATAAATACATTAAAAGCAAGAGGAAGACCAAGGACAGCGTAGGCCCACTGCTCAGTAAGGAGGGAGAAGCAGTAACAGGAAACTTGGAAATGGTGGAGATGCTCAATGACTTCGTTGTTTCGGTCTTCACCGAGAAGTCTGGAGGTGTGCCTAACGTAGTGAATACAAGCAGAGAGAGGTTAAGTTTAGAAGACAGGATACACAAAGAACAAGTTAAAAATCACTTAGGAAAGTTAGATGTCAGCAAGTCACCAGGTCCTGATGAAATGCATCCCAGGATACTCAAGGAGCTGATAGAGGAGGTATCTGAGCCTTTAGCTATGATCTTTGAAAAATCATGGAAGACAGGGGAAATTCCTGAAGACTGGAAAAGGGCAAATATTGTGCCCATCTATAAAAAGGGGAATAAGAACAACCCAGGAAACTACAGACCGGTCAGTTTAACGTCTGTCCCAGGGAAGATAATGGAGCAGGTAATTAAGGAAATCATATGCAAACACTTGGAAGGTAATAAAGTGATAGGTAATAGCCAGCATGGGTTTGTGAAGAACAAGTCATGCCAAACTAATCTGATAGCTTTCTTTGATAGGATAATGAGCCTTGTGGATAAGGGCGAAGCGGTGGATGTCATATACCTAGACTTTAGTAAGGCATTTGATACGGTCTCGCATGATATTCTTATTGATAAACTAGGCAAATATAACTTAGATAGGGCCACGATAAGGTGGGTGCATAATTGGCTGGATAACCGTAGTCAGAAAGCTGTTGTTAACGGTGCTAAATCCTGCTGGAAAGAGATAACAAGTGGAGTTCCGCAATGGTCTGTTTTGGGACCCGTACTGTTCAATATCTTCATCAATGATGTAGATATTGGGATAGAGAGTACGCTTATTAAGTTTGCAGATGATACCAAACTGGGTGGGGTTGCAACTTCTTTGGAGGATAGGGACATAATTCAAAATGACCTTAGCAAGTTAGAGAAATGGTCAGAGGTAAACAGGATGAAGTTTAATAAAGAGAAATGCAAAGTGCTCCACTTAGGAAGGAACAATCAGTTCCATACATACAAGATGGGAAGCGACTGTCTAGGAAGGAGCATGGCGGAAAGGGATCTAGGGGTCATAGTGTGATGCAAAAAAAGCAAATATGATTCTGGGTTGTATCAACAGGTGTGTTGTAAGCAAAACTCGTGAAGTCATTCTGCCGCTCTACTCTGCACTAGTTAGGCCTCAGCTGGAGTACTGTGTCCAGTTCTGGGCGCCACATTTCAAGAAAGATGTGGAGAAATTGGAAAGGGTACAGAGAAGAGCGACAAGAATGATTAAAGGTCTTGAAAACATGACCTATGAAGCCAGGCTTCATGAACTGGGCTTGTTTAGTTTGGAAAAAAGAAGATTAAGGGGGGACATGATAGCGGTTTTCAAATATCTAAAAGGGTGTCACAAGGAGGAAGGAGAAAATTTGTTCCTCTTGGTTTCTGAGGACAGGACAAGGAGTAATGGGCTTAAAGTGCAGCTGGGGAGGTTTAGATTGGACATTAGGAAAAAATTCTTAACTGTCAGGGTGGACAAATATTGGAATAAATTGCCAAGGGAGGTGGTGGAATCTCCCTCTCTGGAGATATTTAAGAACAGGTTAGATAGACATCTGTCAGGGATGGTGTAGACGGAGCTTGGTCCTGCCTTGAGGGCGGGGGGCTGGACTCGATGACCTCTCGAGGTCCCTTCCAGTCCTATGATTCTATGATTCTACCTGGCAGGTCACATGTGATTGCAAAGTAATACAAGCACTAGCTATGTACCAGGTACCATCACATATAACATTTCCAAGAACTGTAAATAGCTGGTGAATTGCTTTAATATTAAAAATAACGAGTGGAACATTAGGGCATGTTTACACTGGGAAACTAATTCAAAATAACTAAATTTGACTTGCTAGTTCAATTTTATAAAATTGGGAGCGATTGTTTTTCCCACTACACGGTAGTCTGAAATTAGTTCAAGGCAGGCTCCGTTAATGTGGACCCGCTACCTCTACTTAGAACCCTAGGAAGCACTGGGGAGTAATTACTTTGAATGACTCTGGGGAGTAGTTATTCAAAACAGCGGCAGTAGAGCTGCCACACTACCACTATTTCAAAATAACTATTTCAAAATTAGTGTTATTCCCTGAGAAAAGCAGGAGTGCAGATTTTGAAATATGTGGCCCCTTATTTCGAAATAACAGGCTTGGTAGTATGGATGCTCTGTTTATAAATTTGACCTAAGGGGGGGTTATTTCAAAATAAAGCCCTAGGCTGTGTCTACACTGGCCACTTATTCCGGAAAAGCAGCCGCTTTTCCGGAATAACTTGCCAGCTGTCTAAACTAGCCGCTTGCTTTTCCGGAAAAGCAAATGATGATCTAATGTAAAATTGTCATTGTTTTTCCGGAAAAACTATGCTGCTCCCGTTCGGGCAAAAGTCCTTTTCCGGAAAAACTGTTCCAGAAAAGGGCCAGTGTAGACAGCCCAGTAGCCTTTTCTGCAAAAAAGCCCTGATCGCGAAAATGACGATCGGGGCTTTTTTTGCGGAAAAGCGCGTCTACATTGGCTTTTCCGGAAAAGCATCCTGCCAATGTAGACGCACTTTTTCTGGAAATACTTATAATGGAAACTGTTCTGTTTTAAGCATTTCCGGAAAAGGATGCCAGTGTAGACGTAGCCCTAGGCTACGTCTACACTGGCCCCTTTTCCGGAAGGGGCATGTAAATTTCATGAGTCGTAGTAGGGAAATGCGCGGGGGATTTAAATATCCCCCGCGGCATTTAAATAAAAATGTCCGCCGCTTTTTTCCGGCTTTTAAAAAAGCCGGAAAAGAGCGTCTACACTGGCCCCGATCCTCCGGAAAAAGCGCCCTTTTCCGGAGGCTCTTATTCCTACTTCAAAGGAATAAGAGCCTCCGGAAAAGGGCGCTTTTTCTGGAGGATCGGGGCCAGTGTAGACGCTCTTTTCCGGCTTTTTTAAAAGCCGGAAAAAAGCGGCGGACATTTTTATTTAAATGCCGCGGGGGATATTTAAATCCCCCGCGCATTTCCCTACTATGACTCATGAAATTTACATGCCTCTTCCGGAAAAGGGGACAGTGTAGATGAGCCCCTAGTGTAGACCAGGCTGAGAGCCTAACAAAAATATATAGGATCATGAGCTGGGCCGGATTAAGACCTTTAGAGGCCCTAAGCACTGAAAAGATTATGGCGCCCCCCCCCATATGTAATTCAAAATAATAACAAGACTATACTGTAAAATCTCTTTTTTTTTTTTTGGTGCCCCTGCTTTGCTGGTGCCCTAAGCACGTGCTTAGCTTTCCTATTGGGTAATCTAGCCCTGATCATGAGTGTCTGTGGCTAAAACCCACTAGCTAGTGCCAAGTGACGAATGAGCAGTATCTAAAACGCCTGGACCTTGTTTGCTAATTTTGAGGGTGTTTGTTCAGGATATTGTGATAGGAAATAGGAGCCTGAGTTTTTCTAATCACAGGAAGTAAAAGGGAAAGTAACCCCCCAATTTTTAATTTAGAAAAGGGGGATAGAGGGAGACCAAAGAGCAAAGCTTTTGGAATGTACTAAGGAGTTCCCTTCCTTACAGACAAAACCAGTCACGTTTCTCATGTTGTCTCACCGCCCCAGCTGTGCTGCAGGGCTGGTTATTGAATGGAATATCATTAAAATCCAGACCACTTCACAGTGCTACATGTATCTACCCAACCTCTGCCTCTCTTCCTCTGAGCCTGCCCTCCACTCCATCGTAACTATTTTATCGCAACACAAAGCATTTTTTGTGCATTCTTGAAAAGGCTGATTTGTGTGCAGGCCAATCCATCTTCGGTATCTCATTTTGTTTTAGTCCTTTCATTTAAATGGCAATTACTCAGAGAGGATTATTTTCTCTCTCTAGGAATAGACTCTTTTTTTTCAAACCTTGTTGTTGTAGTTTGGTGCTAAATGCCTTGGATCGATTTTCTTGGCAGTTTTATCCATCACATCATTTTAAACAGGACAATTATTTGAAAAAAAAAATCAAAATAAAGGCAGTGCTCAAAAATGCTCAGAGTTCAAAAGCATAGATGCATGGGAAAACGATGAAAGGGCAGGAGCAACTGCACACGGAACATGTAGGCTGGTGACTAATACGGAGGGCAATAGATTAGTAAGCAATGCAAAAATAAGTGATATGGGAGATACATATATTTCCTATAAAGCCTTTTATTTAAATTGTGGGTTTTCTTCTTGACTTTGTTTTGCAAGCGAAGCAGCATTAATACTGTTGCTCTTTTAACTTTTGGAGTTATCTGCTTGTTAGTTTTAGGGGCATTCAGAATACATTGTGCTCCATTGAAATGGCAGTTCCTCAGCCCTTTTGCTGGGGACACACCATGTGTCCCTGCCTTTGGCAATCCCAGTGCTTCAAAATTGGACAGGATTTACAAGGAAGTAACAGGAGGGAGCTAGAAGGGGTAGGCAGTGAATGCACCAGTTTTTCTTGTCTGAAGATATTGGTACAAATCTGGGTTCAGTGAACTCAGCCAATGAACAAGTGGCATGGAAAGGACGAGAGGAATGATTAATCAGAAAACAGTATCTACAGGAGCAAAGTGGTTTCCATCAAGGGAAAATGATTATGACAAGAAAGCAAGATACAGTCACAAAATATCCCCCAACTTGGGGGCAGCCAAGTACGTGCACTATGGAGCCCTGTCTCCCCCAATGCTTTTTCTTCCACCTTGGTGTCCCATGCAATGGTTTTAGAGGCTGTTCTTTGAGCACCTGTTCAGCAGAGGAGAGGGAAGTGTACTGAGGACTGAGTGGTGCCCTGTCACATGGCCATTCATAAAAACGTACATACATGGTGTCTGCTATTCCTGTCTAGCCCTTGTTCAACAGGCTTCATCACAGTCAGAAGAAACAAAGAGAAAAGCCAAGAGAAGAGAATCTGTGGAAGCAAAGCTTCTACATATACTTCAATTTAAAAAAGAGGCAGAGATAATGTGGAAGGCAGGAGCAATAACAAATATGGACTGCTTCATGAATGTGCTTGCCATCCTTGAACCAGGGCCCTGGTAACCTTCTCTGTATCATTCCAGTTTTAGCATATGTGCTGCCAAAAGAGTAGCAGTAGAGGGATAAGGACTGTGTTAATGGCCAGAGTACACAGCATCAGTAAAAGTTAGTTAGTTAGTTGGATGCTGTCCTCCCCCTAACTAACTAACTAAGTAAGGGTGCATCTACGCAGTACCCTAAACTCAAAATAAGATCTGCAATTTGTGCTATGCAAACTGCATATCTTATTTTGAATCTTTTTTGAAATATCTTATTTTGAAATTTGGCCCATATACACAGCACCAAATTTCAAAATAACACACTATTTCGAGCCATCCCTTAACCTCATGCAACAAGGTTTACTGGGACGGCGAAATATTTTGAAAAAACGGGTGGCTTGTTTAGACACGGGGTAGACTCAGTAACTCGGGTATCTCAGAATAGCCGTGCTGTGTAGACTAACTAACTAAGGACATCAGATCATCTTCTTGTCTCCTGCCCAAAAGGATTCTCATGCTGGTAATGCACCTGCAGTTGCTCCTGGAAGAACCACACACAGAGAAACACTCAGTGAAGGCATTGATATTTGTCGCTTTCAGTTGCTGCAGGGGTGTGTCACCAAGCAAGTTCCATGACGGTAGTCAGTCACAGCCTTTTATAGGAGAAGTCTGGGAGAGGCTGGTATTTGGGGAATTGGTAATCTATTTCATATCAGCAGCTGGTGGCTCTTTGACTTGCTTTTCCTCTGCAAAAATAAAACTAAATCCTGTTCTGGTGCTGAGATCGCATGACATGACTGGAAGGTTAGCAGAGGGAGTTTAATTTCATGACACCCCTCTGATTGGCCAGATGGCTCAAGGATCTTTTCTGTTATTTCTTACTGATTGATAATTGGATTAACTCTTTGATCATATTCTCTGTCTCTGACACATGAAAATTACTTCCATCCTACTTCAAAAAGATAATTCCTAGGGACTCCAGGGAAAAAAGGGATAAAGAACTTTTTAACCAGAGGTTACCATTTCACATACATCCTCAGGGCAGCAGGCAAAAGATATTTCCATCCAGCGTCTCTCCCTGTAGACGTACGTGGAACAAGCTGGTGTTCACAGTCTGCGTTCCAGCTCTCAAAGCCACCATAGCAGCTGATTCCTTTGCCCAGTGGAGAGGACAAAGACTAGATGAGCATGGAGCAAGCACAATCTAGAGGAGGCATTTCAAAGGATTATTAAGGAGCTTACGCTTTATGGTGGTGTGACGTAGTGGGGACTGTGCTCCCTCTGTTTGCTTTGTTATGTTGTGTGTGATTCCTGCTGTCCTGTACTGTTCTGTTGTAACCCCATGTGTGCATGCCTCAGTTTCCCTGGGCACTGCACTGGTACCTGGCTGGGGATGGGAATGCTGGGTGTGGCTCTCACTGCAGGGGAGGCTGCCTCATCTTAGCACATACACAACGATAGCTCAGGCCAGGGGTGTCCAAACTTCTTTCAAAGAGGGCCAGATTTGAAGAAGTGAACATGCGTGAGGGCCGACCATTTTGCCTGACATTCTTTGAACCATTAAAATTAAATGCAAATTAACTATTTTATGCAAAGTTTATTGCAAACGGCATACTTTTCATTTCGTCACATGGATGACAAATCTAAACAGGTGTTAAATCACTCTGCCTTTCATATCTGAAGGCCAGATGAAAAAAAAAATCCAGGAAGCTGAAATATATGTCAGGAACATTGTAAAGTACATTACATATTTTCAACTTTTAAGTTCAAAAAATATGAACAGGAACATAACACCAACTATACATGTTGTGTCCAAATATATTTATAACTGATTTAGACCAACTGACATTAACTAAGATTTTACAATGTATTCATCTCAATTGAAAAAAAAAAACTTGCCTACACTAATGTGAAGGGTGAAACTGAGATCTGGACTGCAGCACAGGAGAGCGCAGGGCACGCTGGCCTCACGGCGGCCCGGGGGCAGGGCGAACCCGCAGCCAAGCGGGGGATCGGGGCTGCGGATGTGCCCTACAGGGCAGGGTCTAGGACTGCGGCGGCGGCGCGGCCCGAAGCGGCGTGCTGCGCTGCGCGCGCCAGTTAAAAGGAGCACCGGGGAGCCGGGAGAAGCGGGGGCCGTATTAAATCCAATCGCGGGCCGCAATTGGCCTGCGGGCCGGACTTTGGACATGCCTGGCTCAGGCAGTCTTATAACTTGAGCCTACGGGGAAGAGTCACCTTTTGAAGCGAGACAAAGGAGGAGGCGGGGCTGCCTGCAGGGTTGGGACAGGCTGCTGAGTGTGTGAGTCCTCTCGGCTGGCAGCAAATGCAGGGTGGGGGCCTAGGGCGCTGGTCCTGGGTCCCCCTCTCTCCAAGGTGGGTTGTGCTGACTGACTGCTTCTGGTTCCTGAGTTAACAAGTGTGTCCCTGTCAACGAATAAACGTTCTGTTCTACTTGCTGACAGTCACGTCTGTGCAGGGCCCAGTGACTCCCCCACACTCTGTGACAGTGGTTCACCAGGGAACCTTAGGATTGGTAATCACCTGACTTGTTGAGGAATTGAGCACCTTCCGCTCTCATTGAAATAACCCTAAATTCAGGGCTTTTCACATGCATTATTATCAATTTGAAAACGTAACCATTTCCAGGAGAGAGAAAGATGGGTGAGGGGAACAGCTGAGAAGTCTCATTCACTCCATCTAGATCATCTAATCACTAATTATCATCCCATGCTTTCTACGACATCACTTCCAGATGATACGCACCGACACAACCAGAGTGTGCAAGAATAATTTATCAGCAACTTTCCATCATGCCCACCTCATGTCCCATTACATTTGCTACATGTCAAAGCCCTCATGAGAACTATTGTGAGACATCCTTACCTTGGATCAAGAATCGCCATATAGATTCAGAAAAGCTTCACCAGTATTGTTATCTCTCTGTCAGTCTTTTTCCACTGATGGCCTTTGCTGTACTTACCGCTGTGTAAAATGGCACTGTTAAAAATTACTTTGTGGAGCCAGGTCTGTGAATGAATGAAGGTCTATGAATGAATGCAATTACAGAGGTAAGGCAAACAGCATAGAAGGCCAGATCCAGAGCTTACTGTAGGCAATAAGGACTAGATCCAGAATAGGATTTAGGCTCCTAACTCCTAGATTTATGATGATCCACAGTATAACAAACACCTGAAATTACTCAGTGTCTGAATTTTCAATGTAAAAGTTTCCTCATAGCCTAAGTTTCTACAATTATTGCCAGACCGATGCAGTTACCTGCATATCTCCCAACGGAACTCCACCGCGATGCTCAAACCATGTGAAGATATGGGTTGGTCCAGCTGTCTCACCTGCATTGGCCTGCTCAGCTAGGTGTGCTTTGAGCACAGCTGACCTCCACACCCAAGCGTCCTCACCCAGGGTGTAGGAGAAGCCATTTCAGTCTTCCATCAGAAACATGTGGCTACAGCTGCCCACGGCAGAAACAGCAACAACATCCAAGGCCTTATTTTTCAGGTGTGCACACTTTCCAATGAAGTCAACAGTGTCCACTTACAGTACTCACCCATTGGGATTACACCCCCCCATGCACATCTTCTGCTTTACAGTGGGCTTTGTCCTGCTTCTACTGGCTGCATTTTAATAGGCACTTTTTTTCCTCCAGAGACATTCATGATGATTAATGTTTTATCAGTGTGAATTCCAAAGAAATTAACAGTGATTTGCCACTCATCGGGAAGTGTTGTTGATCATTCTAGTGGAACACGGTGTCTGGGTATTTAAATGTCTCTTGATATTTTTATTTAAGAAAAAAGGAGATACAAGACTCATTAAAATCCCGCAGTACAGCTTTCACCTCCAGAAATGGATAAAGGTTAAAAAGACATCTTTACAAGCATGCATTTGTGTGCATGGTTTTCTACTACATGGAGAAAAAAAATCAACACCAATTTTAAAAGTACTCTCTGCTTGTTTTTGGAGCAGTTGTTCTTGAAGAGACTGGTTTACCTACACATGTAACATTACTAGAAGACTCTGGCTACCATACAGGAGTTGAACATCTTTAATTCATGTGGGACACAAAGGTGTCTGTATATCACAGGAGGTATTTAGGCCCAATTCCTTAAACGTATTTACGTACCTAACTTCCACTGAAATGAGTTAGAGTTAGGTGTCTAATATCCTTGAGGGTCTTGGCCATAGCACCTCACCTTTGACACTCAATAGTTTACAAACACTTAGAGAACTCCATTGTCAACATTTTGAATATCAGGTTTACAAAACTGCAATAGAAAAATGCTAGCTCAGCCACATTTTTTTTAACCTCCTCCTTATGTCAACATAATTGGTGTGGAGGTGACAGCTTGAGACAAATTGCAGACTTGTATAATTAATTGCACATGTGATAAAGTACATTTATCTATTTCCCTGTCTCACCAAATGATGTTCAACAATCCAGCTCTACTGGAAGACCTTGGCATGTTCCAAACTCCTAAGGGTATATTTCCTCTACTGGTGGATTGATGCTGCGGTGATCAATTCACAGGGGGTTGATTTAGTGAATCTAGTGAAGGTCTAAATCTAGTGGGTCTAAATCAACTGCTGAACATGCTCTTGTCGACTCTGGTACTTTAACAGAATGAGAAGCTTAAGGTAAGCTGACCCAGTGTGGTATAGACACTGGAATAAGTCAGTCTAAGCTATGGCAACTCCAACTAGGTTATTCTCATAGTTGGAGTTACGTAACTTAGGTTGCCTTTGCTTCAGGTAGGTCTACACTATGAGGTAATTTCAAATAAATGTCTGTCATTTCTATAAAATTACCTTGGTAGAGGACTGCTTCCTTCTTACTATCACAAAAGTGGAGCTTCTCTCTGAAGATTATACCTACCAAAGGTATGGAATGAATAATTTGGCATTTCATAAATGATGGATTTAATGTTCTTTTTCTCAAAAATATAATTTAATAACATATAACTTATGTACTTGGAGAAATAGACTTCCCAGTTTCACAATAATGGCACTTCCTTTTAGATTTTGAAGGTTCTGAGTAGTTTGCTTCATTAAAAACAATGAGGAGTCCCATTGCACCTTAAAGACTAACACATTTTTGTCTTTAAGGTACCACAGGGCTTCTCATTGTTTTTACAGATACAGACTAACATGGCTACCCCAGTGAAATCTGATTCACTGTTACTCAGCCAGTGCTTACAGGTGGAGTGATACAAAAAAATCCCATCAATAAACATCCCGTCTATAAAATATTTCTATAGTCACTGCTTTCTGTAAAATATGTGGCATCATATCACCAACGGGGGAAGGAGGCGAGGCAGTTGCCCTGAGGCCTGGTGACGTAAAGTGACCTGGGGCTCGGGGCCCCAGGCCTTTTAAATCACCACTGGAGCCCTGCACATCATGGTCTAGGGCACACTGAGGGCTGGATGGGGGAGGCACAACATGGTTCGGGCAATGCTGAGGGCTGGCCGACCGTAGTCCCGCCCCTTCTGCCTGAGGCCCTGCCCTTTCTGGGAGGGCCCAAAGCAAAACCTCCTCCCACACACACATTGCCCAGGGCCCAGCAAAATCCACCGCCAGCCCTGCCCTTAACTAGTGATTTTGGTGCCCAATTTCAGATACCTTAAAGTGATCAGATTTTAAGAATATGTTGAACACTGGTACTCTCAAAATCAGGCTTTTAAAATCACTATTTATTAATGAAAATCTTGCCTCTTCTCTAGTAGGCCTGATTCTCCATTACTCTGTATCTTGTGTTGACATTTACAATAGTGTGAAATGGATGTGAAATGTTACCTTTGTATGTTATATAGTCGTTTAAAAGGTCTGCAAAATTGTAGCATGACCAGGCTCTGTATATCTTCCCAGATTTTTATAAAGCCTCTAGTTTAGTAATATGATTAAACTGATCAACTTTTTCCCACTTTAAGCTGAAAAGCTTTCATTCTACCACTGATTATTGCCTTCCAAAAATAAAATCCTTCATCTTTATCTGTTTCTGACAAGAAACTAGCAGATGACAGATACATTTAAATCAGGAATCTAACGTGCACAGTTACAGCAAGAAATTCAAAATCTGAAATGAGCATTATTAATCACAAAATTGACTGTTGCATGATCAGCAGTTAGGAAAACACAAACAATGCAGTCTTGTCTTCAGAACAAGTTTTATTAACATTTTGCTTTAACAAACATTGTAGTATGAAGGCATCATTAGTTTAAGTTTTCAGATGTATGGCACAGACAAAAGAAAAAATAACAAATTCATAAGCAAATTCAGCATTTAAATGTCAAATTAACAAAAGAGGCATGTGTTAACTAGTTAGCCATTATATCAGATATTTTGCAAGCAACAGACTACTTTTATTTGCATTTAAGTAAAAACATATTTTTGATCAAGAAAATTACATTTTTCTGACTTTCCTTTATATCACAAATGTTAGGGTAAGGCAAATCCTTGATGAATCATATGATAAAAACCCCTGTTTCCCAAGAAAATAGATCCAACATATTCTGCTAACTTTGTAATTTTAAAAGCAAAGCAGACATGCACTGCATATAGAGAAATATCTTTTTTAATCAAATGCATAAAGCAGAACAGTGTTAATTCACAAAGAGGCTTTTCAGTGCATCATAGAAAGATTTACAATTAGCTGTAGTGAATAATATGTGACCCAATATTACAGACAGTGTCTCAGACATCTCCTCTGTAAGCCTGTATGAAAGGAAACTTGTCCAGCATCAGAGCAATCACTAGCTGGAGGAACAATAGATTGTTGCTCCTAATTCTAGAATGAGCAGGGGAGTTTTTTAATTGGAACATTGAAAGCACATTCTAATACTTTGTATGCAAACACCGCTAATTTAGGGCTTCTATTTTCTACACAGAACATACTGTGATAAAATTTTAGTTATTAACCTAAACCCATTACAGGGGCATTAATCCATTTCTGATATATATTTTTCTACAGAGACTACTTTCTGCTTCTCTAGCTCTAAAAAAAAAAAAAAAATCAAAAGTGGTTGCATTCAGGGTCCAGCCATAAAAGAAGAGCTCAGAATCATATTGTCTAAATTTCCGTACATCATTTTATTTATTGTCTTATTTAAAAAAAAATTCTAAACAAATGCAACCCCAAAGTCACATGAACAAAAAAGCCAGAAAACTGAGCCACACAGTCATGACTGAAAATTGGCCTGTTAAGATTTAATCAATTCATACATTTTCTTGCTCTACGCTTCCTGCCTGTGCTTCACACTTGCTGCAGAGACCTCAGGCGAAAGTTCCACAGTTCCAAAGATTCACTGCTGTTAAAGAGAACCAAGGTTAAATGAGGGTGGCAATGAAATTACTGTCACAGGTGAGAAGGAGAACTGCTCTAACCTGAAGTATTTTTGCAGTTAATTATTTTTAATATCTGTCACTATTGCTAAGGAATTTAAGGACCATCTTGTCTCGCTGTATATTTTGAACACACCTCTTTAATCCGTCTCTGGAGCTGATCTTGTCTGAGCCTGAATCTCGCGAATGTGAGAGGGGCTCGGGATACGCAGCTAACAGCAGTCTGCAGTTCTCTAGTGTTGTACTTAGAAGACTGGGACAATCACAGATGTACAACTCTTCAATTAAATACATAATACCAGATCCTATGGAGCGCGGCCCTACCTCAGCTGCACTCCGTGGAGCTGTGACAATTTAAATATTAGCGGAGGATCTGGCCCCCCACCATTTTCCACAAGGCATCAGAAAGCTTACACCAACTGAACTTCCAAATGCTTTATGGGGAAGTTTCCCTAGCACGGCCAGACAAAGAGTGTCCTTGAATCCTTGCCTTTTTAAACAGGACACACAGTCCCAAGATTAACATTATTGTTATTTACTATGTTGATCTTGACAGGCTATTTAAAGAGAAATCATTTGATAATGAAACACACTGTACGTACATCATGCAGATCCACAATCTGCTAGTCCTTTGACTGCAGCAATTGGAATCAGCCGGAAAAAAATGTAGGGACAGCAGGAAAATAACAATTAGGGATGGAATCCATGTGGGGCCCTGCAGATACCTTCTGTCAAGCTAACAGAAATAGAAAAGGACAGAGGCATAGAGGCATCTAGGGATAGAGGAAGGGATGTCCAAAATGTATTCTGGCCCAACACAGCAAGTATCATACAATCCTGGTGCCGTTTTAATGGGAAATAGAAGGACTGATTTAATTGGAAACCTAGCTTCTTTCAAAACTGATCATGCGCCAAGTGAAATATCTACTAGGCTCCAAACGGAAACCCATAAGTCTTTGAAGCCCCACCCCATGTTCTCTATCATTGCTTTGGGAAGTAAGTGCAGACAGTTCCCCCTCCTCCCGCCCCAAGCTTTTCAATGCTGGAGTACACAAAAGCAGCTTATTAGAAGATGTCAGGCACTGCTAGTGGCCACACTCCCACAGACAAATCTGGGGGAGGTGGGAGGGAAGCGGGGGTGTTCATCCCATCAATATTTCTCATCAACCTGCAAATGCCAGCAGCCATCAAACTGTTAATATATGTACAGGGAGCACAGTTACAGCAGTGTGAAATGTAAGGGCCCTATTCCAATCAATGGATTTGTGCCAAATACAGTCTCCTTTCACTCTTCTTTTTTTAAGCCAGTCAGTGCTAATTTCAGGATTGGGAGGAAGAATGTACATATTCAAGCAAGACTAGAATCCCTGTACATTTTTTTAAAAAGCTCTATTTTGCAGAGCATCAAACTCTGGACACATGCTGTGTGTTCCTTCGGTCTCATGTATCAATTTAATTTATAGTACCGCTGAAAAAAGTACCTAAGCCCTCTTTTCTGAATCCAGCACTTGCTAGCGGAACAAATGACATATGGTGAAATGTTCTTAGCCAAATAACTGTTAACTGCATTTTTTAAAATCATGCATATGCAGTAGAAAATATAATGAGAGCTGACACAAAGTACAGTGAAGTTCTTAAAGCCATAAACTATATTTAAATGTGTTGGCTGCGGAATGCCTGCTCTCTTCCATTACTCACAGGCTGTGCAAAATATTAGTTGCCCACAGGTACTTTAAGTCCCCACTTAAAATAATTGTTGATTCGCTAGAAGAGAACAGAAGCTATGCACTAACTGGGCATGTGGTATCATTTTGCATCACATGCTGTGCTATGAGCAGATAGAATGCAAAGTACATGCTAACCATACTCAAGATTTAGAAAATCAGTAATGGGCAACACACACATCTCCATTCTCTCAGTGAGTAATACAGCAGCATGACATCCTGAAGCATCCAGATTTCCAAGCTTATAATGTTAAAGCCTAAGTTGGATTCTACCATGCACTAAAATAACTACTCCTTCCAGTTCTTTTACTATTGCCACTGTGACAGGGGGCCAGTGTTCTAAAAGGTCTAAATATTTTGCACTGGCACTTGCAGTCAGGAATTCCTGACTGATGTTGCTGGAGATAGGCACGGTGCAATAACTTCTCTATCAATATAGTGATAGTTTGGAATAGTTCTTAAAATTCCTCAGGTAGATAGTGTTCTGTGGTTTATGATACTTTGTGGCAGCCCACATCTTCAAGCCAAATCCCTAAATGTATCCTAGAGAATACAAAAAAAAATCTCTCTTCCATCAGCTGTTTGGAGGATGTGCCCTCAATGGGAAATGAGATTCAGAGGCTAGTGACAGAAAAGATAAGCATCTCCGACATTACAGGGGACTTAGAAATTGCTGTAATTGCCAGGACAATGCAATAGGGATTGTTGGGAGTGGGATATCATGGTAAAAGTAGGGAATCTTAAAAAACAAAACAAAACAGGTTTACAGAACAAAATGCAATTAAAACAAAGATTCATTTTCCCTTATCTCCCTGCCCCACCCATCCCAAGGGGCACTTTCCGATGCACTTTCTGCCGATCATTAGAATGATGCCATACAATGCTAATGATTGCCGTTCACGTTTCAACTCTTTGTTCTCTTCTCTCATACTGTTCCTCTGTGATGGGGGGAGAGAGAGAAAAAAAGATAGTTCATTCAATCGAAATCAAAAGTTTTCAGGGACCCAAACGGATAGCTGGGTCTTTTTAATACAGTGTCCTAATGTCTCTGGTAACAAACACACATGCAAAACATGGGAGGCACGTAACGTCAGTAAAAAATAAGACTCTATTATTTGTACACCATCACGTGGGAGTACAGAACATAAGAATGGCCATACTGGGTCAGACCAAGGGTCCATCCAGCCCAGCATCCTGTCTGCCAACAGTGGCCAATGCCAAGTGTACCCAGAGGGAGTGAATCCAACAGTTATGATCAAGTGATCTCTCTCCTGCCATCCATCTCCACCCTCTGACAAACAGAGGCTAAGGACATTCTTTACCCATACTGGCTAATAGCCATTTATGGACTTAACCTCCATGAATTTATCTAGTTCTCTTATAAACCCTGTTATAGTCCTAGCCTTCACAACCTCCTCAGGCAAGGAGTTCCACAGATTGACTGTGCGCTGTGTGAAGAACTTCCTTTTATTTGTTTTAAACCTGCTGCCCATTAGTTTCATTTGGTGGCCCCTCGTTCTTATATTATGGGAACAAGTAAATAACTTTTCCTTATTTACTTTCTCCACACCATTTAAATGATTGTATAGACCTCTATCAGGATTGGGAGGAGGGGTGTATGTATTCAAGCAAGACTAGAATCCCTGTACATTTTTTTAAAAAGCTCTATTTTGCAGAGCATCAAACTCTATACACTCTTCCTCCCAAACCCAGCACGGCCCCTTTAAGAAATGATTTTGAGGCTTTTTGACCCTAACAAGCTGCTGGCGGCCATCCGCCATCTTGTATTCCCGCTCCGGGCCAGACAGCTCCCTGCGGAACCAGGTAAGCACCTGGGATTTTCGCCTCCTGGCCAGGAAAAAGCCAGAAAATACCGAACTATCTGGGTCAATACCGGACACCTGGCAACCCTACTCTCTGCCCTTCCATATTTATTCCACTAGAGAGGCAAAGATGCAAGTTTCCTCCATGGAGCTGAAAGCACACAGTTAAGCAGTGCAACAGAAGCTTTTCTTTTCTCCATCCTGCAATACCCATGACTTACAAGGACACTTCTTCCTTCTCTCTCTCATCTTGTGTCTGTCAGCGATTCACCAACCCACAACTAACCACAGCTTTTGTCCACACCTCATTCACCTCTTTCCCCTAGCTCCTAGCTCATGGAGCGGCAAACGTAAGCAGTGGTTTAAAAATGAATCATGTTTTTTTCCCTACACAAATTCCCCACCTGACATTGTAAACCCTGCAGCATGAATTCCTCATGTCAGAACCGTGGAAGTATTTGATAACTCAGTCCTCATGCAGAGCTAAAATGAAGGGGCAGGAAGAAGTTGAGATTTGGCACTAGCAGCAACAAAGTGGGCAGGAAGTAAACACAGTCATGTCATGGCTGTAGTCCCAAGCATGCATGTCTGCATTAATTGCTGGTGTAACAGTGATTAGAAATTCAAAAATTCCATAGATTCCAAGGCTATAATAGACTATGGTGATCCTTTACTCTAAAATCTTGTATAGCGTAGGCCAGAGAACTCCCCTAAAATAATTCCTAGAGCAAAGTTTTCATTATTTTTTTAAATGCCAATTAATGTGTCTTGTGTTTGTTGACATCAAGGACACAGTAATCCTAATAGGCAGTGCTTTTTTTGTTTTTTTAAAAAAAGGTGCCAGTACTCCAGGGGACAAGTTGCTGAGCTCTGACTGGAAGTGCTGGTACTGTGTCTGGAGGTGCCAGTACTGCGTACCAGGCAGTACTATCAATAAAAAGCACTGCTAATAGGAATATTAGGAATTTTGCTATGTATTTTGGGAACAGAATATAGAATGATCCTGAAATAACAGTAAACCACCACAGATATCTGCTTGCTCCTAATGATCGTAGAGAGTTCAGGACCTTTAAAGATTAACAAGATGATCAGTTTTTCTTTGCATGAACACTGCTGCCTGCAATCAAAGCCGAGAGGCAATATGGTTTGAGGGACAGAGCAAATAACCGGCATGTAATTCATGCCTTAGTTCTAATCCTGGATCTGATGTTAAAATACTGCAGAGACTGGTCATGTCACTTCTTCCCTCTGCCTCAGTTTTCTTCTCTGTGAAATGGAGGTAGTACCGTACAGTACCTTACATTTTTATTGAGAAGATTAATTAGTTGAATGCTAAATGATGTATTGATGCAAGATTGACTTTCATAAAGCAGAATTTAAATGACCTCATCCAAAAACATATGAGGGATAAATTTTAGTGAGAAAACAATGCATGAAAGACACATTTCTTTCAATTTATGTTAAAGCAATTACTGCTGATAAATACATTTTTAAAATCTATGACAGTATTAATCTTTTAATCAATTTTAAATGGTACGCATTTTAACAGGTTGCATAATCAGAAACTAATAAAGGGTGACAAAGAAATGAAAAGATTCAGAAGTAATACTTTGATTGTTAAGGTGTTTTTTTATTTTTGCTGCACTACTTTTTAATGGGAAACTCAGTCAGCCATATTTATTTCTCTCGCTCTTTCTCTTTCTTCTGCAGCATGGCAGAATATTGTTAATATACTGATAAGGACAACGGGGTATACACAGTAATAAGACCTTGTTTTTTAAATCTCTATGTCACCACTGTTGTTAAGCCTCTATATTTAGTCTTCAGACTCATGGAGTCCCATTACAAGCATAAATAATGTACCTTGCTGTATAGGATATTGGAATCCTATAATAGCTCTATACAGGGGGAGAGGTGTGTATTAAGGCTTTCAAACTGCATATCTGCAGCAGGGATCAACATTTTCTTTTGTAATTGCAGTGTGCCATGGGCTTTGTATCTTTAGCCGATTACTCATTTTTATGGAGGAGTCAGACAGTTTATTGTCTATGAACATAACTATTCTTTTCCATTTCTGTTGCAATAACAACTGTGCACTCGTGCAATGGCACCATCATTCAGTATATAAAGCAGTAAAGCTCCAAAGGGCAGCCCACGCCTCCAGCCTTGTTTTACAGCAGTCTAGTTAAAAGTGACATTCAGCATTGTAGTGCCACAGGCAGAAAAGCCTCATGACACAGACCTGTTGTTTCCAGAATACAGATTTCAGAGAACTAAACTTAACTCCAACAAGTATAAATTGCTTTTCATTTTCCTAAGGAATGACAAAGCACATTCATTCCTGCTGTCTGGGTTCTGCTGATCTAAGATCATATACAGTCTCAAGATATTACAGTTGCAGAATGCTATTGTATTATTTATGTGATAATTAATGTCACATAATTAATACTCCCCACCCCTCATGTTTCTTTTCCCAAAGCTGTATATTCTAATTAGGGTGACCAGATAGCAAGTGTGAAAAATTGGGAAACTTTTTGGGGCAGTGAGAGGAAGAGTGTAATAGTTGCTTATGTAAGAAAGAGTCCCTAATATCAGATGATCCTGATAATACCAGGACAGCTGATCACCCTAATTCTAATACCAGTAATTAGAGCTGTTGTAATAATCGGGTCTAAACATTTACCAATTGTGAGCTCAACTGTAAAAACATGCAAAAGTTTATAACAAGTCACAATAATAAATGTTGATGGGAAAAGGTATGAAAAGGAGACAGAAAAACTAAATAAAAGGATCTAATGATGTCATTAAAGGACTATCTTAAAATAATTCTTGGTAGAAACAGAAGATGCAGAACTGGAAATTAATGAACCAAAAATAGTGCCCAGTAATAGCCAAACTGGCAGACAAAATAAGAAGTGCATGAGCAGTTCTATCCACCACTCCCTTTTTGGGTCCTGAAGGAAAGAGACTGTGGGGAGAATATAGAAGAACAGACAGAAGCTGCAAGTTTTACTCTCCTGCAGGTACGTCTACACTGCAATGCTATTTTGGGATACCAGAGTATCCCGAAATAGCTATCCTGCATCTTCACATCAAGCCCCTTTTTTTGGGCTTGCTATTCCGACAGCTCTGTAAACCTCATTCTAAGAGGAGTAAAGGACGTTTCGGAATAGTACTGTGTCGAAAGCGCCAAATGATGCAATCAGCTATTTTGAAATAGCATTGAAATAAGATAAGCAATTTGCCTAGCTCAAATTGCATATCTTCTTCCGAGTCACAGTCCAGTACAGACCCACCCCTGGATTCCACCTGTCTGGGTAGCACGCAGGACCTTTTTCATCCTAATCCTGAGGGATGTCCTGAGCAGGCTGGGCCAGAGAGATGGACGCGAGGACATCATGCTTCCTACCAGCTCCAGCTGAATCCCAGCGGACACCTGGGATGCGATGGGATTGGACTTTAACAGCAGTTACAACAACAGCAGCAGCTCCATCTCGTCTCATTTAACGACTGCTTTTCTTCCCCATCAGGCCCGCCAACAGGTGGAGGGGGGAAAAGGAGCAGTTGCTGCTGAGCCCTTAAAATTGCTGCTAGAGCTCCAGGCCATGTGCTAAGGGAGGCTCTGGGGTCTGGAGGGATCCAGCACCATTCTCCAGGTGGCACTGAGTGGCGTCTGCCCTGCCCCTGTCCCTTCCACCTGAGGCCCCACCCCTTCCTGGAGCATGGTGCTGCTCCCCCCCTTCACCCCATCAGGGGCCCACACAAGCTGTTGGTTCCCCTGATTGCCATTATGGATACCTTATAAGGGACTGTCAAACAAATAGTTTGTGTTTCCTTCTAAATGCTCCAACTAAAGGGAGAGGGAGCAAGAAATCTTGTTAAGATTAAAGCCTTACGTAAGCGTTTGCATCTCAAATGCTGTAATTGCATTTCCTTCTTTCCTGTATCTTTAGTAAAAGGTTAAAGGGATTTTTAATGGTGTGCTTGTCATGGTTCTAAACAGGCTGAGGTCTCCGTATACCAAATCCCAGACCTTGTATAACACTGTTTAATGTTAGACAGGGATTGGATCATGTTGACACCTTTGGGCCATTCATACAACAGACCTTTTTTCAATGGAATCTACAGGGCACTTCATAGGTGCAATGAAAAACTGGTCACTGGAGACTTACCTGTTAGTTAATCTTCTGGCTGCATTTGTGAAAGTTCATTTATACTTTCAACCTGACTATTCATTTCAGCTGAAAAGAAAACAATAAGGATGTCAAACTTCAGTCAAGTTCATCTTGGAAAGTAATAGCTGCTGCAAACCTAAGGGAATAGAGGACTAAAATCTCCTTGCTGTCAGTCTCTAAAGCCTTCTCTTATACAAGATTTCTTAATCTACATTAAATAATGAAACCATTATGAGCCACTCTGTAATAAGATACCGTATTTTCCGGCGTATAAGACGACTTTTGATGTTAAAAAACATCCCCCAAAATCAGGGGTCGTCTTATACGCCGGGTATGCGGCTTTGCAAAGCCTCAGGGGAAGCCGGCGGCGGGGCAGCTCTGGCGCACCTGGGATGCCCCGCCGCCGGCTTCCCCCGAGGCTTTGCAAAGCTGCGGAGGGGCTCCGGCGGCAGGGCAGCCCAGGCGCGCCGGGGCTGTCCCGCTTCCGGGCATCCTCAGAGGCTTTGCTCCCGGTGTCCCTGGTCTGCTGGAGACGGTCCCCAGCAGACCAGAGGCACCGGGAGCAAAGCCGAAGCGGCGGCAGAGTGCCGCGCTTCTGAGGCTTTGCTCTGGCAAAGCCTCAGAGGCGCGGGATCCCGCCGCTACTGCGGCTTTGCTCCCGGTGCCTCTGGTCTGCTGGGGACCGTCTCCAGCAGACCAGGGACACCGGGAGCAAAGGAGGCGGAGGGGCGCTGGGGTATAAGACGAAACCCTATCTTTTAACTAAAAAATTAGGGGGTCGTCTTATACGCCCAGTCGCCTTATACGCCGGAAAATACGGTACACGTCAAGATTACTCGGGAATCTCTGAATCCAGATTCCCAACAGACTTTTGGTCTAGAGCTGAATTTTCACAAAATCTCTATAATAGACCAAACAAAAACTTTGGATGTGAACACCTCAAACTTTGGGGAAAGGTTGGATCTGGAGTCTGACCCGAATTTCAGAACTGAGAGCCATCACTAATTATATCAAAATGAAATGCTCATCTCACATTTTTTGTGCTTTAATTAATGTACCAAAAGCCTTTGTTCTGAACTGCTTTTTTTTGTGTGTGTGGGTTTTAATGAGCCTTTCTAGGTAAACCATTTTGGTCATTTATTTTCATAGCAGTATTACGAGTTTGGTATTGGCATTTTTGTGCATCCATTGCTGATTGGTGGAGGTTCTCTGGGAAAGCCTTAGCATCCAAATAAAAGTTTTGAAATACGAGCAAAAAGGGAAAAAATTTGCTGCTTTTATGCCACGGGGTATGAACTCAATATCATGTCAATACACCTGGTAGGATTCTGATGAGTTATTTGTGAATGATTCATCATGCATATTCAGAACAGACACGGCAATAGCTCCTTTTGGTGTATGGAATGAATGTGTAATAGGAAAAGTATCCACTCCAGAGTATGGAGAAATGATGTAACATGTGTTTAGCTCTGGTTTGTGGATTATTTTTAATATGCATTTGCACAGCAGAAATGGAATGCATAATAAAAAACATTAAGGAAAGGAGTCACTGTGCATGTGCTGGAGCAGCTTTTCAAAACCTCAAAATGTCAGCCAATTTAACTTGTTGTTTTTCTGAGAATACCAAAAGACCTAGTTCATATTCTAGACTAATTACTTGTGAAATTTAATTCATTTCATTTTTAATTAAATGGCTGTTTAGCTACATCAGACCAAAGCATCAGAAACCAGTAAGCCTGCCTGCATCTTGTTTTTATTCTTCTGTGACAAGCAGACAGTTATCTCCCTGTGGACAGTGCAATCCTGTGCAGAGGGGGGTTGTTTGTGTTTGAGGCTGCTGATACGCAGATACACTTCATATTTATCAGCCACTTTTTTGGGCAATTATGGAGCATCACAGCAGGCTTTGACAACAGTCCCTACAGCCCTCCTAGAGCTAGACTGAAGGTTGTGACAAGGTTCAAGGGTTACAGTGCAGAAAATCAGGGGACTTCCACAGAACATCACTTGGGGCACAGAATACCCACCAGCGAGAAAAACAAAACCTTGCATGAATACAGGGCAAACTAATTCCACTCCCAGGTAGAAAACTTTATTGGGGGGTTCTCTGCCACAAATGGACATTGTAAATCCCCTGGGACAAAGAAGATGCAGTGGAGATACGAATGCAAGGGCAAATTCTGAGAAGTGCTGAGAACCTGTACATCTCACTGAAGTCTGTTCATGCAGTGGTGATAGTAAACCCTACTGTAACAGCAAGAGGGCTATCCCAGTTCCCTTGAAATCCCTGGGAATTATGGCATGCACTTCGATAGGGTCAGGATTTCAGCCAGGGTGGGAGAGCCTCTAAAACAACCCATGGGTCATACTGCAGTAACATAACCTGATTAACATAACCTGTTATGGGGGAGAGGGATAAGTTAAGGGCCTACAGAAGTGGTCCCCAACCATTTGGGGTTGCCAGGCGCCAGGGAGCGTGGCCGTTCGCCCGCCGGGCGCCTGGGGGGGCGGGGCCCCCTCGAGCGGGGGCCCGCCCCCATAGCCGCATTCCCGGGGCCGGCGCTGGCACTCTCTCCCCCCCCCTTCCCCAAGCGCCGCACGCCCGGGGCCGGCGCTGGCGCTCTTTCCCCCCCCTTCCCCAAGCGCCGAGCGCCCGGGGCCGGCGCTCTCTCCTCCCCCTCCCCCATGCGCCGCGGGGACGCCCCCGGGGCCGGCACTCACCATGCGCCACGCGCCCGGCTCCGGCACCATGCATGCGCCATGTGCCCGGGGGTAGGCCAGCCCTGAGCACTTGGCGGGCACAGACAAATGCCCCCGCGGGCGCCATGGCGGGCACCATGTTGGGGACCACGGGCCTACAGTGTTTTTTTAATATGTACCAAAAGGAGCACGTCATAAGTTTGAGATTCAGCATCACAGGGCAGATTTAGAATTCAGTGAGGTTGAACTCAATGAACATGAACTTGGAAGGGGATTTTTTTTTAAATGAAGGCAGGAATTTTCCTCCAGTGTTCCTCAGTCCAGTTTCTCCAAAATTGTCCCTGAACATTTCTGAGGTTTTGGGTTACTACAACTTCTCTTTCTAGTCATGGACTCTTTTGTGGCTCTCAACATAATTAGAGAAAGATTTACTACTACCTGTAGAAGTGCACCTTCCCCCATCTGAACATGGACCCCTCCTGCAGCTGTGCCTGCTGGATCTGCAGCAGCCATGGCGAGGCACTTCTCACCTGGCCTCAAGCGGCAGTGGTGATAGAGGCTTGGGGTTGGCTCTCTCCCCAAAACAACTGCATACTGAATCCCTCAGCCCCAGACCCAGCTTTAGCCCCACCCCAGAGCAATAATTCAAATGAAATATGCCCATTTTCATTTTATTTTCCAAAACACAAAAATGAATTGATTAAAGACCCGCACAATGCTAGACAATTCTTCTAGTTTTATATGTTAACAAAATATTAGAAAACAATTTCTTCTGAGCCCTTTACTCAATTAATAAAATCCTAGCAAATCTATATGCATAAATTATACAAAACACACACACCTTAGATGGGCCTCTACGTTATTTAGTCAGCATGCTAGAGTTGTTTTGTGTGATATTAAAACACCAAAGAACCATACCATCATTGCTTGAAATGTCTTCTGGGTCACATGGGTTTTCAACTGTCATTGCATCTGCAGATGGCTTCTCTTTCCCTTGTGCTACTCCTAGAAAAATGCCAAAGGAGAGAAAACAACATGTGCATTATCTGATTAGTGTATAATTCTCAGATGCAATAGGTGCATTTTTTTTTGGCAATCCGCTGTTAACTGTGTAGACTCTGCTGTGCTGGAGTGGTAGTCATTAAAGAAAAGGTCAGGAGATGCTGGGGGAGAACACAGTATAAAGGAATTGCTTAAAAGTCTGTGCTCTTTTTTTTAAGTAGGATTGTTAAAACCACATCACAATGTGTGATTTTGCCCCTCTGTCATTCTTTTCTGATCATTTTTGAAGAACCCCTTCTGTTCATAAAATGCAGTGAAAAATGGGGACCTAATCATAAATGTAATGTTTCTCTGTCTAGCAGAGTAAAAATAGATACACTAAGAGTTCATACACACTGAACAGTCATACATAGCCTAGAAATGTACAAAAATGTATTTTATGGTTGGAACTGAAATTTTTTCTCTCTTTTGCCTCAGTCTAGTTTGGAAGCTCAGATTCAATCTCCTAGAAATATTGCACACGAAAAACATGTAAGAATCGCTTGTTATTCCATTCATGGGTCTCTCCAAATTCTACCAGTTAGTACTGCTGGAAGACCAAATTTTAGTTCATTTCTGTTGTGGCACATCGGTATTTTTGTGGCAACTATAAAACTTGTCATACCTACCCTGTGGTTAAGCTACACGTCTTCAAATAATTGGTTGCTAAGCAATCGAGAGAATTTGGTAGTTACTATGAGAAAGCAAAGTGTACCAAGGGTTGAAACATTTCAAAAAGGAACACTTTTAAGCGGGAACAATTTCTCTCTTCAACAACAGAAAAAGCATTCAAGAGTCACATAAGCAGCACTTCACCCTTCTTTTGGTGGAAGTCTAGGAAGGGTTTTTTATATTTCTAAGTTTTGAGCTTATATGTTTATTCGGTCCACAGAAATATCTCTACCATTAAGACTATGTCTGCAATGTTAAGCACTGGCTGTTGCAGCACTGCTCACAGATCTCTGCGGGGCAACTACAGTTTTGGGTCAATTCTGTCAGCTGCCAGCTGACACATGTGGCACTTACAGCAGCATTTGGAGCTGTGCATGCTGGATAGCTATCCCACAGAGCACCTCTTCCTCTTCTGCCACTGAGGCTCATGGGAAGGTGGAGTATTTTGGGTCCTGTCCCAATGGTGCATTGCTTTGCATTCCAGCAACCCCAGTGCTTGTGTCCATATGTGCTGCCATCTATCAATGTTTTTTGTGCTGTGTGCTCTGCCCCGTCAGTCTGCGGGGCTGGATAATGAATTGTGGAACAAAATGCTGGTAGGTCTCACTAAAACGTCAAGTTATGCCTTAAACTACAAAGTGCATAAGAGGAATTCAACACTGATCTTGCCTTAGGGAGTAGCTACGACACGAGATGGCTTGTGGCATTCACAGAGGTGCTAACCAGAGTGGAACACCGTTTTGGGGCTCAGGAAACAAGCACTGAGTGGTGGGATGGTTGTGCAAGTCTGGGATGACGAGTAGTAGCTGCAGAACATTCGGACGAGGGGTGTGTGAACTGTGGGACAGTGTGCCGGCCGTGCTAGTGCACGAGAATAAGAGCTGTTCTGCCAGTGGAAAAGTTTGTGGTGCTGGCACTGTGGAAGCTGGCTACTCCAGGCAGCTGCCCATTGATCACTAATCCGTTTAGAGTGGGAAAGTCGACCACTGGACTCGTGCTGATGGAAGTATGCAGGGCCTCAGTTGCATCCTGCTCCAAAAGACGGTAGCGCTGGGCACTGCGGGAGACATTGTGGATGGCTTTGCATACAGATGGGCTCCCTCACTGCAGAAGGCAATAGATAATGTGTATTCCAGTTCCACTACCGGACGGCCCTACCTTCCGAACACATTAATTGGAAAGAGTATTTATCCATGGTTCGTCAGACACTTGTGGATCACCAGGGGCGTTTCACAGACATTTACACCGGCTGGCTTGGCACGATGCATAAGCTTTCGGAACACAAGCCGGTTCCGGCAGCTGCAAGTGGGGACTTTTTTCCTGGCCCAGGAGATCCCTGGAGGGGAGGTTGAAATGCCCATTTTGATCCTGGGAGGCCCTGCCTATTTCTTAATGATAGGCTCATGATGCCATTCACAAGGAGCCTTGACAGCGGCAAGGAGCAGTACAGCAACAGGCTAAGCAAGTGCAGAATGACTGCTGAGTGTGCTTTCTGCCATTTAAAGCCCGTTGGCAATGTCTATATGGGAAGCTGGGCCTGGCCAATGGCAACATCCTATACTTACGGTCACGTGCTGCACCATCCCTAATATTTGTGAAAGGGAGGGTAAAAGCTTCACTCAGGGCTGGACCATTGAAGCTCAGCACCTGGAGGCTGACTTTGAACAGCCCAAGACTAGGGCTATTGAAGGGGCACAGTGTGGGGTATAAGGATCAGGGATGCCTTGAGGCAGCAGTTTGATGCTGAAAGCCAGTTGTATTTGTTGCCATGCACAGGAGTGCGGTTGTTACGCTAGTAGGGGGCTGTGAGTGCTCTGTACAAGGTGGTGACTAGAAAAGTGCCTGTTGCTTTGCTGGGCTATGCTTGCTTTCTTTTAATGGACTAAAGATTGCTTTCAACCCTCCCCCCCCAAAAAAAAATCATTTATTGAAAACCAACAACTATAGGAGACACACATGCAGCAGAACACAACTGCACTCCATCTGCTGTGCGAGGAGCAGCTGGAGCATGTCTGCTTGGCACGCCGTAATGTATAAGAGGTGCTCCATGGTTTCATTCCGAGGCTCCGCGTTCCATCAGTTCCCTTCTCTCAATGTCCCACTGCTCCTTAAAGTCTTTCTTCTCAGCAATAGGCTGCAGCATGATACCACGCAGAAGCTCCTCTTTACTTTTCCAACGCCTCTTTCTAATTCTGCGCAGTCGTTCTGCAGCGCTGTCAATAACAAGGTTACCTCTGTGAAGCCAAAATGCAACACTTTACAGAAGGTGCTTGACAGAGCCCTGTCATGAGTGTTTTTAAAAATAAGCAGTATTCACATACCTCCCACTAACTGGCTGTCACAAGGCCATTGCACATAAGCCACAAGACTTCCAGAAGAGTGGATAACCACAGGGGCAGGAGAGTTCATTGCTCCAGGGCCTTACTGTGCTCTGGGTATATGTGTCCTGGAGAGAGCCAACATTGCAGGGGTGGGGATGTTATAGTCATTATTGTCCGTGTATATTCTACAGGCAACGTTCATCCTGGAAGATCTCATTGCCAAGGATGTCCAGGGAAGTAAGGGAGGGTCTTCTGTAAGATGACAGCTTCAACGCTGGCCCATATGAGACTTGCCTGTGTGCAGCACCAGTCCCCCTCATCCCACCCCATTTCTGATGGCATAGTGGTGCAGGAATATTACCCATAACAGGGCAAGGAACAAAGCAGCTCTGCCAAAGAACTTGCGACAGCAGACTGCTCATTCTCTCCACGAAACTTTCATGGAGATCTGGAACTGAGAGAATCCATCAACAGGGTGTTCCGTCTCTCACACCAGGGATGTGTCCATATGGGTACTGCATGGACCCAAGCCTGCTTTCTGCAACCATCCTGCCCCCAACAACTCACTTCAGCTGTTCCCAAAATCAAAGCCACCTACCAGGGACCTCCTGATGTTTGTGCTTCCATAAGGTCTGATTGTTGTGCCTGGTACCTTACTCTGGGATAGAAAAGAGCTCCTGACTGAATTCATCTGTGGACACTGTGTCATTCTCTGGCTCAGGGTCTCCATCCCCCTCAGCAGCCTTGTTCTTGATTTCCTCCTGGCTCAATCCACTCTTGACTGGCATCGCCACACAGGTAACCATTGGGGGTTCTTCACAGTGGAGGTTGGGTCACTCCCAAATATTGCATTCAGCTCTTTGTAGAACTGGCAGGTTGTGGGCACAGCATTCGCATGGTGGTTTGCCTCCCGTGCCTTGTGGTAGGCATTCCACAGCTCCTTCATTCTGATGCCGCACTGCAGTGTATCATGGTCATGGCCAATGTTCCCTCTAACTGTTCCATTCACATGTGGAATGAATTTTGTTATGTGCACGGAAGCATATGTGGATGTGCACCATCAGTAGAAACACATGCTGCTGGCTGTGGGCTCTGCTAATCAGCAAGGTGGTGCCAGAATCACACCTGGGTGGCTGCCCAAGTGCTCAGCTTACAGGGAACACTGGTCCTGGCCCCTTTGATGCATCTTGATATCTGCCTATAGGTAATTCCTACACCTGAAGGGCTGAAAAATAAAATCACCCTTCATATTGTAATTTTTTTGTAACATTTTTATATATTGTAACTAAAACTCCATTTTAAACTGTTACTACATTGTAACTGAAGTGATTCCATATTGTAACTGAACCACCATTTTTAACTTTGTATTGCCTTAACTCTGTTTAAAGTTAGGTGTGTGTCTGTAATCTCAATTAAAAGTTTGGATGGGCATGTGTGTGTGTGCGCGTGTGTGCGCGCAATGGTATCAGTCCCTGACACTAACCTGTTTCAGGGACCAGCTTGATGGCTGAAGAACAATGTGAGTGAGTCCTGCAATAGAACTCACCCAAGAAAGAGAGAGACAAAAGACTCATCAAGAAAAGAAGACCAAAGTCACATCTGCTGTTAATGAATGATTCACGGTCATACTATGCCCTGGGGCAGTGGGATAGAACAGGCCCTATGGACTAAAACATAAAAAGATGGGTGCAAAATTATAGGGTTGGTTCTTTCAGTTCTACTATCATCCTCCAGGAACATTGGTGTGCATTGACATGACCTGGCTCCCCTCCTCAAGTCTAGACCACCTGACTAGTAGACTGGCATGAACAACTGAGGCTGTATCCATAGAACTCTCTCTCTCTCTTTCTATGTGTGAGTGTGGTGGGTAATTTGAGTAGCTAGGGACAGTTCATTTACTGACACTGCATGGTTAAATGAACTCTGCACTCACAATAAATGCAGCATATTGCCTTATCTCCCAAACAAGATTCTGCTAGTTCTATTTCTTGAAGTGCAACACAGCTGGAGCACAACTGGGACTGAGTGGCCTCCTCTCCCCAAACCCTGAGGAGGTCCAGCACCTCGGCATGGCTCCAGGCAGGGGATTGCCTGGTGCGTGGAGCAGGACACCTGGAAAGATGCACTGAGAACACTCCATGTATTACTGAGCAAACAGGAAAGGCACTTTCAAAATTCTCAAGGAATGTAAAGGGTGTTTCTGAGGGCCAGTCACCTGAGGGAAGGGCAGAAGATTTAAAACTGATGACCAGAGAGGCGAGAACAGGTATTAGGGGTCAGTTACTGGAGGCCAGTCACAGCACTGTAAAACACCAAGGAATCCACACTGATGCTGCAGTGCTGTAGCTATGGCACAGAAATCTCTATGCCTCTTGTCAAGGTGGATTTCCCAGCGTGCAGCAACAGTGGAGTTAGTGCACCGTAAGGTCTTGTCTACACTAAAAGGAAGGTTGCTGCTGCCGCAATCAATTTTCCAGAGTTTGATTTAGCGAGTCTAGTTAAGACTTGCTAAATCAAACTCAGAAGGCACCTCTGTCAGTGTCTGGTATTCCTCCTTTTATGAGTAAGGGAAGTCGATAGTAGCGTTTGCTCCCATTGGCCTCCCACTGTGAGGACACTGCCAAGCTCCGCTTAAGGTAAGTTGACTCCAGCTACATACCCTAAGCTGAGCTAATTGGTCTAGTGTAAACCTAGCCTAAGGACCTTGCCAGTGTGGACACCTCGGGAGTTACAGTGCTGGGAGCTGATTTACTGTGCTATAACTTGCCAGTGTAGACAAGGCCTTATGTTTCATTGAATCTGCTTTGCCATGATGCCTGCTAGAAACAATGCATTGTAATGGAGATTTTACTCTCCTCTAAAATTCTGGCAGTGACAATGTTAATCTTTTAAGTAGCCCCAATTCTTCTATTTATGGCTGTACTATGAATAAATACAAAAGCAACAACCAACGAAGCAAGAATACAAAACAAGAAAACACAACCAAGAATGAGACTGACAGGGATAGACTCAATTAGCCATTTGGATGGGGAAACAGGCAGCACATAAGTGTGCGTGACGGAGCTGTCACCAATTACTTTAGTAGAACCCTCCTTGACTTAAAAACTCTTCAGTGAATCATAGTTTTAGCACTTCCTCCTCCATCATTGTTGTGTAAATTAGCCCCTCTCCTATATGAATGAAATGCCTGTAAACATCTGTGAGTTTATAGTTTGCATGTCAGTGAAATCCTGAAATGACAACTTTGTATGCATGTTAAAACACCAAGCCTTCTCCAGAGAATTCTAGATAGCATATGAAGTTTCTCCCTTGAGGTTTGTGATACACCAATGAGCCTAAACTTCCCACGCACTTCACCCATCTCTGTTGTTTACACCCAGCAAAGACAAAACCATGCCATTCCAGTGTTGAAGCCTACACATATTTTGCCAGGGATTTGTCAAGTGCAAGTCTAAAGGTGCATGTTCAAAGTCACTAACCAATTTCTTCCGATTCAATCCATGTGAGCTTTGGACTAGCATGAAAGCACGCACTGATCAAGGAAGACACATTGAATGGTCTTAACCGGGTCTTGCTACATTTCTGAGCAGCTTGTGGAAATAGCTTCTTAAAAAACAAAACCTCAGAAAAAATAATCAGTCTGCACTGACAGCATCAGACAGTGATTTCAGATGTTTGCTACTGAGACTTCCCCAACATCTGATGTTTGTGTCTGGAATCCTTGCTAAATACCAACACATTGTGACTGACAGTTGATGCATCATACATCAGACTTTCCCGCCTTTAAAATTCTGCCTGTTAAGCAAATACACGAGAGATGATATGACAGGCTATGCCTTGGTTACCAACTCCTATAACATTTGGCTATATCTAGTTGTGTTGGTATTGTCAGGCACTAAAGACTTCTGTGTGAAGTTCACAGGTTCTCTCCCCAAACTCCCCCATTAACTAGCCAGCATGCCTGACTTCCCTACACTTAAGAACGGTTTCTCTGTTTGAATTTCAGAAATTCTCCTTTGCTGCTGGCAGGCATACAGAATTATTGGCAGTGTGCTGGGAAAAGATAGAGCTAAATTAAAGGAAAGACTTTTGCTAATTAGTGCCTCATGCAGCATGGGTGAAATCAGTGGGAGTTGAGGGCATTTGGAACCTCAGAGTGGGCACGCTCCATCTTCCAGAATTAGGCAGAGAGAAAGACACTGGAAAGATGGGCAATAGTAAGAAATCACAAACCCAACAACTATTTATGTGGGGTTTCTCTCACTGCCTTATTTGACAACAGAGCCTTCAAGTAGTTTTGGGTCATTCTTTACATTGTCAGTGGTGAAAATCATTGTCAGAAGCAATGTTCAGACTCAGTTAGCCCGCAGAGAAAAAGGCAAAGGGAAATCTAGAGCCCTTAACAGATGCAGCAGTTCTGCTGCAGGACTTATAAAGTGGCTCTATTAGATCAGCAAGTTTTCCAAAGGACAGTGATGCTCTGTATATGTAAATCTTCATTTTGTTCCAACTATCTTGCTAGTGTGTGTGTGTGTGTGGGGGGGGGGAAGCAGAGGAGGGGAGTGCTGGTGGTAGTATTTATTATACTGACATACATGTGGATCAGGTATTATTCCAAACTGCTTCTTTCCTGCTGTGCAATAAAACAGTGCCACAGAGAAATGAGTCCATTTCCTATAAACAGCTGAATCTGATCTAAACAAGAACCACCTCAACAAGCAATTTGTTTCACAGTTGGTCCCCTCCCCCCACCCTTTTCCCATTTTGATTGCTGCTGCTTGAAACACAAACAAAAAGGTGTATTGCGCAGTGCTGGAGAGATACTAAAATGGAGGGAGCCAGGGAAGATACCACTTTCAATTTCAATTACCATTTCCAATCGTACGACTGACAGACTGGATTATCATAACTCTTTGTCGGTTGGCTATATTACTAGAAAAGCAGTAAATGAAGGTAGGCATACTGTACGGGAAGGATGCTAGGATGTATGCAAAATGCCTCTAGCCAGCTTTTAAATACATCAGGCAAATGTTTGCTCAGAACTTGGAAAATCCCATAGGTATTATTTTTAAAATGTTCTCTGTGGTTACAATATGTCAATAGCTCCAAGCAGCTGCAGTTAAATATAATTATTTCTTTGAACAGATGAAGACCTAAATTCACCTGCAGTTCACTACATTAAACTAGAGATGTGATGCACGTGGGAGAGTATCCTTTAGTACAAGTTTTACAAAAGTGCCTGGGTACAGAAAAGAGACACTCAAGCTGATTTTTTGTTTCCTTGATAATCTAATAATGAAAAGGAGTAAGTAGACTGTGACTGGTTGAATCACAGAAGTCCCCTTGGGGTTGTCGCCTGGTGTGCTGATTATGCCATTGACGCTCACCTTCCTGGCCTCTGGGGCTCCCCCTTACCCTGTCCTGCTGGTCCACAAATTCTGGTCTTCACCAGCATAGGCACAGAGTTGGGGTAATGACCCCCTGTGGAGCAATACAGACACTCAACCAATTCAGCTCTGGGAGAGATCATCTATAAGAGCTCAGCACCCAGGAACCCAACCCCCAAAAGGGACCAAAACCCCAAACAAATCCATTTTTCTGCATGTAAAAATTTTACACAGAGAAACCTCATAAGAGAGAAAGAGAGATATGCACAGTGGTTGTGCCCTTCTCCCCAGGTAACAACTATTTACATTGGGCCTGATAATAAACAAAAATGTTTTTCTTAAGTATAAAAAGTAGGTTTTAAGTACTGTAAGTGAAAACAGTCATCTTATGCTGTAATACCATAATAAAACGTTAGTCTTTAAAGTACAACCAGACTCCTTGTTGTTTTTACTAAAACAGACTAACACAGTTACTGCTCTGAAACCAGCCATATCAAAGTAAGCTACCAAATTAAAACAAAAAAAAATGCCAGCTAGTTGTAATCCACTAAGAAACTTCATACATGCAAATTCTTACCCTAAACAGCTGTTCTTATCTCAGGTACAAGCTTCAAATTGGAGTTGATCTGTACTTTGGTCTGGAACTACAGGTTTGCTTAGTTCTTTGTTGTCAGATATTCCCTTAGGGTGGGCCAGGCAGTTTCAAAGGCCATCTGAA
This sequence comes from Pelodiscus sinensis, assembly GCF_052426305.1. Lineage (NCBI taxonomy): Eukaryota > Metazoa > Chordata > Testudines > Trionychidae > Pelodiscus > Pelodiscus sinensis. The sequence continues at coordinate 188,782,589 of NC_143054.1, forward strand.
GACAAAGGACTGATGACTTCCCATTGCTTAAATAGATTTTCTCTTAGGCTGTGTCCAGACTCAGGGGTTTTTTCGAAAAAAGTAGCCTTTTTTCAAAAAAACTTCCCCTGCGTCCAGACTCAAGCCGCGTTCTTTCGAAATTAATTCGAAAGAACGCGGCTTTTCTTTCGATGGCGGTAAACCTCAATTTACGAGGAAGAACGCCTTCTTTCGAAAGTTCCTCTTTCGAAAGAAGGCGTTCTTCAATGTAAATAGGGCTTCTTCGAAAGAGAGCATCCAGACTCACTGGATGCTTTCTTTCGAAAAAGCAAGCCGCTTTTTCGAAATTTCTCCGTGCAGTCTAGACGCTCTCTTTCGAAAGAGCCTCTTTCGAAAGAAGCCTGCAGTTTAGACATAGCCTTAGGGCAGGAATCCTTTGTTTGGCACCTCCCATCTCCATGGAAAAATACTAGGTTCAAGATGGATTCCAGTATTAAGTGGCATGGTCACATATCTTTTTAGGACCAATCACAATTTGGGCTTGTAGGAAAACATGACTATTTACAGGTCATTGGTTTGAGTCATTAATTTCAACCAGGAAAGACTAATATCATAGTCCAATGCTTTCCAGGGATGTGAAGGATCCAGGTTCAGTTTCCTTCTCCAAATAAGAGCAGGGATTTGAACCTCAATCTCCCACATTCCAGGTGAGTGACCTAACTAACTGTCTATTCCAGCAAATATCTCTTGTGCTCTTGTTTTTTTATTAAAAAAACCCAAATCATTAGATATTTTTAAGGGCAGGCTAGACAAATAGCTGTCAGGGATGGTCTAGATAATACTTAGTCCTGCCATGAGTGTAGGAGTTTGGACTAGGTGACCTCTCAAGGTCCCTTTCTATCCTGAATCTATTTATGTTCTGATGCAGGAAAAACTCTATTTTTCTCTTGAATTCAGACAAATCCTAGGAAGGAGTTACAGACCCAGTTTTCTAGCCTGTAATTGGACTTACTTAGCTGTTGCAAAAGACAAATGAATTATTTACAAAAACTATCTGACCAATATTTTGGGGGTAATGATAACAGTAATTCTGAGAAAATATCATATTCTGTTCATGGACTATTTTGGAAAAAATAAAATTCACTATTTATTATGAATTATTTGCCCAGCTCTAGAAATAGCTTCCCCATTTCAATCCATGTTTTAAACCTCAAGTTTTGTTTATATAAATATATGAAACCTCTGTTGTAATTAGTTTGAATGACCCAGTTTCTCCTTACCTATTACATAAAACTTATTATCTCAATGTTAGGTGTAAATAGACTTCTTCTAATTAGGAAGAACACTAAATAGGGGTCTTTAGTCTCTGGCTAAAAGCTAACAGTGCAATTTTTCATCCAGAGCTACAAAAAGTAAAAGACAAAACTCTTCTGGCCCCCCAGCTTCATTGTCTTGTCTGTCAAAAACAATTCCATTTTTCTTGTTCTTGCAAGTAGGCAAAGCTGATTTTTTTCAGTCATTTCACAGTGGCTGTTTGCTAATGTTACTGTCAAGCCTTCATGTCCTTTGTTTACTGCTTTGTTTTTAGTAGCTGCTGCACTAAGAAATTGAAGCTCTCCATGCCAGGAGAGTGATTTTGCTCAGCTTGACTTGTGTGTGATACATCCCTTCCTGGTGACCTGCCTTTCTTTGACTAGAGCAAAATTCATGCTACCTACTTACATACCTATTTGTGTATCATCAACCATTGTAATGCAATTGAGGGCATTCCAATAGCCTTTTTGTTATCATTTAGAGAAAAATCTATGGACATGTACTTTCCCTTACACTCACCCATCATAGCTGAACCCGTGTAAATTTACATACTGCTGCGGAACACAGCTTCATTAGTGACAAACCTCTCCATCTGCCAAACAGAAGTGTTGTACCTTGATCAAAACCTGAGCACTAAGCCATCGCAGGATGAAAAGGAAAGGAAGCATGCCAATTGCAGAAGCATTTGAACTTGCTGCAGCATAAGCTCATCTGTTCCTTCGACAGAGGCGAGTGCTGTCTCTTGGTGCCAGACTTGAGATGTCAAGACTATTAACATTCACCCAGCAGCTCCTTGGTACTGGATAGAATGTTTGCCTTCACTCTCTGGCATGCTGGCCCTGCCCATAGAGGGGTCCGTGTACCTCCACTACATCATGCCGGCTGAGTGTGCCGGTAGCTAAAAGCCGAAGCAATGCACTGAGGTGGCTGCTTCTCCCACACGCGGTTATGAAAATATGGAAATGGCAGCTTTTGAAACATGATTCTGACTGTGCCTAAGACTAGCTGTTCCCCTTTCCCTTCCAGTCCCTTAATCAAACACGTTCTTGGTACATCTCATTATGCCTCCCTTCCTCTAAGGTGGTGGAAGTAATAGGAGGGCAATGAGGGCTGTCTCTCATCAATATGTTCCCGGAGGATCCACACAAATTGGGTGATTCTCAGCTCAGTAATGCCCATCAGGAACTCTTTGTACCTTTTGTCTCTCTTTAGCAACAGGAAAATCTATATACACAGCAGGCTCTTAACGAATACAGGGGCAGGTAATTTTAAGAAAAGTCCTTTTCAAGTTTTCTCTCTAATGGGGTCTTAGCTGCATATGGGGCCATGGTGGCACCAGCTTTAGTTTTCTTCAATAGTTCTTGATATGAAACCTCTCATCAGAAAAGCATTTTACTGCTGGGAATAACTAAAATGGAGCTCTCTGAAGCTTTTGTTACATGTTTAAATTGCTTGTCTATTAACATGACTAACATATTGCCTGTTTGTATTAAAAACTGTAGAATTAAGACACATGATCTGCCCTGAGGGGTTTTAAGGACCCTGTGCTCTAACTCTCACTCCTGCAAGTAGCCCCTATGATTTCACTGAATCTAACAGTGTGAGGAGACCTGGAGAGGAAGCCACATGAGCCATTAGCAAGGACATAAGAGTGGGAGTTAAGAGATCTTAGATCCACTTCGAGCTCTGCCACTGACTTGCTGTGTGACCTTGGGTAAGTTGTTTTACTTCTCAGCTAGGGGGTGACCTCACAAGGGCATTAGGAAAATTAAGGTATTAGAATCTTTTCCCTTTCAAGCATGCGATACATACTTTCCTATGGTGAAAAATAAATGGAGGCCATGCTTACCAGCCTATCTTGGCAAGCAGTGACTTTGAAAAAGATTTAAGGGCCATGAGGGGTAATGCATAAACAGCAGAATCTCAAGTCGGAACAGAGAGATAATTTTAGTTTTGTATTTGGCACTACCAGATTTACCCAGTGTTGCTTGGGTCCTTAATGCAAATAAGTTTTGTTTTTATTCATTTACATCATTATTCAGGGGTGGGGATGGAGATGAGGCGTTCAGTTTGCAGGCTGCCCCAGGAAGAGAGGACTACCCCAGCCCTCCCTCACCACAGCAGCTAAGAATTGTGGTGGATTCTCTATCACTGGCTATTTTAAAATCAAAAGATACGGTCTAGAAATTATTTTGGGGAAGTTCTATGGCTTGTGTTATGCAGGACTTCAGACTAGATGATCTTACTGGTGGGCCCCTAGAGCCTTGGAATCTATGAATTCCTCCTTTTCCTAATTTTTCTTGATGCTTTTGACCTTTTGCTAGATATTCAAAATATTTGGGCCAGATCCCAAACCTAAAAACCAATGAAATGGCACCATGTTACACTAACTAGGGATATGATCCTTTTCAGACTAAACAAGTCTGTTCTTCTTCCCAAACTATATTTTCCTATTTTGTCATAAAAATGAGAAACCACCAGTACCTCAATGAATGGAACACAGGACATTTTTTCCCAAAACGTATCATGTGTTGTTTGGGATGGGAACACACCAAGATGATAATGCAACTGTGTATTTTTTCTCTTCCTCTCTAGGGTATGCCAACATCTTGAAGACTGCAGGCAGTTCTGCTTTTCCCATCACAAAAAAGATGTATCAGAACTGGAAATGGGACAGGGAAGGGCAACAGAAATTATAAGGAGTGTGAAACAGTTTCCAGGCCAGGAAAGATTTAAAAAAATGGGACTGTTCAACTTAGGGGGAAAAAAAAGGTGATGATGAAAGGGCAATATGATGGAGGAATATAAAATCATGAATGGGTGTGGAAAAAGTGAGTAGGCAAATGTATTTGCCCTTTCACATAACAAAAGAACCAGAGCTCACCCAATTAAATTAATAGTCAAAAGGTTTAAGACAAACATAAGGAAGCACTTCACACAATGTACACTGGACCTATGGAACTCATTGCCAGAGGATATTGTGAAGGCTAAACGTATAATTGAGTTAAAAAAGAATGAAATAAGTTCAAGGAGGATAGGTTCACCAACGGCTATTAGCTAAGATGGTCAGTGACGGAACCCCATGCTCCCAGTGTCGCTAACCATCTGACTATCAGAAGCTTGGACTGGACTACAGGAGATGAATCACTTGACAATTGGCCGGTTTTGTTCATTCTTTCTGAAGCCTCTGAGGGTATGTCTATACTAGCCCCCTAGTTCGAACTAGGGAGGCTAATGTAGGCATTCAAAGTTGCAAATGAAGCCCGGGATTTAAATATCCTGGGCTTCATTTGCATGTTCCCGTTTTTAAATCCCCCTTAGTCCGAACTCCGTGCCCGCGGCTACACGCAGTTACACGTGGCACGGAGTAGGTAGTTCGAATTAGGATCTCGTTCCACATTCCAAGTTGGTGCTTATCATCTTTGATGCTGCCTCATCTAGAGGGAGGCAAAGGTGGTTCTGACCCAGTTTCCTACCTCCCCATAGCACATGGCAGGCCAGTGACTGTACTCTGCTTCTAGTAGTCATAAGACCTGAGCAAACACCCACCATTCCAGTGCTCTAACAATGCAAGTCTGCATTTCAGAGCTCTGTTCTACCCTACTGTAACAGACCACCTACCGTTTACCCATCTTCCCAACAAGTCTATAAAAGTCCATACTGGATCATTGAGCTGTGAACTGGTAAACCCTTTCTGGCCACGTGCCACATTTTAATCAGATGCTAATATTTCAATAAGCAAATCACAGCAAATCTTTTGAAATCCATCTACCACTACTTATACAGAGGCACACAGGAGAAACTATGCACATGGCTATCTTTTATAACATATAGAGATACCTATCTCATAGAGCTGGAAGGGACCTTAAGAAGTCATCAAGTCCAGACCCCTACCTTCACAGCAGGACCAAGTACCATTCCTGACAGATTTACCCCAGATCCCTAAATGGCCTCCTCAAGGATTGAGCTCATAATGCTGGGTTTAGCAGGCCAGTGCTCAAACCACTAAGCTATCCCTCCCCCACATATTAGTAGACTGTGCCTGAATGAATCGACAGAACAGGCAGGGCGTCTTGGCATTAGGACTGCAAGACTACATTTCTGGGGTCACTGCTTTCAGTGAGAGATTATGGCTGAGTCAATAACAGTATTGGAAAACAACCAGATGGATACCTTGTTAAGGGAATTACAGCTGGATATAATTAGCTTAAAAGTGGCAGAGAAAGCAGCAAAAGGAGGAAGGTAAATAAGGATGGTATATAGTTTAAGAGGGAGGATAGACCAGAAATTAATAATTTATGTGCTGTAATGAGAAACATAATTATTGTTTATCCACATTACAGAAATACCAAGGCTAAGCTTTGCAAATTCAAGGAGAATAAAATAAGGTAATCCAGGAAGCAGAAGAAGCTCAAGGTAGAATATAAAGAGCTATAAATATATGTGACCTTTCAAGTACACTGTCATTTTACACTCTTTTTTAAAATACAAGGATATAGAAGACAGCATGTGAAAGTCAAATAGAGAAACCTTAATAAGAACCTGAGTAATCAGAACCAGAATATAGGAAACACTGGGTTGAAATGTCTTTGTATTTAAACTTGATATTACTAGGTGACAGGGTTTCTGTGAATGTGTGTTTATAGCAAGGCTGCTTCCATCCCCATGACTAGTCAAGTGCAGTATAAGCACTCTCTTTGGAGTCTGTAACTATGCTCGGTTTCCACAGCCAGCGTGGGCAGGGTGTGACATTTTCTTGCTTTAAAAGGAGCAGTGACTATTCTACAGAGTGTCAAGAACTCCATATGTGCAATGATATTTAGTTCAAAAAAAGATCAGTGAACGTTCAACACCATTTTAGAAGCGGACTCTCCCGCACCCTAATCAACTCCACATCTTCAAATTCTTCTTTAGCTTCATTAATTGAAGCACAGCAGTTGGTAACCACAGATCTGTTCTAAATTGGCACACTAGATTTGTGCTGTTATGATCCTGATATTGCAGTTGGAGCTTTTCAGGAGCAAAAATCCACATTCGCACATCTTACTACACGACTAGGGCTATTCAGATTATTATATTGTCTAATGTAGAGCCATGCCCATATAGTATATGGGATAGATTTAAAAAATATTCATGTTCAAGGGCAGTCCTGGAATGCTTTATAAATAAAATGTTGTGATTTATTTTTTCTATCATGAAATATGTAAAATTTCTCAATAATAAAAGATGAAGCAAATGAAGGAATTTCTTTCTTCTCCTTTAAGGAACTATACAGGAAAAAACAGTCTCTGAATTGTGGCTTCTGGACATTTGTGCTGCTTTCACAGACATGATATTTTGCCAACTGATTTCTGCTCCAGTAAATCTGGTCAGAGTTTGGTTTCTTTCAACAGAGCAGTGACTGAACAAATACTAGTTAGCCTCAGAGGAAGATGGGAAGCACGCACACCTGCCGTTAGAGCATCCTATGCGTAAAGCGGCAGATTCTAACTTCTATCGGTAGCTTAATGATTTGAGAAACAAACTTCTGAGCCAACCAAACTGATTAAGATTTCTCTCAAAAATCAATATTGAAGTTCAAGAATAGCGATAAATACCTGACATTGTGTGTTCTGCTCTAATTAAGGGCTCCAGGCCAACACATAAGCTGTGTGCAATACCAACCACCATTAAACTTAAGAGCAGGTCAGAACTTTTCTCTTCAACTCCTATTGTCAAGGATTTATGACCCAGGCAGAAAAATTCAGAAGAAACTTATAAAGCTAAATGTTTACTTCTTCACGCTTATCTTTCCAACCAGAGTATTATTGTATTATATTTAATACTAAATTCAGTGCAAGAAATGGATCAAACAGCATACACCTAATTTTTCTCTATGCCACTTGCAGTTGCACACAAGATGGGCAGATTGTGATGTGTAGATTGTGGACTAAATGTAGGCTCCGGGAGAGAAAGAGTGGAAGAATGCCTCTATAACCACTGTCCCACTCTGCTGTGGAGCAGATGGGTGAGGAAAGGATTAGAAATTAAGGAGTGTTGGCTTCAACCTCCTAAATGTGCTGACCAGCAACGTTAAACCTATACAGATGGTGTTATACCAGCAACAAACGACTACAGTCTTTCACCGACCCAGAGCACAGGAAGCTGAGGGCTGAGATAAATTGTCTCTCTAAGGGTTGTCTTTAAAATATAATGAATTCTGGAGTTATTCCTGGAATAGTCCACTTTATGTACCACCCTTTACTCAGGGCAGTGAAACTGAAATTAAAAGTATGTACATCCCCTTCTCTATTGGAAGTATAAAGTGTGGATTCATACTATTGTAAAGCATAACACAAAAGAAGACTTTAGTGGGAACCACCCACAAGTTAAGTTACACTCTTGTTGAAATATTTGCAGAAGCAGTGCCTAAGAATTTATAAGTTCTGAATTAAATAATCACATAACAAATAGCTTTGGTTGGTATTTCCAGGGAAGGCTGGAGATCACGTTCATAAAGTAGGCAAGCTGGTAACGTTTATTTGCTACACTCAAAGGATACGATATTAGGGCAAAATTCGAGACTGATAGTGCTGATGAGAAAAGAGACGAAAATTTTGCCCTTGGTGAAGCTGCTGGAAATCCAAAATGGCAAGACAGGGAAAAGCAAGATTCGGTATAAAAAAGTCACATGCCTGCTTCTTTTCTTGAAAAGAGCTGTTCTGCAATGTTTGCTAAAATTGTAAATGTTCTTTCTGCCTCACAATGGGAAGTTAAACTAATATGCATGGCAGGGTTTGAAATAAATGTGCTGTGCCACTGTTATTCTTTGATTTTCCTTCCTTTTATATCAGCTCTCAGTAAGAGTTACATAAAGACACAATGGCAGGTTACTTTTCTCCTGAAGAATTTTTCAGACTTTGTCCTTTGGTTTGTAATTTCTGGGCTGTAATGAGTACAAGTATTAGTATCTAGGGAATGTTACACCCTATAGGGGAAATTCTAATTATTCACACTATAGGCAAGAAGTTCATGTAATGATAATCATCTTTTATTTCAAATAGCTGAAGGTTTTTCCCCCACTGACCTTAGCTTTGTAGAACAATGAGGCCAGGCTAAACTACTGACCTATCCTGGTCTAAACTTTTACTTTTTTTCTTTTCTATTAAATGTTACTTTTTTGGGGACTCTCCCCCTCCTGCCCTAGTTTCTTGCCTTCCTCTAGACTCCAAACCAAAATCTATGTCACTTGCTGCTGTGCCTTCCTGCTATTTGCTATCAGCAGTGGGGACTGAGGAGACATATTTTTGTAGCTGTGCAGTGACAGAAAGATATTCAGTAGGAGGAGGGTAGGAAAGGAATTGAAACAGGAGGGATTTCTTGCAAGTAAACTGGAAGGCAGGAGGCAAATTTCCTTTGGGACCAAAAGGCCTGCTTGCTTGTGGAAGATCAGGTACAAACCACTACATACCTCTCTTCAAAAAACCAGAAGCAAGTCTGATGGGCTATAGAGAAGCAAAAACCCAGCATGCTGCAGCTGGAGGAAACAGCCCCAGCGGGTGCCACAGGTCAGTTTCACTGGCCCAGAAACCGGTCTCCATGAGGGCTTATCTCCCAGTGCCTCTGGAAAGTTTGCCTCCACTCACTAGAATTCCTGTTGGATTTATGGGGGGATGATAATACTGGGCTTCAGCCCTTCTAGGTAGGAAGATCTCACTGGGATTTGGTTGCTTTGTTCTCAGCCACATAAAACTGCAGCAGGTGTTTGTTCCAGATGGCCACAGAGGTTCTTTGCTAATGATGAACTTTCTGTGGTTCATGGATTGTCTGGTGACATTGTAGAACAAGGGAGAGAAGGGCTCATTCTAGAATTCAGATAATGAGGAATATTGGCACAGGGCCCATCGAAAGTTACATTTAAAACAGAAGTGGCTGTTACAAAGCCTAGATTTGTCTGACTAGGCCTGATCATTGCTATTTTACAAAATGAAGTTCAGTGAAGAGCAGCCAAGCTTCCTGCTGTTAAACTAAAGTAGAACTTCTGTCGAACTCTCTTGCCTTTCCCCTGAATTGTTACAGATTCCTCAATGCAGGTAACATTTCAGGGGCACCACAAAAGAAATTGGAGGCCAAGAATACAAACCTTAGAAAACACGATCTCAAAAAATGAAACCTGCAGTTCTGTCTTTATGTAACTCTTAAAATAGAATAAAAATAGATGAAGATGCTTCCTTTCTCCATTGGTGAGCATGTCCCTTCTTCCCATGAAAGATTACTTTATCACACAGAGATTTCCAGATGCCAGCAGACCAAGGTCAAGCTTTTGAAAAACACAAGCCTATAGTTAGGATCTGAAATTTACTTTTTGGTGTCTCTGAGTTTTCAAAAGTGCTGAGCACCTAGCAGTCTCCCTTGACTTCAAAGAGTCTGGCTTCAAAGGGTATGTCTACACTACAAGACAAATTTGAATTAAGATACACAACCTTAGCTATGTCAATTGCATAGCTGAAGTTCAAGTAGCTTAATTCGGCTTTTGGCACTGTCTACACTGCAGGAAGTCGAAGGAAGAACAATCCTCGTGAAAGCAGGGTTATCGGCATTGACCGGAGTGCCCCTCTCATTTCAAATTAGCTGTCTTAAGTAGGCCACTAATTTGAACGCTAGAAGATTGACAGCAGCATCTTCTATCTTCCTCTGCAATGTAGACATACCCAAAGAGAGCTGCTGGATGCTTGCACATTAAATATGTGGACACTTATATGGGAACTTAAATATAGGTTTGAACCTCTTAGCTCAAGTGACCGTGCTTTCATATTTACGCTGCGGTACTGCCAACATAGCCAGAAATGTGCCCAACATGCCCAGTGAAGACAGGCTTATTTTAGACTTACTAAAGCAAATGAACAATACTTCTCTGTGCAAACACTGTATTCTGACATCCCTACCCCAAACCTAGAGCCTCCCCTTCCTTTCCCATCCCAGGAGATGTTGAAGACCGGTCGATCAATAAAACCAGAGTCCCCATCATGGAAGCTGTCAGACTCTTGGGCTCAGCAAGAGGACTGCAATTTTTGCCAAATAAAATTCAAAACATTTCCTGAAATCACGGGCTGGTCTGAAGTATTAATAGGTTGACAAGATTCTGGACCAGAAGAGGTCCCAGTCCTGATGAGGATGAGCTGGCATAAGGCTGCGAGGTTTGTATGACACTTCGAAATGTCACACGTAATTTTTAAGCAGAGAACTACAAAGCCAAATGCAGTAGTTTTTGGCTCTTCCATAGAGCCTCTCTCATATTTGTGGATTGTGGCCAGTGTAGATGTAGCCCAACAGTTTTGCAAAGACTGCAAAAATTTCTAAGCTCTTGGTGAAAGTGACTGTAGATTTGGCAGATACTTTCCCAGGGTCACAGATAACACGGACAGACTCAGCCACGGACAGACTCAAGAGCAGGAGTGATGTCACTTTGAATCAAGACACCATCCTCAGACCGTTCTTTCTATATGCACAGCTCTGACAATAGTGGATTTTAGTTTCAGCCTTACAGTTAAGCTTTATTAGTTTTGGGTTTTGTTTTTGATTGCTTTTATAAGTTTAAAATTCTACGCAATTTGTGATGTTGTTTACAGTTTACAGTTTCCATTTTACTGTGCTACGCTGCTTTTAATAAAAACTACAAATGGCATAAAGAAACTGAACAATGAACTTCCCGCCAATAACTAGATACATTGCGCTAGGTCTACATTGCAGGCTTCTTGCACAAGAGTTCTTGCGTAAAAAGTTCTTGCTCTAGAGTGTATCCACACTGCCATGTGCTTTTGCGTAGGAGTATCCATGGCAGAGTGGATGCTCTTTGTGCAAGAAAGCTCTGATGGCCATTTTAGCCATAGGGGTTTCTTGCGCAAGAAACCCGTTGCCCATCCACACATGCCTTTTTGCGCAACAGCTCTTGCACAAAAAGGCTTATTCCTTGTGGGAGAAGAATAACTCTTGCACACAAAACCCTGTGTTCTTATGCTTTACTGTACTTTTTCTTGCACAAAAATGGGCTTTTAGTGTGGATGCTCACAAGTTTTTGTGCAAAAACAGCTGTTTCGTGCAAAAACGGCTGTATACTCGGAATGCTGTTAAAAGTCAGTATTTGCTAGCTGTTAGCGCAGATAAACTTATTCTTAAGTATCCTTATGTTTGTATTATGGCACAACCTTCAGGGTACTGTATTTATACAGAGTACGAGGAAGTCCCTACATGAAGGTACAATTTAAATAGAAAAGATACATAAAGCATTGCTTTCTTATTTAGCTTGCAATTCCTATTTGAAAATAATACTTCACCTAATTTAGTTGCTTAAAGTGCTCTGCTCCCTCTTAGGCACCTAACTATGGATTTGTTAAATGATAAGAACCCACTGCTATTAATAGGAACTGCTAAGGTCTCATCACTTGGGAAAACCATGGGAGCAAAAAAAAAAAAACTGAATTGATATCTCCTGAGCCCTCATCTAGTTACTAAGGCCTTGTCTACACTGGCACATTTTGTTGCCAAAACCTGCCTTTTGGTACAAAACAGTGAGAGTGTTAACACTAAAATGTGACGTTTGTCAGAAAAAACACTCAGTTTTGGCAACAAAAAACTTCCAGCCCTGCCAGATACTTTTGTCTTTTCCCTTTTATTTATTGTCGGTAATGAGCGATGGTGGACTCTGCTGTTTGTTTTGTCAACAGAACTGGCTTCTGCCAGTGTCCCACAATGCCTGCTCTGTTAGCTTTGCTCAGTATTTTGTGATCTCTGCTGCCCTACAGTCATGTGCCCCTCCCCTTTCAAAGCTCCAGGAAATATCTGACAACCGTGGTGCTGCTCCATGGGGAACCAAGAGCAAATCATTGCCTGGTGCTGTATTTCTAGCAGGGCAGAACAGAAGCATTTCAGACTGCTGCTGCAGGGAGAGGGCTGGAGAGATTGCTGTGCTGCTTTGACCTTCCACAGCGTGGAGAGCTCACGGAACTACTCATGAGGCCACTCCCAGCAGCTGAGAAGGCTGTGGGAGAACTCGGAAAGAATCCCAAGAAGTGCAGGGATCAGCTGTGGCTTCCCACAACACTGCATTGTGGGATGCTAACCCCCATTGCTTTTCACTATCGGTTGACAGGGGAACTAGCAATGTGGCCATGAAACGTCAACAACGGGAGGCAGAAAAACCGCTTTGACCCGTTTTCACTTTGCCAACTTTTGCATGTTCATAGCTGTTTTGTCACCAAACCTTTCCAGTGTAGATGTAGCCTAAAACACAGAGCATCTTGCTCCTTCTCAACCTATGGTAACTGCTGATACCCCATCTGGTAATGTTGGCTACTGCCGATGCTTTCATGATAATCTCTGCCCAGAGATGTATTGTGAGAGTGCCGCAGAAAGGGTGATTTTCCAGGACCAAAGTTTGCATCAGTTTCTAAATTAGAATGTGCATTCGATTTATGGTTTGGCAACAGCGTGACAATTCAGGAAATATTACAACTGGAGCCAAGCTTTGTATGTGTCTCAAACCGGAGCCTCCTCTTTCCCAGACTTGGAAAGCAGTCTCATCTTTCAAAAGCTCAGCATGGCTGCAGCTCCCAGCAACCCTCTCAAAGTTCCTGGCTGCTTCCCCTCCAATGCCCATGCAATAGATTCTCCCATAAACTGTGGCAATGCAGAGGTCCAGAGCTCACCTCGTCAATGGCCAGCCCTTTGCATAGATGCTGACACTATTACTAGCACCTGCCACACTCCCTTCAAAGATAGAAGAAACAGCTTACTCAGAGGGGGAATGACTAGAAAGGAACAGCTGGAGCTGCTCAAACATTTTCCTGTAAAGCTTTTTCAAAAGAAGTGAGCTGTTCGTTTCAGTGATTTTTTTAAAATTTATTTTAACAATTTTGACTGAAAACTTGTAGGTATTTTTCAATGCAGAAATTCCTAATGTTTACAAGAAAAACATTTTTCTTGGGGTGAGTAGGGAGAATTGCCGAGCAGCTCTAGAAACAATGCACACAACTGAACGACAACTGGTTAAGGCATTTCTGTAAGGCCCGTCTGCAAGATCTAAGTGCTATACTATGTAAAGATTTAGGGGTCAGGAGAGAATTTGTGGGTCAGAGAGTCTAGGTTTGTAGGAAAGTGGCAGACCTATTGAAAGGCCCTGAGGAGGAAGCTGTAAATGGTTTGATAAACTATTATGCTTGGATTGTAAGCTCTTTGGACAAGGGACTGTTTTTGTTGTGTTTGTACAGCATCTAGCACCAGGGCATCCTGGCCCATGACTGAGGCTCACAGGCACTATGGTAATACAAATAACAACAATAGTAATACAAGAATCTGGAAAAACACCACCAAGCCTTTTACAAGCACAGTGTTCATATTCCTTCATCTGTTCAAAATACTTGCAATTCATTATCCAGGAAACTATTTAGTATAGTAACAATTACTAAACAATGGAAACTATAATGGTGAAAACACAAATAGATCAAACTTAAAGCTAGTTTAAGCAGCTTGGGGAAAAATAACAGATCTCCTCCCTTGTGATGTGCTTGTTACAACAAACCTCAAGTATCAGTTCATTTTACTTCTGTTTAATTGAAAATTTACTAATTCTGAACTAATGAGTCTTCTTCAGCCCCGGATGACTCTAGGTATCACAGATATGAGTGCTGCAATTGCCAAAGTGAGTCTGTGTAACAAGATTTTGTGCCTTTCAGCATCAAAGTCCTGCCCTTGGAGAGCTGTTGTTTTGATCACGTGCACTGGGTTTTGGACATGAAACAAAAATGATTAGAATACTGCGTTTAAGAAATAATTTTTTTCTCCAAACACTCCTTTCAAGAGTGCTGAGAATGGGCAAATAGATTTTGCTAATGAGACCAGTGGAAACACTTAAATAGTGTCCTGCAAGGAGAAACCTCTGAAATATATCTCTGCTGTTTTGTTGAAGTTGGCATGTCTTGTGGAGATGTATTGGAAAGAGTTTTGGGCCTAGGCACATAAAACAAAGAGACTGTGTTTAGCAGATTAGGGTAGCGATGTAGGAGAGCCAGGTTCAAGACCATGTACTGCTTGATTCAGAGTGACCTGCGATTTAAAAAAACCCAACAACCTGTCCTTTGAATCAGGTAGAGCCACTGGGCCCACTACACAGCAGGACAATACTGTGTCCTTCAAGCTGTAGAGTGCCTCACACAGGCAGTAAGTGAACAAGTTTCATGTTTATTCCAGTTTTTGTGGATCGAAAACAAAATTAGAAATCTTGAACATTGGCGTGAAATGGGACTGTCATCCTCCAGTCAGTTCTATGTAAACAAGCTCAGTTACTCAACACAATACAAGTTGGAGTAGCAATAGTAAGCCAGGAGAAAGGCTGTCCTACAGGATTTGGAGTGTGGGAGGGTTTCTGAGTCCTGGGGCAGGGAGTTGACGTCCAGGAGGGGGGTCAGGGTGCGGGATGGAGTTTGGGTGCAGGGGGTCTCAAGGCTAGGGCAGGGTTTGGGGTGCAGGAGGGGTTCAGGACTGGGCCTGGGGTTCAGAATGCGGGCTCCAGCAGGGAACTGCATACCACTGGTGGCTTCTGGGTGGTGGTGTAAGGGACTAAGGCAGGCTTAACCCTACTCTGTCCCTGCACCACTCCCAAAAGCAGCCAGCAAACTCTCTCCATCCCTCCGCCCTCCCCGACTCTGTGCAGATGGGGTAAAGGGTGAGGAAAGGGGCACTCTGACATCAGCACCCCTTCCTCTTCTTCCTGTGCCCTGCACAGCAAGCAAGAGGCTCCCAGGAGTGGGGAAGGGGCGGGGGGAAGGGAGGAAGCTTCAAGGTAGAAGCAGCATGGTAGTGCAGAGAGGGCCAGATGAAGCGCCAGCACTTGATAACCTCCCAGCCAAACCTGGGATGATCACCTGTCAAAGGCTCTAAGATCGACCAGTAGATCTCAATCTAGTGGTTGGTGACCACTGGCCTACACCCTCATACTTGTTGAAACACTTAGCCACAAAAGGAATACCCGCTGCCTTATCCATCTTGGTGGAAAGTCCCTATATTCATCAGTCTGTCTCGACCAAAGGTCCATGTAGCCCAGTATTCTGTTTCCAACAGTGGCCAATGCCATGTGCCCCTGAGGAATGAACTAAACAGCTAATCATCAAGTAATCCCTCTCTGTCCTCCATCCTCAGCCTTGGGCAAAGAGACTAGAGACACCATCCCTGCTGATCCTGGCTAATAGACATTGATGGACAAACACCTGTCAGGAATAGTCTACATAATACTTAGTCCTGCCATGAATGCAGGGGACTGAGCTAGATGATCTCTCAAGGTCCATTCCAGACCTATGATTCCATCTTCCATAAAGTTATCTAGTTCCTTTCTGAATCTTGGTAAAATCTTGATCTTCGCAATATCTTCTGGCAAGCAATGTTCTCTTTATTTTTCCCCCGTGTGCAGCATAAATTTTGTTTATGTGCACCAAGGCATGTGCAGATGCACACCACCAGTAGAAATACATGCTGCCGGCGACTGCTGGCTGTGCATGCTTTGCTAAATTGCTTAGCAGAACCTGAATCTCTCCTGAGTGACTGCCCAAGTGCCGTTTACAGGGAATATTACTGGCAAGGAGTTCCGCAGATTGACTGTGTGTTGTGTGAAAAACACTTCATTTTGTTTGTTTTAAATCTGCTGACTATTATTTTCATTCGGTGATCACAAATTCCTGTATTATGAGAAGGAGTAAATAACTTTCTTAATTACTTTCTCCACATCATTCATGATTTTATAGGCCTCTATCATATCCCTCTTTAACTGTCTTTTTTCCAGGTTAAAAAATGCCAGTCTTATTAATCTCTCCTCTTATAACAGTCATTCTATACCCCAAATCATTTTTATTGCCGTTTGCAGAACCTTTTCCAATTCCAATATATCTTATTTGAGATGAGACGAACACATCTGGATGCAATATTCAAGATGTGGATATACCATGGATTTATTCAGAGGCAATACATTTTCTGTCTTATTATCTATCTCTTTTTTAATGATTCCCAACATTCTGATCGCTTCTTTTTGACTCTTGCTGCACATCGAGTGGATGTTTTCAGGGATTTATTCACAATGACTCTAAGATCTCTTTAGACTCCTTCATTTTATACATATAGTTGGGATTATGATAAATGCATTTATCAGCACTGAATTTCATCTGCCATTTTACTGTCCAACCAGTTTTGTGAGATTCTTTTGAAGCAAGTTGTAGTCTACCTAGGACTTAACTATCTTCATTTATTCTGTATCATCTGAAAATTTTGCCACCTCACTGTTCACCCCTTTCCCAGATCCTTTATGAATATGTTGAATAGGACTGGTTCCAGTACAAACCTCTGGGGACATCACTATTTATCTTTCTCTGCTATGAAAACTGACTAATTATTCCTATTCTTTGTTTCCTATATTTTAATTAGTTACCAATCCATAAGAGAACCTTCCCTCTTATCCCACAATAGCTTGCTTTGCTTAAGAGTCTTTAGCGAGGGGCTTTGTCAAAGGTTTTTTCAAAATCTAAGTATATCATATCCACTGGATTCCCCCTTGTCCACATGCTTGTTGACTCCCTCAGAAAATTCTTGTAGATTGGTGAGGCATTGTTTCCATTTACAAAAACCATGCTGACTCTTCCCCAACAAATTATGTTCATCTATATGACAATTCTGTTCTTTACTATAGTTTCAACCAGTCTATCTGGTACTGAAGTTACTTTCCAGCTGGTAAGGATCACCTCTAGAGCCCTTTTAAAAAACTGGCATCATATTAGCTATCCCCCATTAGCTATCTGCCATTTGGTGCAGATTTAAATGATAGGTTATAAAACACAGTTCTGCAATTTCACATTTGAGTTCCTTCAGAATTCTTGGGTGAATGCCATCTGGTCCTGGTGACTTACTATTGTTTATCAGTTTGTTCCAAAATCTCCTCTAATGACACCTCCCTCTGATAGTTTCTCAGATTTCTCACTAAAAAGAATGGCTCAGGTTTGGGAATCTCCCTCATCCTTAGCTCTGGAAACTGATGGAAATAATTCATTTAGTTTCTCTGCAATGACCTTATCGTCCTTGAGTGCTCCTTTAGCATCTTGATTGTCCATTGGCTCCTCTAGTTCCTTTGCAGGCTTCCTGCTCCTGATGTTCTTATTAATTATGATTATTATTTGCTATTTTTGATTCTTTGGCTAGCTATTCTTCAAATTCCTTTTTGGCCTTTCTAGGTATATTTTTACACTTCATTTGACAGAGTTTATGCTCCTATTTACCTCACTAGATTTTACCTTCCACATTTTAAGGGATTCCTTTTTGTTTCTCATGGCTTCTTTTACTTTGTTTAGCCATGGTGGCACTTTTTTCATACTCTTACTACTTTTTAAAAAAAATTGGAGTACACATTTAACAATTTTCCAGAAAGCTTGCAAAGATTTCACTTTTGGCACTGTACTCTGAAATCTCTGCTTAACGAAATTCCTCACTTTTGTGTAATCCTTCTTTCTGAACTGAAATGTTGGAAGGCTGTGGTCTTTCCCCAGCACAGGGATGTTACATTTAATTATATGATGATCACTATTACCAAGCAGTCCAGCTATATTCACCTCCTGCACCACATCCTGTGTTCCACTTGCAACTGAGTCAAGAATTGCCTTTCCTCCTGTGAGTTCCACGATTAGCAGCTCTAAGAAGCACAAGTCTATCAGTCATCAGCTGGAGTGGCACCAGAAAGTTCTTACAGGCTCACAAGTCTCCTGAGGTCATCCTCCCATACTTGCAACGGTAAAATCCTACCAACACACTACCAAAACAAACCCAGAAAACTTCTGCCATGTGCAGAACTACATGAAGCAACCACAGGGTCTTTTGTATTATAGCCCTGGCCTCAGCTTCTGCTCTTCTTCCTCTCCTCAGTTTTGCAGTTTTATGCTTCTAATCCAGCGGTTCCCAACCTTTTCCAGATGGGGAGCCATTTTGACAATTCAGGAAGACTTGGTGACCCAGGGCAATTAAAAAAAAATGTGTGAATGGCTCCTTAAGAACCACCTGGGGAGACACCTGGCGACCCTTTTGAAATGTAATCGTGACCCATATTTGGGACCTGACCCAGAGGTTGGGAAATCCAGTTTGTGCTTTGACTAGGGATGTTAGATGTTAATTGAATAATTGTGTAACTGCAACAAATTTTAGAAGTTGCACGACTATTCGATAGTCCCTGAGGCTGAGATCAGTAGCCACTGTGCTCCTAGCCCCACTCCCAGGGACCCTCTGCCACCTCACGCTGCTGCCTCTGATACAGCAGCAGCCCCTCTTTGCGGTGGACCCTAGCTCCCTGCAGACAGAGGCAGCAAGATGGGTGGGGAGTGTTTGTAGTCAACAGGATTAACCGATGAGACCAGGCTTATCAATTGTTTAGTCAGCTACATGTTGACATCCCTTGCTTTGACTGGAAGTGGCACTAGGATACTGGAGCGAATCATGTACAGTTACTCCCATCACCATTTATCCTTCCTAAGAAGTGACTGGCTAGATTGTCATCTGAAAATGTGTGAGCCACATACAGTTGCCATGCCTTTCTTATGCTACCTGATATTAGCAATAGAGACTGCTTTATGACATCACAGTGTCAGAGAAATTATCTAGAGTACCTACTAGATACTTTTAAAATACTGTTAAAAGTATTGATTATGCACTGAAAGTGAGTAGCGTCTGTTGTTATTTAGCTCATTTAATCTTAAGTAGCTATGATGATTGTATTTTTTTAGTAACATAGGGGGAAATGTATTATTTCATCTTATTAGCAAAGCCCTGTAGAAGATATCACTGTGGGCTTAAACTACAGCATTGCCACAAGCTCCGAGTTAGGGACGGCACATAATTGCAAGACTCCTTAATGCCAGTTAGATTGCCTACAGTCCGAACACCTTTCAAGGCCATTTACTGCCCCCTTCAACATTGGGAAGTAAGGCAAGACTACTTTGGATTAATACATTTCCAGTTAAACATTATTCTGAGATGCTTATTCTAGTTACAATTTTTAAAGTAAGTTTGATTTAAAATGCAATGTTTTCTTAAAACAGTCAAAACTCACTTGCCAGCTTTTCCGAGAACTATTAGACACTGGAAAGACTGAATTACCACAAAACAAATTTTACTGTGCACAATATGTTGGAAGCTGTGCTATTTGTACAAAACTCAGAGACTCTAAAACAGAGACAAGATGATTAGGACTATGGAAAATGGGCCAGGTAGCTAGCAGCTTGGCAAAACGGTGGCTGCCTTTTATTGCAGAATTGCAGATGCTACCAGGGTTGTTTGGCATTATCTTGGCACATTATGTTTTAGCAACACATTCTTCTTTGTATAACTGAAACTTTCCTTTTCTAAGCTCGTGGAGCTTCTTATTTGCCCTCATCCCAAGATAAAAACCTCCTGACATTCCTGTACCATTTGGTATCTAATAACACACAGAAAATAGGTGGAGCAAAATGCAGGACAATGGAGCACTTTAAAGACTAACAAGATGGTTTATTAGATGATGAGCTTTCATGGGCCAGACCCACTTGTGGGTCTGGCCCATGAAAGCTCATCATCTAATAAACCATCTTGTTAGTCTTTAAAGTGCTCCATTGTCCTGCATTTTGCTTCAGCTACCCCAGACTAACACGGCTACATCTCTACCACTAGAAAATAGGTGGGGCTGTTTACCAAGTTATTCAAAATTTTAAAAAGTTTGTTTTTGAATATTGGGGGTGGTGGTACTTCTTACTCCATGTACATGCACTTAAACCTGTTTAATTCTCACTTAAATCTGTTTAGTAATTTACTAGTACATGCTAAACTAGGATTAAATGAGATTAAGCGTCTCTACATTATGGGGTATCTACTATTTAACTGCACAGACTTCACATTAATTTAGAAAAGACTACAACTTTTCTAATATAGACAAGCCCTGCAAATAGATGTGCATTATATAAAGGTCAACATGTACTTGTATAACATCACACTGAATCTGCTCATTAGGTTTGCTTCATTTGAGTGTGAAATCAATTTTCTCTTTAAAAAAAAAGTCCCTAACAAGGTATGTGGAGAAAGCCTGCCTATGGAATGGGTGAAACATTTAAGGTACACTCTATATGATTTTTTGTTGGAAAACTTTATTGTAGAAAGGATCAAGTATAAGAAATTTTTTCCCCAAAAGGCAAAGAACACACACAGGGGACTGGACTTGATGAACTCTTGAGGTCCCCTCAGTTCTAGGATTCTATGAACTCACTCATGCTGTTCTAAGTGCCCTCAATCAGTAACATGTTGGTCAAACTCACCAGCTGCTGGAATGGGGGGTAAAGTGCAATGCAGGATTAGAGTGTCCAGCTTTCAGCAATTAGAAAGTTGTCAACTCTAACCCTGAAACACAAATCTTTCTGGAAAAAAAAAAGTATAAATTTAGAGCAACTATAAGTTTTCACTGAGAGAATCCCACATTTTCCTATAATCTAAAAGATGATTTTTTTGTATTTACATCTAGTAATTTTAATTATATCCAAATATTTATCTCTAGAGTGGCTAAATTAGGAGGTACTTAATTCTACTGATACACAACACCTGACGCTTGGGTCTTCTCGCTTGCTTGCACAAGCTAAGCACAAAGTGCATAATTCAATTTATATGGCAAATGTCCACAAGGCATCTGTGGTGTAGCTGACATCCCACAGAAAATCTGTGCTTCACACATTTAAGCAGCGTCCTAGTGCGAGGTATGAGAAAAAATATATATTTTTTTTTAAAAAAGCCCTTTCCCAATTAGATAATGAGATAAAATGATCATGACTTAAGATTAATAATAAAAGTACATATGTGACTATGCAAAAACAAAGGCTGTTCCATGTCAAATACAATGCAGGATGCAAATTTATTTTTCTGTTAATTAATTTTGCTTTCATCTCAACTGCTCTGATCTGTAAATAAATCTCACTGCTAATTTCAAACAACTCAATAACAAATCATAACAATAAATACCAAACAGCTTCTTATAGACCTGGCTAGCTAATTGTGTTTGCAGATTTTCAGTGACTCTATGGGGGTGTACACAGCAGCTCTTGATTGAAATCAGTTAAAAGCATCTGAACTCTGACCTCGCCTGAGGGTCAGAATCCTCAGTTAAAAACTGCCACCTATCAAATACACACAAACACAGACAGAAACCCAGGAGGTTCCTTGACTATTCTGAAAATTAAAAATAGGAGGCGGGGTGAAGAGTGAGCAAGGAAGTCTGAGCAAACGGTCTGTGCCACCAAATAATATTGTGCTTTCTTGCAGCTATGCCTAACCTTTCAGGATTTGCTTTTCAAGCTCTTTATTGAAATTGCTCAGGTCTTTAACTGATCTCCCATGGGGGCTGAAAAGCCTTAAGCTAATTAAGCAGGGCTGAGACATGCTTGATGAGATGGGAAAAACATGAAGCTTTTGAAAGGGTGAAAAATCTCTGGCCATCTGCTAGTGGTGTTGCAAAGAGAACAATGAGGAGGAATAAAGGGGGCAGCTAGCCAGAGTGGAAAGGTACAGGATTCCTTTAATTACTGGGTCAATGAGACCATTACTGCTTGGAATGCCTGTGAAAGCCAGCAAAACAAGCTTAGGAGACTCAGCAAAAACAACAGCTCTTAGAGGAGAAAAGAGATTTGAAAGAAAGGGAATTGGGTCAGCTTTCCTCAAGAAATGTCTGTTAATTAAAAACCATAGGTAATGTATGAGGGAGGGAAGACCACTTAATTGGAATTAGATTGTTGAACCTCCTCATCTCTCCTTTTATTTGTGGTTTTCAAAGGCCCTGCAGATGGAGCTCTGTTTAAATGAATACCACACTGCCAGCCAGAGAGGAGCTTCTGTTGTCTTTGGCAACACAGGTAAACAGCCTGCATTTAGGTTTTAAATGAATGCCCAGGTGTTTGTTTAATATGGCAAACCGCTCATGTACTGCAGTCTCTTAAGAACTCGTAAAGATGCCTTTGTGTTTTCCAGTCCTTTACAATTCACTAGAAAATATGTAGTGATTGGAGGGACACTCTTAACATGCAGTACTCTACGTCAAACCCTTGCCAAAAACAGAATGACAGTAACTCCATTTTTAGAAACGTGAGTCTGTGCAGATAATCTTTTTTCCATTAGCTCTGCTTGGTGCAATGAAATCACATTCTGCTGGGATCCAGTCAGATTTCACAACAGGTTACAACAGCCATGTTAGTCTGTTTCAGCAAAAACAAGGAGTGTGGCAGGATCAGAATGGGCCTGAATAGGGATGGGGAGTGGCTCTCTCGTTACAATAAGTAATTTTCCACTTTAGATAGCCTCACCTTCTTTTCCACATCCACTCGAATTGAATTAGCTCTGATGTAACATTCCCATCTCTTTCTCCCAAATCTGTTTCTTTTTCTTTCATTTCATGCATCTGATTAATTGAATTGCAACTCATGAAAGCTTATGCCATAATAAAATTATTAGGTTTTAAGATGCTACCAGATTCTTTGCTATTTAAACCAGATTAAAGATCAGCATTTGGATAGGAGACTCTTAAGGATTAATTAAGTGTTGCCAGACGAGATAATGACACTCCATTGTTGGAAGGTGCTGTCTTTAGGATGAAACATAAAAACAAGGCCCTGTCTACTTGTGGTAATTGACAATGCCATAGCAATTTTTGCAAAAGCAATGGCGTTAACCCCAATATTGAGATTCACGTAGCATTGTTGTTATATAATTGTGGTGTTTGATGCCAGCGGGGGCAGCATTTCGAAGATTAATAATGTGATTCCTATATAAATCAGCTTGTAAAACAATGTGGAATCCTTTAGTTGGTTATTGTGCATATTTTTTAATCACTATTTTTTCATGCTTGTGCACTTCCTGTCCTGCTGGCACCTAAGGTAGAAATGCAGCTGGGCAGTCTGTTCACTCAGAATGTTAGGACCAACCCAAAGCAGACTACAAGAAATATTGTTCAAAAGGGTTTTCTTGGAATATATTCAGCCCAATGCTGCAGACCCAAGAAGATCAGATAGTTTTAACAAGCATGGAGAGGTATGACCTTGGAAGACCAAGAGTGCAGGATAAACAAACATCACTGAGGTACCAGTTTAGCACATGTAGACTCTAAGGGAAAGTTCACTATATACCCTCTTACCACTGTTTCAGTGTAGACCAGTGGTTCTCCAACTATGGGGTGTGCCTCCTACGGGAGGTCTGGGAATATGCTGGAAGTCACAAATGATGTCTTTTACATTTTTTCTGAAGAGCTCTAGATGTTAGCCTTGATGGGTGAGGGCTTTTGTGCAAGGCATTCCCAGGAGACCGGAACAAGTTAGAGCTGCACTATACAGAATACAGAAGGAAAAGTGGCAATAAATGCTAAATTGACTGTGAAAAGGGATAACAAATAAGGCTGTTAAGAGGCGGGTTAAGAGTATGGACGTCCAACTTTGATGAAGAAATACAGCGTTGAACATGACAATGTGAAAGAAGAAGAGGAGGTGGGTCATTGACTAATTGTGTAGTCAATACAATTTGTATTAACGCAATTAGTCGATGAGATTTTGCAGTTTAAATGTAGTAGGAGCCGGGTGTGCAGGCAGCCTGGCTCCTACTACATTTAAACTGCAGAACAGGGAGGTCCTACAGAGCCAGGACCACTGCGGCTGTGCATTTTAAATGTAGTAAGAGCTGAGCAGCTCTCTCTACATTTAAAATGCAGAGCTGCAGCGGTCCTGGACTGGTGCGAGCACAGACTGAGCTGGGCTCGCTCAGTCCTGGCTCGTGCCGCATCCAGCAGCCCCTCTCCAGGGCCAGCTCCAGCCACCGCAAACAAAGGCTGCTCTGGCAGCAAACCCTCTTTGTGATGCCTGGGCTGGCTGTGGGCCAAGACTGCCATGGACAGGGGCTGTTTTGCAGCAGTAGCCTCTGTCCACGGGGCGGGGCCCAGTTCCCCACTGGGACACCTCCGCAGACAGGGGGGTGCTTTGCAACAGCCTCTCCTGCCTCCTCTGATAGAGGAAGCAGCGAGGGTGGGCAGGTGGCACTGGGGGAATCAGCTTTTAAGCTGGCTCCCCCCCAACACTGGCTCCTGTTCCTTCTGCCCCTGCCTTGCTGCCTCTGATTCAGAGGGGACCTGATACAGAGGCTGCAGGCGGGGAAGGGGAAGCAAGTAGTCAACTCGACTACTCTTTTACATTCCTATAACAAACATCACTTTACACGTTGTCACCTTACTTCTATGCTGCTGCCTTCAGAGCTGGTCACCAGCCAGCAGCTGCTGCTCTTCATTCTGCCTTCGGTGTTGGGTGGCTTATAGGCAGTGTTGGGCTTGTAGGCAGGAACCATCAGACACAAAGAAGGTGGCAGGTGGCGTGTGTGGGGGCTTATTAACTAAAGTTGAGGACTATTGGTGTAAAAGAATCCCCGAGCCTTCTAGTGGCCTTCTTGCAGGCTATACCTCATTCTAAGGGGCCTCACAGGCCAGACAGTGGCCACACAAGGAGCTTAATTTGGGTTGGGTTAGTTCTAATTAGGGGAGTCTTCCTTAGCTGATGAAGTCAGTTGCAGCTCAACACAGATGTGCTTAAGACAATCAAAAGAGAAGAGGAGACCATTTGCTGACTAGAATCCAGGCCAAGAAGCTCTGATATAGATGCTCTGTCCTGGGTAGGCTCTCGTTTGGTTTTGGATTGGCATTTACAGGCTACCAAATAGCGCCACGCAAATGTGGGCAGAGACGTTGCTGGTTTGTGTTATTTTGATTGAATAAGAAGCTTGCAGATAAACTGGAAACCCAGAGGGGCCTCCTGTGAACACTTTCCAGGCACTCAAACCATGGCCCTACCATACTGATTTGTCATCTTACACGTGATCCAGGTCACGTGGTATTGAGGGAAGATCTGTTCTCTTTTTCCCCTCAGAATCCAAAACATTTTATATTTTTAAATGCAGGTGAGACAGGTGCAACTTGTAAAGTGTTCATTTTTTTTTTCACTCCACTGGACATAGAAACATGTCCTCTTAAGAGCTGACAGGTAAAATAGATATTGAGTGGTTTTTTTTTTTTTGAGTAGTTCCTCTAAATGTAATAAAGATGTATTTGGTTTCGTCTTGTCAGCTAGCAAGCCCTGTGCCTTCAGCAGGAACTTCATTTTATGACATGTGATTATTAGAAAAACTATGTATTTCACACCAATGATTGAACACAACAGGAAAATTTTCGCACCCTCAAAGGAAAAAGGACTAGGGTAAAGACAAGGTCCATCACTTCAGAATAAAGCCGCCACCCCATTGAAAGAATCATTATGTGGTTATGTGATCTACCTTTGGGCATTAAGACAGGCATTTGAAAGTCAATGCATTTAGGGTTGAAAATGATGGATGACTTCTGAGCCCAAGAGAAGAAGTTTCAAAAAGTTCTGGAATGTTTGAACATAGAGTTCTTTTTGGAAAGTGTTAGCTATGGAATAATTACAGCAACGAGCATCCTGTTCAGAATAAAGACAGGCAAGCCCCTTCTCCCCATAATGCATTACATAGTTGTCTAGTGCTTTCCATACAAAAAACATTTTGCAGCCGAGTATAGTCTATATAAAGAATATGTAAATGGTGCTGGTTGCAAGACTGTGTGCAGGCTCTGTAGCATGTGTGAGCGTGACAGGATGGGAAGAAAGGGGTGGCATGGCCCAGATTCATCAGAAATTGACTTAGTAAGTTGGTTCTGACAGTTTTAATAAATGGAAAGGTTAAAAAAATTGTATTTGCAGAGAGAGATGTTGAACACTTCTGATGACTTCACTGACTCCCTGGAAGAGAGAGTTGATCCCAAAGCTTCATAAGATTGCTGTTTAGGATGATGTGGGGCGGGATGAAGTGTGTGTAAAGGGAGACAGAAGCTACATCTAGACTGCAGGCTTCTTTCAGAAGAAGCTTTTCTGGAAGAGATCTTCCAAAAAAAGACTTCTGAAAGAGAAGCCAAAAACACATCGAAAAAGTGATCTGCTTTTTCGAAATAGTGTCTATTCAGCATGGATGCTATATCTGGCGTTTAAATTGTGATTACTATGGACAGAGTGGCCACCAGGACACCTGTGCTATTTCCTCTTTCCTCTCTTTTTGAAAGAACTCCCTCTTCCCTGTCCACACACGCCTTTTTCCGAAAGAGCTCTTTCAGAAAATGGCTTCTTCCTCATAGAAAGAGGTTTACCTGTGTCAGGAAAAACCCCTCTGTTCTTTCAGCTTTCTTTCAAAAGAACGCAACTGCAATGTGGATGTAAGTGAAGTTTTTTCAGAAAAACGGCTGTTTTTCCGGAAAAAACTCGAACATAGCCAGAGAGGTACACCTCAAACCCTGGTCCCCCTGCCCTTGCTGCCAGATTACTCTCAGTAACATGAAACAGAGACATCTTCCCTAAGACTAGGGACAGGCGTACTGATGGTGATCTTGTGATCTGGTATTCATGTTAAGGTAAGATTTGATGAGAGTCAGCCAAGGGCAGTGAAGCCGTTTCAGATGGTGAGCTCTGTATGACTGAATGTTCAATTGTATAAAGAAAAGATGAGGTGACAAAGTCAACTATTGGAAGAGTGTGAGTAACAGGCAGGAAGAAGAGAAAGAACTGGGTTCAAAGAACTGAGGAGAGGACACTACTGTACCAAGGAAAAGCTGAGTGAGGACATGCTATTTCCAATGCTTCCCTGGCTTAGGGTTTCTACTGTTTAGAGACTGTTTGAGTTTCTGTTGTGTTGCCACAGGCGCCCTGCTCCAGAGATGTGCTAAATGAGTGCATGTATAACCCGCACACCTACGCTATGTCTATAAAGCAGATAAAGATATCTTCTGAAAAAACTTCTTCCGAAAGAGAGTCTCTACACTGCCAAAGAGCATCAAAAAAGACATTTGCTTTTTCAACAGATAATGTCCATTCAGTGAGGATGCTATCTCGCATGTAAACTGTGATTACCATGGGTGGAATGGCCACCAGGGCCTCTGTGTGTTTTTTTCCTCTTTTCCCTCCTTTCGAAAGAACTCCCTCTTCCCTGTCCACACATGCTTTTTTCCAAAAGAGCTCTTTCAGAAAAAGGCTTCTTCCTCATAGAAAGAGTTTACCAGTGTCGGAAAAATCTCTCTCTCTCTCTCTCTCTTTTTTTTTTCTCTCGAAAGAATGCAATTGCAGTGAGGATGTAATTGAAATATGGTTCATTCTCCCATGAAGTAGCACTTAGACCACTTACAGTGAGAGATAAGAACAAGGGAGCTCTACAGCCTAAGCTGAGAGCCATCTGGCTTTATAGCTCAATCTGTAGAGGCTACAACACTAAGCTCGAGAGGTTCTAGATTCAAATCCACCTGGTGGTGGTTACACATGCTCCAGCTTGCCTTGGACACATTTCCTCTGCTAGAACTGCCCATTCTTTGGATGGTGCCAGCTCTGTCCCCATTGATCTCTTCCTGCTTTTGGGACACTATAGTTTGGGGCTGTGAGGAAGGTGGAATAAGCTACTGGAGAATCTGATGCTTGCTCTTTAAAGAGAGGTGCCTGGGACAGAATTGCAGAGGTGGAGGAGGGAACAGAATCACAAGTAACCTCAGTGAGAGAAGAAAGAACCGGGTCAAAAGAGGAAGGGATGACTGAGAAGTTGGTTTTACACACCTCCTCCCACAACTTCATTACCCTTAGGCCTGGGGTTGGCAAACATTGGCTTGAGGCCTGCGAGGGGAATCCACTGGCGGTCCATGAGACCGTTTGTTTACAATGAGCATCCATAGGCATGGCCCCTGGCATCTCCCAGTGGCCATGGTTCATCGTTCCCAGCCAATGGGAGCTGTGGGAAGTAGTGGCCAGCATGTCCATGCAGCCCTCACAATTTTCCGCCTCTCTCATTGGCTGGGAATAGTGAATCACAGCCACTGGGAGTTGCAGGGGGCCGTGGTAAACAAATTGTCTTGAGGCCTGCCAGCAGGTTACCCTGACAAGCCATGAGCCACAGGTTGCTGACTCCTGCTCTTAGGGAACACTTTTTTTCATTCTCCCTTTGAGACAAGAGACCTATCCAGTCTCCTCCACTGCTTGCTTTCCTCCATTTATTCCCCAGTCTTTGAGTCTTCTAAATGTATAGTTGTGAAAGCATCCCATAGAATTTATGGAATTAATATTCGTTAGCTCTGTAGGGCCTTGAACCTCCTGTGGCCATTTACATTTGTGCAAGGTAAGATGCTACCAATTGGATGGCGTATAGAATTCTGAATTGGTAATACTTTACGTCTTCTGTAATAATTTAAAACTGCAAAGTGGAGGTAATGTAATGATGCAGCAGTTATAGATTCCCATTATCTATAATTATAGAGACATCTGAGTTGGACCCATACATGTAAATCCATTCCCTGTCCTAAACTAATTCTATCATCATGATTCACTAAAAATTACATGAATTCTCACTTGTTGAATGTTAAGACACACACAAATATACATGTGCTGGACCAAATTCTTTCCTGATGTAACTCCATTATATCACAGTAGAATTACACCAGGATTTAACATGGCTTTTTCGATCTATTTTAAAATGCATGTGAGTTCCTGTTATCATTAACAGAAGTTATGCTCATTGTTGAAAGAATAGACTCCTATATAACACATGTTTGTAGTATGTATGTATGTATAAAAAAATAGTGCCATGAATTCAAGCTAATTTTCAGATATGTTATTAACTAGTAAGTCCTTCTTCATTCATCCCTATTTCTTCTTTAGGGGAAAGTTGTCTAAGATGAATTTATAAACCATCCTGCATGTTTGTACTTGTCTGCCATTTGATATGTTCTGAAACAAGTATGTGTTTCAGTTGCATAAGCTACTGCAGATTCTCTGGAGATTTATGCTAAAACCAAAGACTGGTGGTCTTCAATGCACAGTGAAATATGGATTCTATTATTTACCCAGTTTTTTATATTAAAAAACACACCTGGTTTAAACAGTCTTAAGTACAAAACATCTGTCATAATGAAATGATATTGTAAACCTAGGAAAAGTAAAAATGACTTCATAGCATTTGCTTTTCAATAGGATTTTATGTAGCTTTATATATTTAGTACTATTACTCTGGTAAATAAGTGTTTAAATGCCATTCAAAATATTTCTTGGAAAAAAAAAATCTCTGAGAAACCTAATGAGAAATTGGATATTTCCTTTTCTTTCTAAATAGTTATTTTCTTAGATTTAATGTTGAATGTTTTTCTATTTAATACAAAAGTGAGTTAACTGAACAAAACAAAAGACACAGTGAATTTTTTTGAGAATTAATATCTTTTAAGAGGCTAATTCATTTTGATAACATTTCTGTTCCATTTGCCAGCAATGAAAAAGAAGACAACAAACACCATCATTGTAAAAATATTTGTTTTGCTTCTTCCTTTTTTGTTCCCTACTCACAAAGCAGATGTCATAAAAGGACTGTGGCAAAATGTTTAGGATGCAAGACTCCCTGATTGTTTCTATTTTTATTAGAAAAGCACATTGAAAGGTGGAATCCTCCCAGTGAAAGAAATAAAAAATAATTAAAATTTCAAATAGAGCTTGTGCCACCTGTTCTTTACACATACACTTGGGCTAGAATGAGTATCTGATGTAGGGAGAATAATGAAAAGAAAGTGAAAGTCCTCCAGTTAAGAAGAATATCACATTATTCTTTCCTAGGGGGGTTGTAACTGGCATTCAAATAAAACCACTGACAGAGTAATAACCAGGCCACACTGTTAATGTACAACATAGCTGCGGATTCCTGTATAGTAGTTATGACTTTAGAATCTTGTAATAGTAGTCTGTTCCACTGTGATGGCATAACACTGCACTGTCAATGATTTATGTATTGATATGATGATATTTTTGGTGATACAAAGCAGCTACGGTCTTTGTTAAGCCTGACATACCACAATCTCTGTTTAGGCTCTTCAGCAAAGCCATAGACTATGTAGCAGAATCACTCCTAGAGGGTAGGAAGCTGCTGCTGAGTTTCCTTTTTTAGCTGTTAGAGTCCAGAAGGGTATGTCTACACTACCCTCCTAGCTCAAACTAGGAGGGTAATGTAGGCATACCGCACTTGCAAATGAAGCCCGAGATTTGAATTTCCCGGGCTTCATTTGCATAAGCGGGGAGCCGCCATTTTTAAAACCCTGCTGGTTCGAACCCCGTGCAGCGCGGCTACACGGGGCTCAAACTAGGTAGTTCGGACTAGGATTCCACATGGTAGAACGAGGTGTACCGGTAGTTCGGAATAGGAATCCTAGTCCGAACTACCTAGTTCGAGCCACGTGTAGCCGCGCTGCACGGGGTTCGAACCAGCGGGGTTTTAAAAATGGCGGCTCCCCGCTTATGCAAATGAAGCCCGGGAAATTCAAATCCCGGGCTTCATTTGCAAGTGCGGTATGCCTACATTACCCTCCTAGTTCGAACTAGCGGGGTAGTGTAGACATACCCGAATAGAGCTCTGTAACCTGCAGAATGCACAGACTTTATAAAGCAACTCATGAATGCATCACCCTCACCCATTGGCGGATGCTGCACAAAGCTACCCGATTACCTTTGTCATCATGGCAGTAACGGGGAAAATGAAACTACTCTCCTTTTCTATTCCAGCGATGGCTCCTCCAAAAGAGAGGAGTGATACTCATGAAAAGTAAAGATTGCACTGCCATTGGCCAAAGTGCACCCTAGCCATTGGATATTGGAATTCCACATGCAAAGTTCTTTTAACAGCTCACGTCACAAACACACAATTCATGCTAAATTAAAAAAAAAAGTTGTCTAGAAAATAGCAGCCTAGAAAACAATTCATGTTGTAAACCTGTAAGTATACTCAGGGGAAATGCATTTCTACTAAGAACCTTGTTTTCAACATTCCTCCCACTGCTTCCAGCATTTCTGCTGCTGTGAAAGTCCACTTCTCCAGATGGCTACGAACAAGACCATTGCAAAATATGCAGTACAAGATTAACCCCCAATTCACCTGTTTTTGACTTCATAGAATTTCTCCCACCATGCAAGATTTTCTAACCTAGGGGTAATTTTTCTGTGTGTTTTCTTGATAGCAGTAGAATGCTGTGCTGTATTTCAAATTGAGAGCTAAATACTGATTATACAACCGGCCTTGTTGAAGAGAGAGGCTATGTCTACACTACAGAGGTTTTTTTGGATTTCCAAAAAAAAATCCTTCACTTACGTCCACACTGCAATCGCATTCTTTGGAGAGGAAAAAATCGAAAGTACTGAGGGTTTTTTCCGACATTGGTAAACCTCTTTCTATGAGGAAGAAGCCTTTTTCCGAAAGAGCGCTTTCAGAAAAAGGAGAGTGTGGATTTGGAAGAGGGAGTTCTTTCGAAAGAAGAGGAAAAAGTACGTGTATCCTGGTGGCCACTCTGTCCTTAGTAATCACAGCTGAAATGCAAGATAGCATCCATTCAATGTGGACGCTATCTTTCGAAAAAGCAGATGACTTTTTTTTGATGTGCTTTGGCAGTGTGGACACTTTCTTTCCAAAGAAGTTTTTTTCGAAAGATCTCTTCCAGAAAAGCTTCTTCCAAAAGAAACCTGCAGTCTAGACATAGCCTAAGTGTATAGTTTTGCTGTCCTGGGAACTATTCTGAGCCACAATTCCTTTGCTTCTTCCTCTTTAGGGGTTTTGTCTATTACTGCTTTTGCACATGTAACTACCACCAGGCAGATTCAAAACTGGGACTTCTGGAGCTTAGTATAGGAGTTCTACAGCTTGAGCTATAGACACAGCTGCCTCTTAGTTTAGGCTATAAGGCTCACTTGTTCTTCTCTCTCACTGTAAGTGGTCCAAGTGCCGGTGTATGGGTTACACATCAGCAGAAGATTACCAAACCTGCATCATCTTGGATTACAAAGGATTAAAATCATATGTTTTTCAATCCTTACGCATCAGGACATAAGTGATGGGGGTTAGGAACAAACTTCTCCTATGGAAAGGCAACAGCATTTCATGCTAAAGATTCTTGCATTTCATCTGAAGCATTTGGCATGGGCTGTTGCCAAAGATTTGACAGACCAGTAGTCTAATTCAGGACAGCTATCCCTTTGTTTCTAGTATAACTCATGCCTGCTTGGTAGGGAACTCTGTCCCCTTCTGATGGCATCTACACAGCTAGGCTACGTCTACACTGGCCCCTTTTTCGAAAGGGGCATGCTAATTTTAAACTTCGGAATAGGGAAATCCGTGGGGGATTTAAATAAAGATGTCCGCCGCTTTTTTCCGGCTTGGGGAAAAGCCGGAAAAAAGCGTCTAGACTGGCCCGATCCTCCGGAATAAAGCCCTATTCCGGAGGAGCTCTTATTCCTAGACTTTGAAGTAGGAATAAGAGATCCTCCGGAATAGGGCTTTATTCCGGAGGATCGGGCCAGTCTAGACGCTTTTTTCTGGCTTTTCCCCAAGCCGGAAAAAAGCGGCGGACATCTTTATTTAAATCCCGCGGGGGATATTTAAATCCCCCGCGGATTTCCCTATTCCGAAGTTTAAAATTAGCATGCCCCTTTCGAAAAAGGGGCCAGTGTAGACGTAGCCCTAGAAATTGGTTGGTCTGCTACAACCTTAGCTAAGAGACATGTATCTTTTAGCTCCCAGAATCATAGAAAAATAGGTTTGTAAGAGAACTCAAGTGGTCACTTAGGGCATGTCTACACTTGAAAATTATTTCAACATAACTAAATTTGAAATAATTCCCAAAATAACTATTTCAAAATAAGCTTATTCCCCAAGGAAAGCAGGAGTACAGATTTTGAAATAACCAGCCCATTTTTTCGAAATAATGGGCTTAGAAGTATGGACACTCTGCTTATTATTTCAAAATAAAGGGGATTACTTTGAAATAACTCCCTAGTTTAGATCAGGGCTTAGTCTAACACTCTGCTCAAAGCAGGACCACCCCCAACTAAATCATTTCAGCCAGGCCTTTAAAACCTATGGGTGCCTCTACACTATGGAGAAAGATCGAAGCCACTGCTGTCAATCTTCCAGGGTTTGAATTAGAAGGTCTAGTTAAGACAGCTAATTTGAACTGAGAGGGACACTCTGGTTGATGTCAGTAATCCTGCTTTCAGGAGGAGTAAGGGAAGTCGAAGGGAGAGTGTTCTCCCTTCGACTTCCTGCAGTGTAGACAGTGCCAAAAGCTGAGTTAAGGTACTTCAACTTCAGCTATGCAATTAACATAGCTGAAGTTGCGTATCTTAATTTGACTTTTTCCCTTAGTGTAGACGTACCCTATAAGAAAGGAGATTTCAACACATTCTTAGGTGACCCATTCCAGGGCTTCACCACTCCTCCTAGTGAAATAGTTTTCCCCAGTGTCCAACTAGACCTCCCTTATTGTAATTTGAGGCCATTGTTCCTCATTCTGTTATATGAAGAGTGTAGCTCAGGGGTCAGCAACCTTTTCAAACCAAAGAGCTAAACTACATTGATATTCAGAACAAGTGGTCAACAAAGAGCCATATAAGAATGCCTATTTACATGACTGAAAATATACAACTTGATATTATTAATTGACATGATTGATAATAATAATAGCTTAAGTGAAACATTGCACTCAGACTTTATTTAATGGGACTTCTGCTGCTGCATCATTTTGCACAGTTCTTTGAAGTTTACATCATAACTGATCAAAACCAGCTTCATGCTCACATTCAGGCTGTCTTCTGTCAATCTTATGGCAGGAGATTGGGATGGGGGGGGGAAGGAGTCTGGGCTGGGATGCATGAGGGGCTCAGGGCACAGGTTTGGGGTATGCAGGGGGTGCAGGAGTGTTTTGTCAGGGGACTGGAGACTGGGAGGTGCAGAAGTCAGCATTGGGTTGTATGATAGGCTCCGGCATGGAGTGTGTGTGTGTGGGGGGGGGGGGGAAGAGTGCAGGAGTGTTATGGCAGGGAGCTGGGGATGGGGAGGGGGATGCAGGAGTCAGGATTGGGCTGTATCAGGGGCTCAGGGCAGGGGTGTTTGGGAGGTGCAGGAGACAGGGCAGTATGTTGGGGTGGGAAGTAGAATATGTGGGGAGGCCCTGGGGCTGGATTACCTTACCTGTCTGGGGCTGGGCTGCTGCACTAGAGCAGAAATGGCTGGATGAGGTCCTGGGCCAGGATTGCCACAGCCAGATTGTGGCCTCCCCCGCTACCTGTTCATCAGTAGGAGGGGGGTCGCCGCCAGCCCTTCCTGCAGCCAGATGTGGACTGGACTGCGGGACCTGCTCCAGGATTGGGGCTGGGAACAGGCCAGGTGGGAGCAAAGCCTTGTTGGATAGGCTGCCATGGGAGCAGCTACATCCCAATCCCAGTCTGAGCCCCGGCACACAGAGGAAGCTGCCTGCCTTTCAGCCTGCCCTGGAGGCAGCCTGGAGGCCACCACGTAGGGCTACCCTGGCTGCAGCTCCAGCTGTGGGAAAGGGCTGAGGCCAGGTCCAAGGCTATGTGGCGGCTGCTGGAGCTGGAACCAAGGCCGCGGTGCAGCTGTCCCAGCAGTAAGAAACAGCTGCACCAAGGCCTGGCTCCAGCTCCAGTATATTGGGCAGCAGGGATGGCCAAAAGAGAGAGATTGACTGCCGTATTGAGCCATATTTGGCTTGTGAGCCCCTGGTCTCGCTCCATCATTTTTGGAACCTTTCTTCAGTTGAAGGCTGCTGTCAAATTCCCCCTCACTCTTCTGCATTTTAAATAAGTCCCCACTTCTCTCAGCCTCTCATCATATGTCATGTACCTCAGTCCCCTAATCATTTTTGTTGCCCTCTGCTAGACTCTCTCCAATTTGTCCACATTTTTTCTGTAGTGAGGGATGCAATAATTCAGATGTGATCTCACAAGTGCCAAATGGGAGTGGGGGGAAATAATAATTTTCCTTGACTTGATAGCAATGCATCCCCAGTATGTCGCGAGCCGTCTTGCCAATAAGGGCACACTGTTGACTTATTAAGCTTCAGGTAGCCTGGGTTCAGTCTGTTGGGTGTTAAACTAGAACAACTCAATGAACACATTTGAGTTTTCTAATTTAAGCTATTTTAGATATAACATTTCCAAAATTGATTAGATTTTTCCAAAGAAATAAAGAACTTGCTGTTTTTAAAAATCTCACTTCTCAGAAGTATTGTCCATTTCAGCTCTTTGGAGAAGGCGTTGGAGGTGAATAGAAATTGGATTTATAATAGAAATCTTGTTACAACTGTGAGACACCATAATAAAGATGTCAGTCTTGTTTCTAATCTTTCTGAGATTTATTTTGTTTATTTGTAATTGCAAAGACATGGCAAAGAATGTATTTCTTCTGTCAATATCTACAAATGTGTGTGAAAATCCTTGAAGCAAATGTACATTAGAAAAACTGAGACAGCTTCCTCGCCAGATTTCAAGGTTATATAATTTTATCAAAGTTTATATTACAAGGGCACCTATTCATTTCTAAAGAATTTATGGGTGAAAGACCTGGAATTCAGCTGTTCAGGTGAAGAATGGGTCAACTGATGCATAAACAGTTATTTGCCTACTCACTAGAAGATTTATTGGCAACTCTCAATCAAAATTAGATGTAGGACACTAATGTGCCTTAGCCTCTGCATCAGGGGTGGGCAAAATGCAACTCATAGGCTAAAACTGGCCCACCCAGAATTTCTATCTGGACCACTCAGCTGATTAGCAGAAAGAGCCAGCAGCATATGTTCAGCTGCTCCTCTCCTCTCCTGAGCTGCTCCCGGGGCCTTCCTGCAGGGGGTGTGTGTGTGTGTGTGTGTGTGTGTGTGTGTGTGTGTGTGTGTGTGTGTGTGTGTGTGTGTGTGTGTGTGTGTGTGTGTGTGTGTGTGTGTGTGTGTGTGTGTGTGTGTGTGTGTGTGTGTGTGTGTGTGTGTGTGTGTGTGTGTGTTCCCCTGCATCTCATCTCTGCAGAGCAGAGGCTGGAGAGAGGGACACACACAATGGAGCTGAAGTATGGGGAGTGACTAAGATGAGTGCCTGTCTTAAGAGGCCATGCATTGTTCTAAGATTTCTTTACTCATTTTTCTCTCTCTCCCTCTCTCTCACACACATTTACTCTTCTCCCCGCATATATCCCATCTCTGCAGAGCAGGTGAGGGGGTAACAACAGAACAGGAAAGTTTCTACATCTTAAAGAGAGAGTGCATGGTGTCTCTTAGAAACTTACCCAGTAGTAGCCAATACACAAACTCTCTGTTTCACTTTCACACACAGGCTATGTCTACACTGGTGCGATCTTGTGCCAGAAATATGCAAATGAAGCTAAGCGTGGAATATCGCAGAGCCTCATTTGCATATCTAGTGAGCCGCCATTTTGCGGAAGAGGCTCTTGCACCAAAAGGAGCGTCTACTTTGCCCCTTCTTGCGGAAGAAAAACCCTCCAGCGCAATGCCGTTATGCTGATTATTTTCAGGAATAACAGCATTGCGCAAGAGGGTTTTTCTTGCGTAAGAAGGGGCAGTGTAGAGGCAAGAGCCTCTTCCGCAAAAATGGTAGCTCATTAGATATGCAAATGAGGCTCAGTGATATTCCACGCTTAGCCTCATTTTCATATTTTTGGTGCAAGATCACGCCAGTGTAGACATAGCCATAGAGTCTGTGCCATACACCCTCCCCGTCTTTGTGCCACCCACACAAAGTCTATCTCTCTCTCTCTCTCTCTCTCTCTCTAGCCTCCATCCCTGTTCCTTTTATCCAAGGCCTGCCCCTTCTGGTGGCCTGGAACAGGCTTCTGATGACTTACCAAAAATTGTGAAGTTCCCCCCCTGCAAAAATGATTGCTCACCCCTGCTCTCCATGGATTCAAAAAAATGTCCCTCAATGGTGGGTTGCATCTTACTACTCCGACTATTCTTCTCTTTTGCAGTCTTCTCCAGGAAAGTAAATATTTGTACTATATAGTGTAGGTAGAGAGCAGCTACCCCAAATAGATCCTTCATCTGTAAGAGTTACTCCATTAAATCAGCAGCTGAGTGTTGTGCACACATTAGAGCGGAAGGTACAAGCTATTTCATGCTGAATTTACATTCTCACTTTTCTGAGAGGGACAGCAGCCAGGTATCACTACTGTAGGACTTCTACTGTGGATATTCACCTCAAACTGAAGAGGTGATGTTGGGGAAATGACACTGGTTTCAACACTAGAATGAAGACACAGCAACCTCCAGCAGAACAAAAGGAGCAGATTACAAATATGTTTCTGAGCTATCCTTAACTCCAATAATCTTAGGATAATACTATTGTGACAATAAGATAACAGGCAATATTCTACCCAACAAACAGAAGAGGGGTATTATAGTCAAATAATGGATACTCCTGGTCACACCATACTGTCCTCCAAGGGGTAAAGCAGGCTATACGGATGACAGAAAAGAGAAATCATCAGATCTAATATCTTTATATAAAGAGAGACTGAATTTTATAAGTGGGGAGAGTAGACTCAGAGCAGGGAACATTTATATATACCTCCAAGGAACATTACTTTCATTTTCTTTTGCTATAAATTATTAGCCCTGTTACAAATACTGAGCTGATTCAAAATGCCACTAAACCCAGCATGCCCATCCATTAGCAAAAGATGACAGTATTTTCAAGTGTGTGTGACAGTATTTTCAAGTGTGTATAATAATATTCATTATTATATGAATTATCTAATTGAAGATTAAAAGCATTTGTATGCTGTTTCCCTCATGTTTTATTTGGTCAGCCAATGGGTCAGCAACCATTACTTACTCTGATTTTTAATAAAGGGATTTGAGATTATTCCCTAATTTTATGAGAGAGGCAGGGTTTCATTCTTGTTTTTTAGACTACAATTGAGTAGATTCTAATACCTGAAAAAAGTTACTCTACAATATGTCTTGCTTTGTCTCTCTCTTCTTCCTTACTTGCTTCCAAGTGATATATAAACTTTTACTTAAAGCATGAGAAAATGACACATCTAGAATATTAATTCTGATTTTTATCAGTGTTCCAGGAAAAAAACATTGCTCGTGGAACACACATGGAGCGAATTTCATTGCAAAATCCTTTGAGAAAAACCAAGCTTGCAATACAAAATATAAATGCACTAGATTTAACACGCAAAATATTAAGCCTCAACCAATAAAGTCTATCTTAATATATGGAATGGAAATGAAAAATCTCATGTTGTATAAGGGATCAGGCATGAACCAAAAGAAAAAAAATTTGTGTTTGGATGCATCACCACATAAGCCTGGATTCACCCTCATGAGCACAAGGAAATGCAAGGTGCTGGCACAATATGTCCCAGGGAAAGCCAAATGGCATTTCAATGTGCCCTTCCTTAGCTTTCTGTCCCAGGACAGCAGCACTAGTTTCCATAACAGACCTGTCAACAGAGGTTGCTAAAGGCATGCCCTGACTCAGTGCTGCCTCACCCAGCCATCCTGGACATGCCCTCTCTCTGACAAGAAGCCATCATGTTTCTGGTTGTGGTGGCTACTGTGGAGCATGCAGACTACCTTCCACTGGGGGATCTGACCCATATTGTCCATTTAGCAGGTTCCGCACTTCTACTGAGGGATGTGGAATGGCCACAGACAACTGCCATTAATCCATCTCCTCTTGGGGTACCATGGAACATAGGCTCAGCTCAGAGGGATGCTAACTTCTCAGCCTCGCCTTAAGACAGCACTGACGCTGAGCAGACAAGAACGACTTTATGCACGTCTTTTAATTGGAATACACATGTAGTTTCACCACAGATCAAAAGCACTATATTTTTATATCAAAACAAAGTACTGTAGTATGACTGGGATGATACTCCCGTGTTATCTTCTTTTTAAGTGTGGTGAGGCTTAAAAATATGTTAATTTGTTCTATTCCAATGAACTGCAGGTGTTGCTGGAGAACATTGAACTGAATTAGCTTACGAGCCAGCTGTTTGCTTATACGGGATGCTGTTATATAGAAAATCTCTGCATTATGCCAGGTGAACTCTTGCCATTATAAGTCTCTCTGGGACATACTCGTACTATTTTATCAGCGTGAACCGGTGTTCAATCCTCCCCACCCGGCTTTTCTTTCAAGATCCATCTTACAAGATGACTGACTCTGAAACTTAATGTTGCAGCATCTGTGCATATCAAACCTGAAAGCCGCTTATAAAATGTGTTGTGCAGACTACCTGCACATTTTTATACCTATTAGAATAAAATAAAACAAGGAGAATGCCTTATTCTCCTTCCCTTCTCTGGAATTGCCAAAAGCACTGATTTATTTTCCCAGCCTGAAGTATTTTAAAGGATTGTGCATTTCAAAACAAACTAAAAGAAACATTTATAGGTGTAGCCGAGTACAGTTTATACCATGGGCAGACTCAACACAATACTTCTTGTTATGGGCCCAGTCCAAAACCCACTGAAGTTAAAGGTTGTCTTTCCATAAACTTCACTGAACTTTGGATATATGTAAATACCACTAATGAACCTAAGCCGCAATGCTTCGAAATGTTCAGAAAGATCCTTTAAGTTGGTTGATCCCTGGAACTTTTATATAAGGGACAGGAAAAGTGCAAAGAACATCTCTTTTCTGACATTACTTTCCTTAATGCTACATATGTTAATACTAGGTAGAACAGATGGTGAAATCTAATCTATCACCTGAGAGTTAAATGACAGTCATTCGCTGTCGGGGACAGTAAAATATTAAAGAGA
Source organism: Pelodiscus sinensis (assembly GCF_052426305.1). Classification (NCBI taxonomy): domain Eukaryota; kingdom Metazoa; phylum Chordata; order Testudines; family Trionychidae; genus Pelodiscus; species Pelodiscus sinensis. The sequence goes on from NC_143054.1 coordinate 188,822,622, forward strand.
AAGAAATATACAAATAAGAAAGTAAACTTTGTGAACATTGCTTTTTGATGAGACATAAAATAAAATGTAAGTAATTTCTATCCGGAGGAAATTAATATAATGACATTGAATTCCAATTAAAATGAATCCATATTATAAAACCTGGATTTGCAGTTGAAGGAGAGGAATGCCATTTACTTGGATTTGAAGTATTATATTGATTGTAGTATCATTGCCAGTAATGAAACACAACACAGATTCCATTAACGTTTCTTGTAAGAAAGAGAGGTGTGATTAGTCTCAACTTGGATTTGCATTAAAAAAAGGAGATGCTGTTAAGATGGATATGAGCAAAGAGAAACAGAACCTGGATTTGCAAAGAGGAAAAGTGTCAATACTGCTAACATGGATTTGCAACTCAAGTCAGTACCAATGTCATAGCAAAGGGAGCTAATCATTATGAAGATCTAGTTAGTACTGACCTGGATTTCCAGCAAAGATCATGTCTGGGTTTTAATATGAAGCTGTAATTGATCTATATGTTCTACCACGGAAGACCATATAATTGCATTTGCTTTCCAATTAGATAATTATTTACATAATATATTGCTTTTTTTATGTAAGCATGACTTTTATAACTGACTGGATGGATGGAGGGCTCCCACAAGAATTCCTGAAACTCTGAAAATTAAATTTCGCTGTTTCTTAATAATAGAATAAATACTGATTTAAATACTATACTCTCAGATACAAATACTTCTTCAGCAGGACTCTATATGTATGTGTTCCAAATATTGGTTTCTTTATTAGAATTGCTAGCTTCAGTTCATTACTTGTTAAATTTCTATTTATGACCTCACAAATCACTTAAATATCCAGTTATTGCAACTACACTCAGTATTGTACTTCCAATGACTCTGAGAGAAAGGATATTTAAATTGAGATAAATTGCTTCTTAATCATCAGTTTTGGAAGATAAACATAAAAATCCCACAATAAACAGTTTGGGTGTTTATTTAAAAGCCATTTTGAAATTTGAGTATAACACTTTCCAGCCCCTTATATTTTCTTACGTGACTTCCAACCAAATACACAACAATATTTTAATGCCACATGGGGGAAAAAAAGACTTAAATAAATGATACATAGAAATAGCAAATGAAGATGATACTTTAAGAAAATTGTTTTAATGGTAACTTTTGTTATAGTAAAATAATTTAGCTGTGCTTATCAATACAAACACAGCTTTCAAGAGAATTTTGATTCCATATAGCAGTCTACTTGAATTCTCTGCCTACTTCTAATGTATAGAAAGTTTTACCTGTCTCCTCTTCTTTGCTTTCTTCTTTGTTTTCATCTACTATAGGAGTCATTGGTTTCTCAACCTTGATTACATCCTCTTTGTTCGACAGGAGCTCTGAACAGGATGTGATAGGAAACAGAAGTTAATTCATTGTTCAGAACTCGTGTTGAATCAAACAATTAATATGGTGAAAGCTTTCATTATCCAGTGGTCTGTTAACTAGAAAACATTGTTAACTGGCACTGCCCCCCAACTGCAATACCACGGGGGCTTCTGACAGCTGGCTGATGTCATTAGCAGGTGCCTCCTTCTCCCTCAGTATGCCTCATCCTGCAGGAAGCCAGATGTGCCAGTAGGGGGTGGAGGCAGCACAATAAGCTTTGTTATCCAGCACATTCAATTAACCAGCATCCCCCATTGCCCGTGAGTGCTGGATATCAAAGTTTTCACTGTACATGTGGCAGTTATTATCATGGAAAACATTCGCATAAAATCAGACTGTAGAATCCTTCTCACCCTGCTGAATATTTACTTATGTAAGCAGTGACAGTGAGGCTAAGGGACTATTTCTGTTCAGTCCTGCAAGGGGCACTCTGGCCCCACTCCAGTGAAGCACATTTCACTTTAAGCTTAAGTGATTTCACAGAAGTCACATGCTTGTAGGGAGGCAGAATGCCCATCATCTGGCATGATAGGAAGCTAAGTGCTCGCTGTCATGAGTAGGGGATGCTCAACCTAGCTCATAACTTTTTCCTTTTACTATGGATGCCATTAAAAAGTTAGCCTTTTCCACTTAGAGCTATTATTTCCTATTCTGAGCTAAATTTGCATCTGGTAAATCAATGAATGTAGAGAAATAACTGGGGTACCTCTCATGCCATAGCATAGCTTCTGTTAATAATTAGTCATGAGACATTGTTATCTTACTTGTTGTTTATACAGCATTTCTCATACCTTCTGTTTCCATATAGGAAGTCTGAGAATCTGTCTGCATTTCCATTTCATCAATTGTGGAAACATCCTGTTGTCCTGTTAACATCAAAGGATAGAAATAACATATCATACTTATGTGCATACAGAAGAGAGTACAAAACCAATACACAGCATATTTCTCTGAAATCTCTTTCTTTCTTTCTTTCTTTCTTTCTTTCTTTCTTTCTTTCTTTCTTTCTTTCTTTCTTTCTTTCTTTCTTTCTTTCTTTCTTTCTTTCTTTCTTTCTTTCATTGGGTCACTTTAGAAATGTTAAAAACAAGTAGTTATAAAATGTATTAAAGTCCTCCCCGAGCATTAGTATAAAGTAGTGGTCAAAATAGACCTCACTTAATAGAAACTCTGGACTATTGTGTTATATTTTTAGTGAGCATACTGATTTTGATGGTTCAGCCATGATGAATTGTCTATCACTGGGAGCACTGAAGCATTCTCTGACAAACATTTTTGGCTGTCACCACAGTATGGACTAGCAGCTGTTCCAAACCACCTGTTCTTGATGCTCAAATTACAGAAAGAAATGAAACCAATATAACAGACTTCTGCTAACAAAAACATAATGCTCTGGGGTGACCCAGAATCAACATGGTTAAAATAAGTTATTTGGAGGTTAACACTACAGACTACAGTAGCAAGACTGATTGGCATATACATCTACTAGATGAACCCTAGTCAATGAAGCCCAGATATTTTCCTAAAGCAACAAAGGTCAAAGATGAAAAAGTTGAATGCTATAACTAAAATAGCATATCAGGAGGTAGCTGTGTTAGTCCGTAACTTTAAAAACAAGTAGTCCTGTGGCACCTTAGAGACTAACAAAAATATATACCTTAAAAACAATGACTAGTCTAGCAGCACCTTACAGACCAACAAAACACGTAGATGGCATCATGAGCTTTTGTGGGCACAACCCACTTCTTCAGATGAATAGAGTGTTGAAGATCCAATTTCAGAATAAATAGTAGTGGGGATAGAAGGAAGGGAAAAAAGTCAATTAGAGAGTTCATGTTACAGGAAGCTAATAGAGAAGGTACAAAGTGTTCTTAAGTACCCATTGTTTGTTTTTTTAAGAATATATAGTATCATGAGCTTCCCCACTATTTGCATCTTAAAGAATTTCAGTAGGTAACTTTACCTTCATCTTGATCTTCTTTGCACATTGTATGAAGTGCTGGGTCATTATCTGGTGTGGGTATGGAATCTTTTGAGGGATCTGCTAAAAACAGCAAAAAAAAAAAAAAAAAAAAAAATGAAGACGTTTTCTGGCGGCAAAGTCTGATAGCTACTTAGGAGACCTGAATCCAGCACATACAAATACTGAATTCATCTTTGGCATTAAGTTACTGTAATGGAATGTATTTTTATTTAAAAATACATAATATTAAATATACTTTATGTAGTCCCCTTACTAAAAGGGCCTCTGTTTTATTCTGAAAAGACCCTGTGTGCTACAGTCCAGACTACAATTCCCATGAGCCCTTGGGAAAAACAGGAAGGAAGGACTCTTGTGTGGGAGAGGACTCTCTCTCTCCATGTGCATGAAGAAAAGAGGCCTAGCAGAATGGGACTCTGCCTTGGAGTTTGGAACCGAAGGGGGAGCCAGGCTGCTGCCAAGGAGATTGATCCAGTCAATGCAGCTACAGACCGGGACTAGATGCCTGTTGGAACTAGGATTTAGCCGGCTGCTTCCGATAGGCACAGCACGAGGCAGTAAGTTTTGGGGCCTTGTTGGGAAAGTGCTACCTGGGACAGAGCTGCTCTCTAGCCTGGACCGAATCTCCACTACAGCTGCAACATCAGCGCGCCAATGCAAGCAAGAGTCTGGGACTGTGAGTTCAGGGGTGTGTACACTCTGGTCACTGTTGTACAAATGTTAGCTGTATAAGCTTCAATTAGTGTTATGTGTTTTGTTAATGCTGTTCATTGCTAAATCTGTTAATCCCTGTTTATTTAAGTTAAGTACAGATTGTTTATTTTAAAGTGTTCTGTTAGATGTATATGATTTGTAGTTGTTCTGGAATTAGATCCAGATTATAATTGGAATTAGTATGTTCCTGGAGGCTTTCAAGGCACACCAATGTGTGTACAAGGCCAGCCAGGTGGAGGCACCGACATTTTACATTCATTACAGCAAGGGACTACAGCAAAGGGGTGGATAGGGCTTTCCCCAACTCAACACTATCACCACTGGGGTGCTCAGGATCTCTTGGGTTAAAACATCAGGCGCCCAGGCACACCTGTGAGTGTGACCTGCTCCCCAGTAATCCGGAGAGGAAAAGGGAGGTTACATTTAAAAATGGCCCAAGTGTAAATTGCTCAAGTTAATTTCAAAAACTATGCAGTTATTAAGTGTTACTTGGTCTGCATTACTGACTTCTAATAAGGAGCTAAATGTAAAGAAAATATAAGAAAATCACTTGATTAACTATATTATCTGTTTCTTTTGAATAGCAGTAGCGCTTTTCATGTGTGAATCTCAAAGCACTTTACAAATATTAATGCTTATTTGTATTTTAGGTGAAATCCCAGCCTTACTGAAGTCAATGGCAAAAGTCCTGTTGAGATCAGTGGTCTCAGACTTACGCCTGATGGCTGATGGTGATAATGTCACACTTGCTTTTTTACTTAAGATAACTGAGACTCAGACTAGTTTAAATGAATTGTCCAAGATCATTCACTGAGCAGTAGGGCCGACAGACTCACCAGGACAGTGGGCGGGGGGAGGGGGAGGTCCATGCCCTGGAAGGGGTGGGGTCTTCAGCAGACAGTATGGGACTGGGGCTAGCTCCCCCAAGGGCGCTTTCAGTGATGCCCAAAGGCCACCATGTGAGGCTCTGGCAGCAATTTAAAGAGCCCAGGGATCCCTTTTGAATCACCGGACCCCAGCGAAGCTACCCCCTTTGTGCCCACCATCGGCAGACCTGAAGCTGAGTGATTATTATAAAAACAACCAAACTGGGCGTCTGAACTCCCATTCTTTTGCATTAGTTGCAGACCTCATTAATACATAAATAGAGCATAATGTTAATAAGATATGATGGAAAATTTTTGGCAATACAGCCTACACCATTACTGTTTAGTTTACAGTGGCAAAAATAACATTATACAAATATATGGTGGTATATTGTCCCATGAGGCCCATAAAGTCCATGTTTTTTATATTCCATCCATCAGCATGACATCTGAGGATCACTGTCCACACAGCTTTGCATTTGACCTTTGCTAGTAAAGGCCACAGAGTCAAAGGTAAATGGAATTTTTCTGCACTTTCTGGGTAAATAGTCCTCTTGAGACAATAGTAATGCTAGGGATGATCATCATAATAGGTGATGTGTACGTATGTATCAAGAAAAGAACATACCCCAAAATTGTGCCAGTATGCTGACAGATTCCTATAAGGAAAATTAACAAGTAGGATTCTGAGGAAAGTTGTTTATATATTAGAGTTCCAGTTCCATAAATTTCCTTCTTCTAAAATAGCATAAGTGTCACCCTAAAAAACTGTTCCTTAAACCTGCCAAGAACAATCTTTGATGGATAAGGTAAAAACCTGGGTAGTTAACATTTGATCTAAATTTAATAATCTGCTGAGTAGGTGTGCACTTAAAGTGTGTGGTTTTAATTAACTACAAATAATTCCCCAAGTCAAATATTTAATTATCTGCACAGTTTCTCATTTCATTCATGAAATGACAGTAAGTGTGTAAGCAGACTGGAACATGTATAGGTTTTTCAAATTATCTCACTAGGGTAAAATCTGCCTGAATTAGTTCTTGTTGAACTGTTTTTGTTTTAGTATGCCCTTACATTGCTATACACTGATATCAGCTGGATTGCAGTTTGTGGGTTCCTTTCATATTAGGAATGCCCATTTTGCTATGATTTAAAAGGGATTATTCAGTTCAACCTGACTCCAGAGGTACAATAAATTAGAATGACATCAAATTGTATCAAAATATGAATACTTCACAACTAAGAATCTTTCCAGTAATTGGGGGGTAGCAATCCAAATCTGTATGGAAATTGTCAAAGTTTAAACCAAAGTGTAACCACACTAGGTTAAATTCTGGCCTCACTCAAGTAAAAAACAAAGATGTCTAGAGCACTAGGCTTTCACACACACCTACTGTGTGTTTTTGTTTACGATCAGGACATGTAGCATTACCCTCTAACTTGCATTATTCTTTTTGGTTGTGCTTTAATTCAGTGTTCATAAAATGTGTTGAGCTACGAGTTCTAGAGAAAGAATTCCTCTGTCTCCTTATAGAACAGAAATGGCCCAGGCACAGAAAAAATAGCAGAGCAAGCTTCCCGATTGCTATGCCAATCTTCCACACAAAACTACCTCTACCTTTTAACTTCAAGGTGCCATATCTAGGCATGAGATAATAGCCTCTTTGACCTATTCAGTCCTACTTCTGGGCTGAGAACACCAACAAGAATGCTAGTTAATGCCAGCTGTCATGATGTGCACAGCAGGTGGGAGACCACCAAGTTTGTTTCATATCGGCCTTCAAACAGTCAAAAAAGGGTAACAACTTTAAATTACTATTGATCCAGACTGGATTAGAACTAGCGACACAGGTAAAAGACAGTGTATGCCATTTGCAACCCTCTGAGCAATCCGGTCCCGTACCTAGTGCATTCTTCTTCATACTGCTACACCTGCGACTTCAATCTTGGTTTGATTGGCCCATCTTGCTCCAAGTATGAGGAATGATTCCAATTTCATGTAAAATCAATTCAAGGTATCCAAAGCAACAATTACAAGCAGTGGTCAATAACAATAAATGGAGTTTTGGAGCCAAATTCATACCTAATGTAAGTGGGTGCTGCTCTGTTGTTTTCAATAGTGCATCAAACAGTTTACATCAGGTCAATATTTGGCCAACTGTCTAGGGGTGTTCATTCTCCCACAGTCCAATGAAAATATAGCAGCAAACTAATATCACAAGACTGTCAGTCATGCTGATCTTTAGCTTAAGTACCATAGCCAGAGACCCCTCTGCTATTTGGCACAGTTTTTAGATTTTAACACCACATAATTGACTGTGCATGACTGACTGATATGAGATTGCTATTATGATATCATTTAATTTTTTTATTAAACAGTTTTTCATATCAGAGTTGTAGAAAGCAATATAATAATACAAGATTCTAAATTATTCCAGACAATCTGCAATGAGGATTTTGTATTACTTTCTTTGCAAAAAAAAAAAAAAAAGTAACATGGATAGAGTTATTGCCTAATTGTGAGAGTCAGCCGATGTTATTTCAGCAGCAGAGATCAGGTATTACATTGGTATGCAGATTTTGACTTTCAAAATCTTTAAGGTCAAGATGATATCAAAGATTTTTTCCCCTGAATGCAAATATTACATCAAATATTCAAGTTAAAGGGACCGAAGATAGGTTTACTTTTAGGATTAACATAAATAAAATACAGGAAAGAAGTAAATCCAGATTTATAAAAGAAATCCAGTTTATTGAAAAAGTCTGACAAGAGTAAAAATAGAGGATGAAAAGCACAGGGCACAAAAACCTGTTCCTAAAATTGATATGAGGACAGATTTCCAGCTCCATTTCAATGGGGCAAAGCAGCCGGAAACTGAGGAGGGAAATTTTTAGGCTGCATTCAGATACTGTAGTGACGCCACACAATTACCTCCTCACAGCTTCAGTGTAGGAGTATTCCTGGGTGAACACGGTTCTCTGGTGATCCCTGGCTGTTAAACAAAACTTTTAGGGCTGTGTGCAGCTGGGCATAAATTAGAGCAACCCTGAAGAGGCTCTAAATTATGCCAGGAACTGGGTCTACCTTGGCTAGCTCCAGTATTGTGGATCCATGAAGGTGGTACCAAGGCATTGCTGTTCCCCCAGCTACTTAGCTCCACGGAGCATATTTCACTCTCTAGTTCACGGTATCCATTTAAACTGTGGTACACTTGATTCTAATTATACATATTGGTCAGCATTTACCCACAGACACCACAGTGGTATTGAACTGAAAATACGTTGGTATTGAACTGAAAATAACTGTATCATTTTAATTGTGGGAGAGGGGACTCTAATGGTGACCAGTGTTGGGGGCATGCAAATTCGCCTGCAACTATAAGTGGACAAATGACAGGCCCAATTTTATTTACTTGAATATAAACCTTGTGGATACTGATGACATAAATGGGTTGGCAACTCCTGGTCTAACAAAGAGAGCCAAAACAGCGGCGGAAAAAATGCGAAGAGCTGCACCAGAATTGTCGAGCAATTTAAAAGGAGGCTGCCTCTTTAATATGGCCATCATGGTCGCCGTTTTTAAAACCCCACAGCTCCAACCAGGGAAGCCAGAGTCCGGGGGAGTTCCGGCAGGGAGCAGGGGCCGTTTGGGGGGCACAGGAGCGGCTTCGAGAGCCGCACTTTTGGGGGGCCGAGCTGCATGTGGCTCGTGAACTACGGATTGGTCACGGCTGACATAGACTGTGAAAATGATACCTAGATGGGATCACATTATCCCAGTTCACAGCTTCCAGAGGATTATTTTAGACAGTATATGGAGCGCTCTCTAGACCACAACTTGCTTTCTTCCCTCAGCACTCCCTTCTTGCTGATATTGTCCTCCCAACCTTACATTAAGAATTCCAGGCAAATAACTCCAAACAACTCAGTGTTACAACATTAAACACAGGAGTGATGCTACGGCACAGCGCTGAAGCAGAATGTCATGTTAAAACACCATGAACCCATGACAGACCACAGCCACCTAAACATCAGAAGAGTTGAAAATCATAAGCAAATTGAGTAATTAAAAGATTAGTTTTTATTTGTGGTTCAATTGTTGTTGTTGTTTTTAGTATTACAGAAAGCAAGAAAAGAGAGTGTCCTGCAAGCTGCACAAACTTGCCTATCCATGTTATGGTCCTTCGGCACATTTTTGTCCTGCTGTAGGAGAGTCTGAACAATCTGGCAGTGACCCAGCAATGCACTTATGCCTCTGCGTCACTATAATCACAGGAACACACACACACACACACACACGCGCGCGCGCGCACACTGAAATCTATGGGACTATTCATACTGTTAGAGTTAAGCAGGTGCTTAAGTGCTTTGCTGGATCGAAGCCAGAATGCTTAGGTCCTGGCAGGATTGGGCCTCTTGTCATCTCTCCCCTTCTTTAACTCCGAGTCCTTCTGTTTGCTCTTCCAGCTTTGCTTTGTTTTATTGCACAATCCTTTCCTTTAGATACAGAGGCCTGCAAATATATACACACCCCGTAGGAGTGCAAAGGACTCTTAACGGGGCAGCCAAGTGTCCTTTGTGCCCACTCTCGGTGAGATCCGTTTAAATTGCCAGAGAAGTGAGAAGGAACCTTACTGTAAATACAAATCAGGCCCTTAGTCTTCATTTCAAAATCAAACCGCGAGCAGAAATTTCCAATAGTGATTAACTCAGGATCTGCAACCACAACATTTAATTAAAAAAAAGCCCAGCAAGCTAAACTAGAGTCAAATATAGCTCTCCGTTATGGCTTTTTTTTTTTTTTTGGTTTGGTTGAGGGTTTTTTTTTTTTTCTTAAAGACTGAGTGGCTTTGTGGTATTTTGAACAGCAGCAATGTGATTCTCTCTCTCTGTGAATATAGCCAGTCCTCGTCTCACTTGTGCTAATGAGAATGGTTTTGATATCAATCTTGTATTACATTAGTGGCTGCACCTAATACCTGATACCTCACAACCATGAATTGCGAGGTTCAGACGTATAGTTCATGGATGTGAATAAACCGTATGTATACACTGCTTATTTGTAAGGGTGAGTCTACACTGCAGAGTTTTTCGGGAAAAATGGCTGTTTTCCTGGAAAAACAATATTTGCATCCACACTGCCATTGAGTTCTTTTGACAGAAAGTCGAAAGAACGGAGGGGTTTTTCCAATGGCAGTAAACCTCATTTTACGAGGAAGAAGATGTTTTCCGAAAAAGTTTTTCGAAAAAAGAGTGTGTGGACGCAGATGAAGGAGTTCTTTTGAAAGAAGAGGCCTCCAGGAAATAACACAGGTGCCTTGGTGGCCACTCCATCCAGACTAATCACAACTTAAATGCGAGATAGTGTCCAATAAATGTGGACGCTGTCTTTCGAAAAAGCGCATCGCTTTTTCATTGCGCTTTTGCTGCGTGGACGCTCTCTTTCAAAATAAGCTTTTCCAGAAGATCTCTTCCAGAAAAGTTTCTTCCAAAACAAGCTTGCAGTCTAGACGTAGCCTGAGATACAGCCTTGCCCTTAGGGGAGGTATGTGGATTGTGATAAACTATCTCCATTGCTATTAGAGGGGTCGTCATGTTAGTTGTATCTGTATCTCCACTCTTCTTACTTTAAATAGGCATACATTACTTTATGTAAGGCAACATTGCTCAAACATAAAATTTGCAAACATTCAGGAAGAGGGGGATTGGTAAGATCTGAATGTTAAGTGGTTTTAATGATCTTTTAAGATTAATTTCTCCAGCAATTCACTACATGGCTTATTTACTTGTCATTTCTAATGTGCAAAACATCTGGTTCTTGCATACACCCTGGATAAATCACTATGCTTCTGAAGACTAACGAGGGACAAAGCAGAGTGCTATGAATGAAAAAGGTTCACTGCATTTTATTTTTAAGTGCGACCCTGCGAAAAATGACTAGAATGTTTCTAGAGTGAAAGAAATCAAGCAGGCTTCCAAAATTACAGGTAATGGTGTGCATGGAAGTTGACGCATGATTAGGGTATTCTTGTGCCTCATAAATTGTGAAAAATGTGTTAAAATGGAATACTATAAATGGTGATTTATGGGAATTTAGGGAGATATTCTTGAGCTTTGACTTTAAAATGTTATTTTTATATCTGCCAAGATTCCATTTTAATCTATCCTTATGGAGCCTAATCATTCTCAAAGTGGAATGGAGGGAATTCTCTTCTAACAACTTAGGAAGCTTCCAAGAGGAGAGACCGTTTCCTACCCGCAACAGAATCAGAGTGCGCCGACCAAAAATCATTGATTTAGTCTGTGGTAGCAGCGAGAGGCTCCATTAGGGACCACAGTACCAATGTGCTAGATGCACACTTCTAGGCACTGTACAAAAATGTGAGATGGTTCCCTGCCCTGAAGAGTTTGCAACATTATTAAAACAAGATGCAACAAAAGAGATGAACAGATGGAATGGGAAAGGGAGGCCAATGGAATTGATATGATTACTGCTGGATGGTTTCCAGTCAGTGAATACTTAAAAAAAATTAATATATATATAAATAAATAAATTAAATTAAATAGATAAATGCTGGAAACTCCAAACACCCATGCTAGTGATTGGTACCAGGCCTAATGGGCATAGTAGCCATTAGTTCAGTAAAAGGCCCTAGTGACCATGCTAGCAATTAGCACAGAAATGGGCAACCTAGCCTAGTGAGTAGGCTGCATCAGTGGCCCTCGTTCATGTCAGTGGGCTGCAAGATTGTTGTAACCATGATGGTTTCCTGGGATAGAGTAGTTATGCTAACTACACTTGCATATCAAGAATTTGTGGGATATACTGAGGGAACGCTAGCAGCACTTGGACTGGAAGTAAAGGGAGTGCATGGCTCTTACAATCCACATTGTGTGCAAGCAGCATGCTCCTCACTTCACATGCCCTTGGTTTACATGCATGTCACTTTAGTAACACCGGTAGGAAAAAAAATATGCATAAGAAAACCAGCGGAATCTGGCAACCCTGCACAAGGGCTGTTCATTCCCTCTGGGGCTCTTGGCATCGGCCACAATTGGAAGACAGGATACTGTGCTAGATGGACATTTATTCTCACCCAGTAATAGGTAATGGAGGCTGATAACACTAGCAGGTTACATATTTGCTGTGACATAATTTGATAGAGGAGCAGAGAGCGAAGGAGGAGCTGAAATGTGAAAAGGCCATAAAAGATAAGGCCAAGAAGCCTGCACCTTTTGCAGAGAAGGGACACAGAGAGGGTGGAATGTCATGGTCAGATTGGGCAGGGAGATTATCTAGGCAGCACGTTTTACATGGAGCAAAGATTGGTACCAAGAAAGACAGATAAGATAAGGTTGAAGTAATCACAATGAATGAAGACCCAGATGAGAGTTTTAGCTATGTGGACAGAAAAGAAAAAACAAATCTTTATGGAGGATAAAGTGACAGGATCTGGAAATTGTCAGGACTTACTTTGTTGAGAAAAGGCAGATTTAAAGATAGAGTAAATACTTACATTTAAAGCTCAACTAAATTACATATGTTAATTTTAAAAATAAAATATCAATTAACCTATTTCCAGCTGTATTTTTAGAAATGATATGTGAGAGAGGCAGGCTGGTGATGGCAAGGGGTCAAAATTGGTGTGCAATAGCCAATCTGGATTCCTAAACATCTTTAGACATATCAAAGAAAAAATAAGATCATTGCAGCTGGATCACATGGTTACAGGTGTAATTGAGGCTGCTGAAGTTTTTCCATCTAAAACGATTTTTTTCCTCTCATACACCTGAGAACATTCCAGGCCTGGTCATAGCCCAGGGGTAAAATTGAGAGAGAGAAAACAATAGTAGCTACTGGGTTCTCTGCCCTTTTGAAAATCAGGTCACACATTTAGATACCCAAATATGGATTTAGGACCCTAATATTAGGCACTTCATTTTTTAAAACCTTGGCTTTTGATTCAGGGGATTTTCATCCACTTATTGACACGCAATTTATACCAGCTTACACAATGGCCCCTGAATTCAACCATTATATTTTTAGAGGCTTGTGTATCCTGGATTTATTCTTGACTCTTGAGGACATCAGGAACCTTCTCACGGGGAAAACTACAATTGGCCAAACAAGACTTTTAAGACCTATGAGCATTTTCATAGCCCTTGGCTGCTTACAGTTTTCCTTATTATACAAATTGAATTTGTTAGAATCACAAAGCTGGAAAGGCCTTGTAAAGTCGAGTCCCGACATCTTCCTGCAGCAGGACTAAATGAACCTAGACAATCTCTGACAGGTGTTTGTCCAACCTGTTTTTAAAAACCCCAATAATGAGGTTCCACAATTTTCTTTGAATACTCATTCCAGAGCTTAAATACCTTTAGAATTAGAACAGATCTAACCTACAGCTCCCTTGTTGCAGGTTAAGCCCATTAATCCTTGTCCTACCTTGAGTGAACACAGAAAACAATGACTCGAAGTCCTCTTTATAACAGCCGTGAAGATATTTGAAGACAATTATCAGGTTTCCTTTCAGACTTCTTTTCTGAAGACTACACACTCCCAGTTTTTCTAACTTTTCCTCACAAGTCATGCCTTTCAGTTCTTAAATCTTTTTTGTTGCTCTTCTCTGGATTCTCTCCATTTTTGCCACATTTTTCCAGAAATATGGCACCCAGAATGGGACGCTGTTCTCTGACTGAGACCTCACTTGTGCTGATTACAGCAGTACAGTTACCCCCAGTGTGTAATACAGGATATTTCTGTTAATGCACCCCAAACCATATCCCTAATTCCTATATTACAGAGAAAAAACATCCTCTGGCTAGCTGACATTTTAACTGAAATTCAATGAATGCAGAAAAATAGCAACATTCTTTTGTGAGGTTTATGGTTCCCAAAGGATCACAGACTTCAATGAACACCTGGAAGTATGGTAACTGATATTTTATTTTTAAAATTAATTAACATAGGATTTAATTTAGTTGACCTTCAAATATAAATTAAATTTGTATTTACATGCTAATTAATTAATATTGGCACAGTATGTACAGACACTCTGATAGGGTTACATAATGCAAAGGCGACAAGGAGTCCTGTAGCACCTTATAGACTAACAGATGCATTGGAGCATAAGCTTTTGAGGCCTAAGGCATCATTTTCATTTTTGATGCAACACCAAATCACTGTTAAATCAGGGCACAGAGGACTCGATGGGGCAGGTGATTGGTAATGGGATGAAGAACCTCTCCCCTCAAAGTTAGAGATTAAAAACTAGCATAAGTCAAATAGTGGAGGAAAATCTTTATTACATGATGGCTGTTTAATGATCTATTTATAATGAGTTGATAGTTCTGAATGGGCAGGCATAACAGAACCATATGTTGCCTGTCTTATATGTATTTTACCGCAGTATAAATACTAATCATTCAAATCACAGTGTTTTGTGTTTATAAATAAGCGTTTCTAAATTGAGACTTACTAAAAGAACCTACTGCAATGTGCATGTCAGTAATGAAGCGCTGCCAAAGGTTTTGCGTAGAGCTGCCACCCCACAAAGAACGAACTAATAGCTATGCATACAAAACTTCAAAGGCAAAACACTAACATTTCTTGCGGGAGGGAGGGCGTCATCTCTATTGGAAAGTGCTATTCAGTGAGAAAAGGCAATGTTCCTGACATCAGGATGATGTAAGTGGAGAGCTGGCACAGACTGCAGTAAGAGATACTTGCAGAGAACAATACCTAACATCCCTGTATCCTTGTGATAGGAAGAAATGCTGTTTAGCGCAACTAGATATCTAAAATTGAATATGTTTTGTCTTACTGCTGAGAAGAGGTGGGATACCAAGATGTATTTGTTTAAAGACAATAGGAAGAGTCTACATGGGGACCTTCCTGTCTGGAGAATGTTTCTCTTCCACCACATCTTCACTACCTGCGCTAGAGATCAAGCTTTTGGCATTCAATTTAGCAGATCTAGTTAAGACCCACTCAACTGAATGTGGCATTTGCTCCTATTGGCCTCCCTCTGTGAAGACAATGCCAAGCACAGGTTAAGGTTAGCCGACTCCAGCTACGTGTTTTACATAGGGTAAGTAATTCCAGCTAACCCGAACTTCCAGGTCTAGTGTAGACCTGGCTTGAGTAACTGCTTTTCATCTGTATCTCTCTCAGGTGGGGAATGGAAGAGATTTTCTTTCAAAAAGACAAGGTAGTCTTACAGTAATCTATAACATTAAGAGCCTTCCAAAATATGCCTACTGAACTGTTCAGACACGCGAGCCCTATCTAAAAAATTGTAATTTCTGTTTCTCTCTTTTCTGTAAAATCACTAATAAAAATTGACAGAGAGGGCCCAAGTAAGAGGCTTTATTTATAACGTCTCAAAAACTGCCGCTGCTTTTGGGGACTAATTGGCATTGGCATCCATCCCAATTCAGGACAGAACACAAGGATGTGTTTCAAACCATGGAAGTCAGTGGACATAGCCTGTGCTCAAGTTAAGCAGCTGCTCAATTGCTGTCATGAATAAAGGTTGTGTTCTTAAAGTGAGGCGTGAATTGGCAGGGGAATTGAACAACTCCTTTTGCTTCTAGTGATGAGCCCTATAGAAAAGATTGCATTCATACTGGTACGGTAGTTAAGAAAACCTAGAGCATAGATTGCAACAAAGTTGACAGTCATTATCTGTCCAGGGCTACCAATATGGCACATTTCACAAGCATTAAGATTCATGTAACAATATATATTTACATATATTATTATTTCTCATTTTTCTGATTCCCATAGTGTGCTAATACTTTAGTAGAGAAAAGAGTATTGTTGTTCTATTATGGACTTGCTATCAACAAATCTAACATACTGAAAGATGCTTTTATATTTTCATAGAATGGGGACAGTAGACCTGCTAATCTCAGTAGTTTGTCAGTGGTCAAACTGTGCACATCTATTTCTTTGAAGCTGCATGGCTTGGAGCTTATTTGCCACATGCCTTCCTTCATTTTAATAAGGTGAAAAAACTGGAAAAATGCAATGTCTTAAAACAATTTACATTCATTGCAGTTAGCTGAAGATAAATTATAAAGTTTATTAAGTCCAGGATGTGGCTTTTTTTGGCTGTTGTTAGCTCAGTGGGCAAATCATGTGAAGGCTGTTTTTAGAAATGCTAGGATTTCATAGAGGTGCCATTTCCCCATCTGCTTATAAGTTTTCTGAAAGTTACTGTATTATTTTTAAATGGATTAAAATCAGTAAATATAGGATAATAGCTTGGGAGCTGGCAGAGTGGGTGTGTGTGTGCGTGCAGGAGTGAGGGCAGGGCATTGGGGATGTGGGTGCCAGTGCAGTGCAGGAGTCTGAGGTGTGTGTGAGAGTTGGTGGGTGAAAAGGGGCTCAGGATGGGAAGTCCCGTCTGGCATAGGTCTTTTCTCTTCCTCCAGCTCCCCCCCGCAAGCTGCCAGGGGCCTTTCTTTTCCCTCAAGCCCCCCACACCCGCTACCTCCAGGAGCCTTTTCTCTCTCTCAAGGTCCTCCTGCCTCCAGGGGCCCTTTTTCTCCCCCCTCCTCCGGAACTGTGGCCATGAGCCGGGAGTGAGGGGAAAGAGTTTGGGGCCAGGAGGGTTACTGACCCAGTGTGCTGGCAGGCAAGATGGCAGAGCCTCAGCTCAGCTGGCCACTCCCTTGGTGGTACAGCTGTTCTCATGCAGTGGACATGCTGCAGGATAACTCTCCAGACTGTGGCCTCACTGCCCCCAGTGGCCATTCTCAGTATTGTATCTCTCTGAACAACTGCCTCTCTCTTTGCACGTTACGGAAAACCAAACCCTTTCCTGAGGCTTCTAGTTGTCCTGACACAACCAAACCCTGCCCTTGCATTAAGTTAGGAGAAGAGGAAGCTGCCTGCCAAATTGTGTGGTCCTCGCTCTTACCATTTAGACAGAGTTCTTGAACAAACAGACTTGCGGACAGACACACAGACAAACACAAACCTCTCAAATATAGATAGATAGATAGATGAATCCAGGGTGAAAGTAAGTACCAGGACTTACCAATATTCAGCCTGGGCTGGCTGGGGTCATAGGCAAGGTGGGAGGATGCTCCAGGCCCCCATAAGGAGTAGGGCTTCAGGCAGAAGGGGGAGGGGCTCTAGGGAGCCCTTCAGAGCTTTGCAGCTGCAACGGGGGCAGCTGGGAGCTCCGGGGCTCTGGCTGCCACTGCTGCAGTAGTGACTGCCGGGAGCACTAGACCCTTTTAAATTGCTAGGCCCCAAAGCAGCTGCTCCTTTAGTCCCCCCCCCCCCCCCCCATTGGTGGCCTTGCAGATATGGTCTGGTAGTGCTGTTAGACCTAACCAGCAGGACTGCCAATGGAGGGGGAGCAAAAGGGGCAGAGAATTTTAATGTCTCTGTGTACAGCCTCTTCTTCGCAGTACACCATACCAGCCTACTTTCACCTCTATATGAATCTGAAATGTGGAGTGTAAGAGCAAAATTAAAAGGCTTTGATTCTCGAAAGAGTTCAGGGATTGCGAGGGGGCAGAGATCTACTCGTTCCAAGCTAAGTTACAGGATTTTGATTCTATTAAGAAATATGTGAACAGCAGCTCATCCTTCATTCTGTGTTTCTCCTGCAACTGCTGTTATCTCACAAATATCTCAAATGGCACAGAGCGCATCACTTCTTTTCCCCTAAGAGATGTCTGTGATATCTGTTGTAAGTGAAATGCAACCTACCCTGTGAGCACTGGTGTTCTCAGATAAGGGTAGAAGAACTGATTTGAATTTATTTCATTTTAGAATGCATTTATCTGCCAGTTCTAACTTTTACATATAGCTAGGACTGGCAGAAAGCAATTTTTACTTTTCCATAATTTGGACAGATAATCTTGATGTTCACTTAAAAAAACCCCCCAATAAGGAGTCCTGTTGCACCTGTAAGACTAACCCCTGGTCTACACTAGGCGATCTGTTTGAATTAAGATATGCAACTACAGCTACATTAATTGCGTAACTTAAGTCAAAGTATCTTAATTCGAATTTTGATGCCATCCACATTGCAGGAGGTCGACGGGAACGCACTCTTCCTTTGACTTCCCTTAATCCTCATAGGAGCAGGACTTCCAGCATCGACGGGAACACCCTCTCAGTTCGAATTAGACCCACTAATTTGAACCCTGGAAGATCAACTGTGGCTGCTTTGATTTTATCTGTAGTGTAGACATGGCCTAACAGATTTATTTGGGCATAAGCTTTCATGGGTAAAAACCCACTTTAGCGGATCTGTTAATCTTTAAGGTGAAATAGGATTCCTCATTGTTTTTGCACATACAGACTAACATGCCTACCCCTCTAAGACTTCAATTTTAGCCTCCCCGCCCTTTTATACAATAGAAAAATCATATCTATTTACGGTTTCACATTTGTGGGAAATTATGTGCGGATGTCAGATAATTATTTAACAGTAGACACTGAGATTCAAAAAGTTAAAGTTTTATCTTTAAAGTTAATACACAACATCATGCGTCAAAATACACAAAGTATACACCCTTAAATCAAAATGTAATACGTTTTCAAGCAGCATTTTTCTTATTTTGGCTTTCTGTACATTTTTATCATCACCAATGAATGGAATCTTTCATTGCTTTGTGTACATATTGTGAAATACAGATTTACTGACATGGGCCAATAAAAATCAGTTCCTTCCAAGCCTACCTATATTGTATGATTAATGGTTTGGAACCTTAATTATATTTTTAAATTCAATATATATATTTTTTAATTTGTGGCCATTTATTTTAGATCTTCCAAAGTTTTGACCCAATGCTCTCTCTGGTCAGGCATTCTCTTAGGAGTTTCCTTCTACTTCTTCTATCAGGGATGAACTTTGCCTCCCCTCCTTCTCCAGTGAAACTGGTACTGTGGTTGGCCACCAAAGAACAGGGGAGATCCAAACATGAATCATCAAGGTGATCCCCAGGCACCACTGGAGCATGGTTTCTCTATGAACTCTCTTTACAAACTCCCCATAGTAGTTCTCCTGATAGAAGAGGAAGGCATGTGCTTTATCAGCACTAACTGAATCAGGCTGGGACTGGTGAAGAACAATCTACAGAGAGAGTGAGAGGAATTTGCATTCCCCTTTGGTAGGAGGGACCATCTGAGCCCTAATATTTTTGGAATAATAGTCTTTAAAAACGTATGTGCTGTTCCTTCTCAGGTTGTACCAACGCTAAATTTCAGACGATAACTTACATACCTCTGTCACATATTTGAATCTTCCTGAAACAGTGTAATAGAAAATCCTACAATCCAAGAATAATCCCAATGTACATATTGGTGCTGTATGAGATTTTTAAAGGCACATGTCCCCCCAAAATATACTATGGCCTTCACTTGCTTTGCTGGAGATCGATTTTCTGGTGTTCATTTTAGTGGGTCTAGTTAAAACCCTCTAAATTGAATGCTGAAGGTAGCTCTGATCAGCACCCATACTCCTCGCAGTCATGAGGAGCAAGGGAAGCTGGTGGTAGCATTTGCTCCTAGTGGCCTCCCTCCGTGCAGATGAAGCCAAGCTCTGCTTAAGGAATTTTATGTGGCTGTTATTACAGACCTTAACCAGACCTTCCAGGTCTAGTGTAGACCAGACCTATATTATAATACAATAACAAATGCCCCCGCTCCCTTTTAAAAAAAATACACATGGGGCTTGATTTCCAGTGACTGTAATGACCCTTTAGACTATTCTGGCAGTCTCAGAGAGAGGGAAACTGGTTCCCTTAGAATACAGTCTGCACAAAGGGCTTCTGAGGTTGGTGTAGTGTTGGCATTAAGAATTCTACACAGGCAGCAGGGGTAGGGAGACAGTAGGGGTGTGACCAGTCTGCACAGCAATGTAACTGTGCTTCCCAAAGGCCATGGAACCAGAGCACGGGAGCCTTTTAACTTACATCATGAACCAGGCAGGCTCTGCATTACCCCACAAAATGAAGAATGAAAAGGTGGCTTTAAGATATCTTTGCTCCACTCTGTCCAACCCATGGATGGAGTAACTAGGACTCTGGACCTTGGAATCTTGTGTGTGTAATGCCACAGTCTTGTAATACATTCTTTGCATGATTTTAAGCACAATTTCTTAACTTTAATTACCCTATCAGCATGAAGCAGATAAACTAATTTTTCTGTTCATATTGTCCTTAGTAAGAAAATCTGTTCCCTATTCCCAGACAAGAGTATATTAACCCTATGGATAAAGTTAGAAGAATGGTTACACACAAAGATGATGGGTACTTCGAAGGTTAATCAATCACCAACCATGCTTAGAATGAACTCTAACTATTTCTGACTGCTGTTAGCCTTTCTGTGACCTTAATCAATAAGGATTTCAGTGACAAATACAGTATTCTGGCCAGTTTTTTTTTTAAACTAAACAGTTTTTCTATCAGCCACTTGAAAGAACGAGTTAAATCAACCTAAACTGAGCTTTGAACCCATAATTGGGAAAAGACAGTGGACTCCTTAATATGCTATTTTGCAACAACAAAGTGAGATTTCACACCCACTTCCTCACACCTTCCTAAAAAAAGAAAGGGTAAAACGGTAGCATTGAATTAAACATTAACTCTTAAAATAAATAAGTTAATGGATGTTAATAATTATGTTATCTCAGCAAAATGCATTAACATTTTTCTGTTAGTCTTACTTGAAGGCTGTATTGATGGACTATATTATAGATAAGATAACTCCTGTTTTGAATTTCTAGCAGCAAAGATTTTATAAATCATCATGGGGTTTTTTTTGTTTGTTTGTTTGTTTTTTTACACACATACCAAAAAGAATTCTAAGACAATGGAGACTAGATGGTGTGATGCCTTAAAAAGGATCAAGAACAGTATGTTTCTGTATTGGTTTGCTATCTGTAAACCGAACAACAAAACAGGAGAACCCCCGCTTGAAGCATTAAATAACCGCCCTGTCTTGTTTCCTAAACTCTTTGTCATTTGGCCCCAGTGACACTTCTAACTATTTATCACACTCAAAATGATTTGAGTGTCCAGCATAATCTGCACAAGATAAACATTATTCCCTCTCTCCTTTATGACTTCATCTCCTATGGCCTCCCCATGACGTGTTTATAAATTACTGTTTTTTATCTTTTTTCCATCAGGACAGAGCTAATTAAGGCCTTGCTACTTCAAAGATTTATTCATTCACTTAGCTTTACACACAAGCCATCCTACTGAGATCAGATTTGGGGCCTATATCTGGTATTTCAAGCATGGTACACCTTTGTATTAACTCCATAATGCTGAAACCTAAGATTTCGTGGCGCCTCTCACACCGGCACAATAGCTGGTGCCATGTGTTGCATGAGAAAATCATTTAAAAATAAAAATCTAAGTTTGTCACTGATTTCTGATTTTCTAAAGTCTCTGTTTGGCTTTTTGCAGATGTGGAGGAAAATATGGCCATGTGAATCTTTGGATTGAACAGTTTGAGATAAAGCCGTACCTTTATCCTTGCACAGCTCTACCCCTTCTTCTGATGGTGGGCTGGGCACAGCTGTGGGTTTTGTCTCATCTGGAAAAACAGGGGAAGCAAAAGAGAAAATGTGGTTATTTATTAGATAACAGGGTGGGTGGCTGGTATACCAAATGCATTCGGGGGCTTTGTAGCTAGAAGAGGAGTCAGTGCATTTGGGTTCTATTTCCTTGTTTGTCACGGGCTTCTATTGACATGATGCTGTTTCCACCTATGGCCATGATAAACATCAGTGGTCCTGGATTAAGTCCTACATTTCCACTCTCCTCTCTTCTCTGTAAGACATGGATAATAATAATACCTACCTACCTCATGGGTGAATTGTACCGTAAGATTTTCATTTGGCAAGCATTATAGGGGCTTGATCATACAAGGACTCTGGATTCAGACCTGGGAGCACTTAAGCATAGGCATAATCCTTCTATAGGGAGAAGAGCATTTAAATCTGTAATTTAAGCATGTGTTTGATTCCCATTGACTTCAATGGGACTTAAAAAGAGATGCTTATGTGCTTTTCTGATTTGGGGTGGGAGGGTGTCTAAGAGTTTTGGTAGTACCTTGAGGGATCAAGATGTTAATTTTGCAAAACATTAATATTATTTTTAATAAGAATCTAATTAGAGGATTCCCATGTAAAGAACTCATTTGAACAATGAAATGTAGCAACTACTAGAGCTGAGTGCAATTTGTGTCATTCATGGTGGCAATTAAAATTAGTTTATAAGGACAATGAATAGTAATTGGGTGAGGGAATAAGAATAAGCATGACTCAATATCCTGGTGGTCTGGGCACTCATCAGCAATTTGAGGGGCACAAGTTCGTGTTCCTGTCTGCCTGACTAATTATGTATGAACAGCTGAACTGCTTTATTGGGATAGATTGGAAAAGACCAACATTCAAAGTGCTATGTCACTTTGTAGCCTTTAGCACAGTAGGTAGGCAATTCATACAGGATGCAGGCGATCCAAACTCAATTCAACAGCCCAGTAGCTAGGACCGTATTCTGCAACACAAGAGATGTATGTTCAGCGAAGGAACTGAACCTGGGTCAGGAGGAATAACAGGTAGTTCAATTTAGGGCTTTAATTTGAACTACTGGGCCCCTGCCTCGTGTAGACACGGGCAGTTAATCCGGACTTGTAAATTTCAAAAAATGGCGACAGGCCGGGAAGATGCAAATCAAGTGCGGGATATTTAAATCCTGGGCTTGATTTGCAATTTCGAATGCCTACATTAGCCTCTCTAGTTCAAACTAGGGGGCTAGAGTAGACATACCCCATGTTATTTATAATTACTAGAAACTTTTTGTGTGCAACTGACTATTTTTTCTACATTTCACAAACTATTTTAGCAACTGTGGATGAAAATCAGGTAATTTCATATATATATTGCCAACGGATAGAAACAGAAGTTGTCTACAAGAAGTTCCGTCCATTATTTTGTCCCAGTGAGTAATGCTGAATCTAACAGCACCTCTATGATTTCATCATTCAGTCAGCATACTTCTATGCCAATAGCATAAATGACAGTAAAAAAAATGAACATCATGTTTCTGGTATAACAGTTTGTAGCACGGCCCCGTCAGAATGGCATTTCTGAAAGAAACAAGACATCCAAGCAAGCTACGTAAGAGTTTTAAAAGTAAGCATTTTCACAGGTGCTTCCCATGGGAAAGATGAAATGCAACTCATTGCAACTTATTTGTTTCATGAGTTAATAAACAAAGGAAACAGGCATCTCATCAGAGAAAGAAGCTAAAGTATCTGAATGTCTAGTGGACCACTCAGGATATTTTTAGAAGGTAATTTATCTAGGTTAAGCAGAAACCTCTGGAGTTTGGACTGCTAGCAGCACAGTACTATTTCATGAAGTCGGAAGATGAATAGTGAACTAACAGCTCATCAGGCAAAGGTTATGCAGAATTTTCAAAGCATCTACATGCTGGTACTACAACTCACTACTACACAAAAGACCCTAATCCAGTGATCTCGTGACTTTTGCCCTTTGGCTGCTTAAGTCTATGAGCACTGCAGAGGTGAAGCCGTTAAATGTAGGAAAGGAAGTGAGGTGGGTGACTGGCTTTGTTCTAAGGCTCTTGTAGGATACAGTAGTCTGCAAAGAAGCTGCTTACCCAGGTGGATAAAAGGGGAGTCCAGAACTTAGGGAACTGGATCCAAAGCCCAGTGAAGTCACAGGGCATTTTTCCATTGCCTTCAATAAGCTCTGGATCAGGCCCTTGAAGGATCTGAGTTAGCGCATGTGTGTTTGTTATGGTAAGATTAAAGGAAGCAAGACTAGGGAAGAGAGATAAGTGGATGAAACCAGGTAAATTGCAAGCATCCAAGAATGGCCTCAGTTTAACAGAGAATGGAATAAAACTCAAGTAGAATGCAGAAGAGAAAAGGGAAAGCTTTTCACACACCGTGTTTCCTCTACACCGAACAGAGCAAAGGGGGAAGAAGTTTATCACCACAACGCAAATTTCTTTCTTCACAAGGAACCGCAACAGTCACCAGACCAGATGGCTCAGTAATGTAGGCAGTCTATCTGGCAGCTTCACTCTATTGCATTTACTGACTGCCCCCACTCTGTCTTCTAAGTAATAATAAAAGCTTTCAGAGCTGATCAAAAAGTTCTAAGCGGAGATGTTTTGTGCTACCTGAATTCAGTCTGTGTATGCAACACAGTGTTTCAGTGTATTAGTGAGCTGGTATCAGTCAGACATAGAACAACATTAAAAATAAGAAAAAGCACTTTATTGTATAGAAGTGGGCTGGAAATCCAAAGAAATAAGGGTAGTTATAGCTGTTTTGATTTGTCACTTTTGTGTGTGTGTGTGTGTGTGTGTGTGTGTGTGTGTGTGTGTGTGTGTGTGTGTGTGTGTGTGTGTGTGTGTGTGAGAGAGAGAGAGAGAGAGAGAGAGAGAGGGATAAATGAGAAAAAACATAGGTAGGAATCCATTTGGAATAGAGTACCATTTTATTTTAAAATGTCCAAATTCATAAGTTGTAACATATTTATAAACCCACCCTTTGCAAATCTAGTACTTTATGAACTCTGACATTTACTTGCAGGTTTGAATTTTCACATTAGACTCTTCTGTTTGGATGTAAATCTTAATAATCCAATTTTCTGGGATCAGCAGAAAATTACTGGAAAAATAGATATTACAATCTAAAAGAACCCTTAAAACTTTGAAAGACCAGTTTTAGATCTCTCCCTCTTCACTCCAAACTTTTCTCATTATTTGTTCTTATATAGTGATACATTGATGTAAACATGCATGGAACATTATATTTTTCTACTTAGTGGATTAGCGAGATATATTCCAGTTTAAAGAGGGAATGTAGAGCTAGTAACTTAAACAGGAAAGTCTGCATTCCTGCACTGCAACGCTTTCATTCATAATGAATGGAACTGTGGTCTCCAAAGGGAGAAGTACACAAGCCCTGGGTTAATCTGGTGAAAACGTACAAACATTTTCAGTCAATAGCATTGACTAAGGTTATTGTTCACTAAGGTGCATAAAGCCTGGGAGAAAGTTTTAAAGAGCTCAGCACAAACCTGCTTCTTGGCTCCGGTTCTCAGTTTCTTCAGTACTTTGCTTCTCTTCTCTGCTATTATCATCTATCAAAAAACCCACACACAAATATTTATGAAGTATCTTTTTATTGGTAACAAGCAGCACTGAAATTAATTGTAACCCATGTAGCATAAACTGTTAATTTATGACAGAACCCTGTGATAAAACAGGGAGAGACGTATAGGTGGAGGGACACTGAAAAATTACAAACATAAATAGTTGCATTTAAAACACTCGCTTTTCAAACCATCTGACAGATTAAAGGTTATATAGCGATAGACAGAATTATTCCATAACCCTGCAAACATCTACATATTCAGCCAAATTATTTTTGCTTATGCAACATCTACAGTGGATGTGCTTATTGGCTGATTGTGTTTTACTTGTTCTGTTAAAAGAACATTTTTTCCCCCGTCACATTTATATAAGAACGTTGAAGTACCCAAATCTTACACTTGAGCAGACGATTTTAATCAGTGCTAAGGCAGGCTGACTGTAGCTTTAATCAGTACTATGCAGGGTGACTATAGCTGGGAGAAATGTGTCAGGATTTTACTTTCAAATGTAAGGCCTTGAAGAGACTGAATGGGGAGATATCGAGGATATAGAGCATACATTAATGCACAAGCAAATGATTAAAAGGAAGAGAAGAGAAAAACAATAGGGAGAATGCAAAGATTTATTGCTCATTTAGGATTTTGCCTTTTTTTTTTTTTGCATTCACATTCAATCATTCAATCACTAATGACTTTCTGTGGTATCAATTCCCACCACCCCACCTACTTACTGAAGACAAATGCCAAACAATGAATTACCACAGGGAAAGGTATGAAACAGAGAGAGGCCAGCTCCTGGTTTTAGGAGTGATCTGATTAGGAATGAACTAGGCAATCTGTATTTTCCTCAGAGAACCCTATTTTAGATTTGTAATCATCCTAAAGATTACAACGTGACACACTGAGTCCAATGACATCAGGGTAGTTATTCTGACTCTTTTCCAGAGGGAGACAGAGTCAAAAATTAGTTATCACATTTATTGAGAAATTGCAGAAACTGGTTGGTGAGTATATACATAAACAGAAAAGAAATTAGTTTCCAGATGGTGGAAAAGGCCTCAAAATGATAAACATGAATCCAGCTGTCTCTTCCTGCTGTGATCTTTTCTCCTACTTGATTTTTCCTTTTATAACTTATATACCCTATTATTTTAGCACTCCCCATTTTGGGCATCTTATTTTCTTTTTATCATACTAGAGCTTGCTGTAGAGAATGGTAATAACAGAAATACATCTTGATTGATGCATTTAAAACAAAATAACCCTAAAAAATATTTTTCATATATAAATGCCATACAAGTCATAATAGCACACTTGATTTAGCTACCATCCATTTAGACTTTGTGTTATTGTACTTTGTTGGCAGCTATTACATCTTGGAGTCCAGTAGGTGGAACTAGTGTAGAAACATTTTCTTTCTAAGCCATAACTCAGAGTTACATTCTTAGCCGATCAGATTTACACAGTTTCTGAGACATTTGGAACCACATTCTTAACTGGTGTAAATCGAAGTAGCTGTACCAAATGCCATAGAACTACACTGATTTAGATCGGTGGAGAAACTAACCCATTAGTTGTTTTGTATCTTTCTGTGCTGATTTTAACTGGTCAAAAGAGATAGCTACTTTGCTAGTTGCCTTCATCCTGTAAAATTTCTTAGTACACTGGTGGGCTTCCGCCTGTAAAATCACATTACATGGATGACCAGAAGTATTTGATAGCATGGGCATTTTATTTATCACCCAGCTACAATATGTGGAGCAGACACCAATGGAAAGTTAACTGCACAAAAACTGCAACTTTTCTTTTAAATGTGGATTTTAGAATTTGCAAGGCTTGCAGGAAACAACTAATACGTTTGGGGAGAATCTTTGGTTTAGTGTAAGAGACAATTTCAGGGAGATGAAGTTGTTTAGTTCAGGCACTGTAACAGGAGACCTTATATTGAAGGTTTGTAGTAAAACCATATCGAAATGGATACCAATAAATTCTGAACAAGAGCATTGCATAGTTCAAATGCTTGTCTCTTTCACCAATAGAATTTAGACCAATTACAAATATTACCTCACTTAGCTGATCTCTTTGGGACCAACACAACAGCTACAGCAACATGTCAGCCAGTAAAATCTGTACAGTCATCATTTGCAGGTAATTACCAGTGATGTCTATATGGGAATATCAAAATATGACTAAGCAAAAAACAAAACTCTAAAGGTTGTGACTGTTTCATTCCTAACTGTGTACTGCATCATGATTCATTTTGAACAGTACAGGTTGAACCTCTCTAATCCAGCATTCTCTGGTCTGGCAACATCTGTGGTTCAGCATGATTTTAGTTAGTCAGATGTCCACTTATCACAGGTGTGGCCAAGTTTCCCATCGAAACTCTCAGTATTCTGTGCTGTTATTTATCTCAAATTTACCCCTAAATGTCTCCTAAGACCCAGTAAGCAGTGGAAGTGTTGGTCATGCTGCTAAACAATATTGACCTTCTGTGGTTCGGCAAATTCTCTGGTTTGGAACCGGTCAGATCTTAAGGGTGCCGGACTAGAGAGCTTCAGCCTGTACTTTTATATTCAGAAAAGCAGGCAGGTTGCAATGGTAACCTCTGTGATATTTGTTATTGAAAACGCTCAATAACTAAATTCCTGATGAATGGACAACACTTCTAGTCAACATTTGTTTCTATGTTCAGTAAAAGCAGGTCAAGTACAAATCGGACCTCTCTTGTCCGGCACCCTCAGGACCTCACCAGTCCCGAATGAGAGAATTTGCCGGACCAGAGGATGTCTCCTACTACTGGCTCCCCAGACCACCTTCCCTCCCTGCTGCTGGGCTTCCATGCTGCTGTGGCCCCAGCAGCCTGCACTGCCCTGGCCCCAGCCCCACTATCAGGGATGCTGGTTCCCAGGCTCTGGCCCCACTACTGGGGCTGCCGTGGCTGCTGTGTCTCCAGCTCCGGCCCAGCTAATGGGGCTACCATGGCTGCCACATTGCTGGCCCTGATACTGGGGATGCTGCGGCCTCTGCTATTCTACCTGGGCTCGGGCGCCAGTCCAAGCCCCAGCCCTGCCGGGCTCCGAACAACGAGCTCTCTTGCCACTGGAGCTCCCTCCCATATTCCTGCTGGACCACAGATGTTGCTAGATGAGGGAGGCCCAATCTGCACCAAGATGGCAATTATTTATTTTGCTAAAATCAGATTTAAAAACATCTTGTTGCCATGTTATTCAGTTTCTTATGAACTCAAATTCTGAGTAAATTCATATTAAAAAAGAAAGCTTTAAAAGAACCTCAGCTGACTCATCAGTATATTATACCAATGTTTACTGATTTCACTGGAGATACACTGGCTTGAAACTGGAATAATGTAGGGGGACAAACGTCACAAACATTAAAATCTTAGTGAATGCAAATAAAATCAGAAATGTAAGTGAAACTCTAATTCTTTTTTCAAGCCAGAAAAGTGCAAGGGATTTTAAATAAAGTCTTTATTTCTTGCACTCCCCTCTTCCAGCACACACTCTGGATCATGTAGCTACAGAATGCAAATCCATCTGACACACAAAGAACAGTATTCTTAAAGGATGCTTTGGGCCTTCAGTGGCATGGGGCTTGTGTTTGCTTTACTAAGGGTGTGTCTAGACTACATGCCTCCTTCGACGGAGGCATGTAGATTAGCCAGATCGGAAGAGGGAAATGAAGCCGCGATTAAAATAATCGCGGCTTCATTTAAATTTAAATGGCTGCCCCGATCTGCTGATCAGCTGTTTGTCGGCAGATCGGGGGAGTCTGGACGCGATGCCCCGACGAAGAAGCCTTTCTTCATCGACACAGGTAAGCCTCGTGAAACCAGGCTTACCTGTGTCGATGAAGAAAGGCTTCTTTGTCGGGGCATCGCGTCCAGACTCCCCCGATCTGCCGACAAACAGCTGATCGGCAGATCGGGGCAGCCATTTAAATTTAAATGAAGCCGCGATTATTTTAATCGCGGCTTCATTTCCCTCTTCCGATCTGGCTAATCTACATGCCTCCGTCGAAGGAGGCATGTAGTCTAGACACACCCTAAGAGTGGGAGGATGGAAAAATTGAAGTCCTTTCCCTTGCCTCTTGAAGTAAAAGTTAGTAATTAAGGGTTTGTGCACACAAAACATTTAGCTGGAGCATGACTCTACTTTGCACTAATTATCCATGTAGCCTCTGCAGACACACCCTTCACATACTTGGATCTACACTGCTCTGAAACAGGCCTATGTGCACTAAGGAACTGTTAATGTGTGCCAGCAGGATCCACAGGGATACCAAATGCATGGCAGACTAACGTGGGGAAGATTCACACTCTAGCTGGCCACAAATAAAATGTCGGTGCAGACAATATCCAAGAGGGAGTGTTTCCTAAGTTAAATGCCATACAGACTGGCAGGCAGACCTGTCCATAGGAAAAAATCAGCCTCAAACTGTCCTCAATGGGAATGTTGATACTGTGCACGTCAGGGGTCCCAATTAAAGTTTAATGTAAAAAATACCCTGTCTGCTCTTGAACAGGAACCTATCACACCTCAGAGTGTTAACTGAGAATTCTTAAGTAATCATCATACAATCAATACAAGAGCAGCGGGCAATGGCAGGCGGCATCTATTCTTGGGGTGCAGTGAAAAGCTCCAAAAGTGCCCAGGAGTTCCCTGATGTGGAAGCCTTTCCCAGAGCCTTTCCCCATGACAGAGAAAGGTTCCAGAAACAGGCCACTACGTTGCTACAAACAGCAGTATACATGTGAGAGTCACTGCTTGAGCTTGCAAAGAACTGTCGAGGGTTTAAGCATGTTCAACATGCAGAGTCCTGTCCTTGGGACAGAAGAATCCCAAGCAATGTTACAGGCTGGGGACTGACGGGCTAAGCAGCAGTTTGGCAGAAAAGAACCTGAGGATTACACTGGACAAGAAGCTAGATATGAGTCAACAAAGTGCCCTTGTAGCCAAGAAGGCTGACGGCATATTAGGGTACATTAGTAGGAGGATTGCCAGAAGATCTAGCGAAGTGATTATTCCCCTTTATTTGGCACTGATGAGGCCACATCTGGAGTAGTGTGTTCACTTCTGGTCCTCCCATTACAGAAAGGATGTGGACGCATTGGAGAAAGTTCAGTGGAAGGCAACAAAAATGATTTGGGGGCTGGAGTACATGACTTACCAGGAGAGGCTGAGGGATTTGGGCTTATTTAAATCTGCAGAAGAAAAGAATGAGAGGGGATTTGATAGCAGCCTTTAACTACCTGAAAGGGTGGGGGGGGGGAGGGGAGAGGATTCCAAAGAGGATGGAGAGAAGCTGTTCCCAATGGTGACAGATGACAGAACAAGGAGCAATGGTCTCAAGTTGCAATGGGGGAGGTCTCGGTTGGATATTAGGAAAAAATGATAGGAGGGTGGTGAAGCACTGAAATGGGTTATCTAGGGAGGGGGGCTTTTTAAGTCCCAGCTTGACAAAGCCCTGGATGGGATGATTTAGTTGGGGTTGGTCCTGCTTTGGGCAAGGAGCTGGACTCGATGACCTTCTGAGGTCTCTTCCATTGCTATGATTCTATGTGGAGGGTTCCTATGCTTCAGGGTTCAAGTATGAAGAGCATGCTATTCGCCTAAGCCATTTCTCACAGTCTACTCTACAGTTCATACTCATCCTGCTGTAAATGTAGATGTAACGTTAGTGTGTGTCAACAGGGTCTACATGGACCATTTAGTTTGCATGACCCTCACTCCTTTGGTGCACACTGCCACACCATGTTAACAAGCTACTTTTGAAAATAAGATTTAGATGCTTTGAAATTGTTTATTGCTGGCCCACAGCGGGTCAAATTAAACACTGATGTAACCTCAATTACTTCAGGGCAGTTAGGACAGGGATGACATTGGCACCTTATATTTAATATCCCTGTCATAAAAAACACATGGCTAGTGAGACTCATTCTGTCATACAGGAAAGGGGAGGTAGAATAGTAAAGAAAAATACAATATGGAAATACTTTAAAAGCACTTAAAAACCTTTCCATTTGTTTAGCTCCCAGTTTTGATGGAGAATAGTAATTATCAAAAGGCACCTCATCAATAAAAGATGTCCAATGTGAGAAACTCATTAGAAATATGTTTAAAATGTTTGTCAAAAAATTAATATGTTAGAGACAAAGAGGCAAAAACATATTTTAATAGGGTAACAACTATCTCTTCCCCATATTTGTATGCTCTCTCTTGCTCTCAGTCTCGCTACCTTTCTCCGGGGCCTAATATATTTCCCATGAGTCATCCCTATGACACTATTAGTAATAAAATATATATTTTTCTTTAGATGGCCTCTAAGATATCTGCCATCCTTCTCCCTCCATTACAGCAGCAGTTGGCAATTGTATTTCCTTTCGGTGACAACTGTCCTCAGAATATCTACTTTTCCATTATGCTGGTAATTGAGTAGCAATCTGTCACTCGATCCAAAGATGACAGAGAGTGGAGTGTGACATTTTGTGTTATTTTAGGCCAGTAAATGTAAATGGTTTTGAGCCACATCAAAAGACAAATGGGAACATCTGCTTCTTTCCCCCCACAGAATGGCAGGCAGTCATAAAACAGGAGTAAATGAGTTACAGTAGTGTAACATGGACAAAATAAGCACATCGGTCTCTAAAGTATAGACTTTTGGCAATCTGTTTTTGCTTCCCCTTGCCAAACTGGCTACTGATTGATAGGAGTTTACGCTCATCTCATTCATTTCTTTGATGACAGTCAGGAAATTCCAAAGAGGACACACACTTTCCTTTTATATCTGGTAGTAAGCAGATTAGCCATTGATTAATAACCAGGAAAAGTAAGAAACAATAACAAATTAAAATGAGAAAATATGAAAATCTGCAACTGTTTGCTCACTTTGTGCTAAAGAGAAATATTTAGTATGCAGGGTCATATGCCAGATATAGTAGCATCCCCAAAATGAAACAGCTGATACAATAATAAGCAGAAAGTCATATGAGAGAGAGATGAAACAAGAACTCTAGGAAAAACCAGGAGATAATCTTACAACTGGAGCATGAGAGAGTTTTTAGCATTTTCCATTTTCTCTGTAATTGCTCTCTGGAGAACAGATTGCTACACCATTTACTGTTCCAGTTCAAACAAAAATTAATTCAGGGACGTCCTCTCGTCTATGTTATGCTGGAGGTCAGACTAGATGATCACATTGGTCCATGCTGACTTAAAAAAATCTATGAGTCAAAGGGGAGTCAGAATCTAACCCAAAAACATCAGCAGAAGAGCTAGAATATTTTTTTTTCCAGGGAAATACAAAATACTAAAAGGTTAAAATTGTACCACATCTTAGGGCACATCTATACTTACCAGAAGATCAATGCTCTGGAGGTCGATTTTCTGGCGTTTGATTTGGCAGGTCTAGTATAGACCTGTAAACTGAATGCTGAGGGCAGATCCTGCCAGCATCAGATACTCCTCCTTTTGCAAGGAGTAAAGGAAGCAGATGGGAGCATTTGCTCCCGTCGGCCTCCTGCAGAGTGGATACCACCAAGGTTCGGCGTAAGGTAAACTAAC
Source organism: Pelodiscus sinensis (assembly GCF_052426305.1). Lineage (NCBI taxonomy): Eukaryota > Metazoa > Chordata > Testudines > Trionychidae > Pelodiscus > Pelodiscus sinensis. The sequence continues at coordinate 188,855,385 of NC_143054.1, forward strand.
TGCAGCTATGCATTTTACACAGCTGGAGTTGCATACCTTAAGACAGCCTTCCTAGTCTCGAGTAGACCAAGCCACAGAATCAAAAGAACTGGATTCTGGTTGATCAGGGCTGGCTTTAACTCCACCCTCCAAAAAGGACAATAAATGCCTTGCAAAAGCAGTATTTGTAATGCACATGTTTTGGCAACAAACAGCCTGAGCAATGTTTCTTCTACACAATCAGTCCCTGCTTACAGTAGAAATAGAGTAGACTCCACTGCAGCTCTTTAGGAAGCTGTTGCAGTCGTTAAATACCCTGACTGTTCAATGGCATGGAGTGCTGTTGTCTCAGGGTGTTATCTTGCTTGTAATAGTCACGTGTGTCCATGTGGACATCTATGAACTCCGGGCCAAACCATATGATGCCCCTCTATAACTCCTGTCATGGAAGCCCTGGATAGATTTTCTCTCTCTAGGTTTTCCAGCATGGCTTGGGCATTTTCTAATCAGCACTCTGGCCCTCATTTGTTTGGAGAAGATGTATATGCAAAGTAAACCAGGATTTGCTCCATAAAGAAAACAGGATTATTATTAATCTTTTTAACACAACATAAATAATAATAACTATTATAAGGGTCTACCTGGGATAATGAAGGGAAATATACTCAAGATTAAATTAAAAACATAGTGCCAAGTCCTGCAAACACTTCAAGCTATGCTTAATTCCCTTTTGACTTCAGCGGGACTGTTTACATGCCACAAGGTATGCCTAAATGTTTGGCTCAAGATCAGCACCTCAGGCAGCATTTCATTTCACAGTATCCCAGCAACAAAAAGAGATCAAAATTACAACAGAAACCACACACGTGCAAACCCCACTATTACAGAGCTACAAACACATTCAAAGTCAAATCATTAGGGCGGTGGCCTGAGGTTACTGAGCATTTCCAATCTGCATTTTAATGTCTTTAATTAAATTATGATTTAGGTCAATTTTAATCACCACTTGTGTATAACTCTATGGGGTAAATTTTAACAGGGGTTAGGAAAGAATTAGCTCCAGTTATTGCTTAATGCAGTTATGAGACTTATTCGCTGCTCACTGTACTAACAATTTACCTCAGTACAGAGCGAGAATTGAACATGCTGCTACCAGTTTGCTGTTCCTGCTAAGTACTGGCTAGGAGCACCTTGTTACTTTTTCATTTGCCTGTAGCATTTTAGTTGGCAAATGTAAGGTGGTGTGCAGAAGAAGGAGAAAATGGTAGTGCAAGAGGGCTATCTCAAAGGAAAACCCATCAATTATAAAGTAACACACTTTATATATTCAAAGCACTATGGACCGCAAAAGTGAGAGAGAGAATGGGGCCTTGCCAGGACACTGAAGAGCGAAGGTAAAAAAAGTCAGGAATGTGCCCATCCCTCCCTGTCCTATCCATACCCTTCAGTCATCCTGCCCCTCACTCTACATAGGTGATGCATGGGAGAGACATATGCCCCTGCACAACCTGTAAATTCTCTCCAACCAGTGATGCATCAGCTCTGTGTTTTGGTTTCTGGCTGCTAGGCTTGAGACAGCTAAAGCTTGTGGGTACCTAAGGATATCTACAATTCTGCAGGATTTTAGTTACAAATTTTGTATTGGCATCTGCATCCATATCCACAAAAATGAGCAGTGGCTATCCACCTCTGCACCAGCAGTGTGGAGGCACTCAACATTAGCAGATAATTTTGAGAATCGACACCTCACATTTTCCTCAGATGGATGATGGAAATAATAATACAAGTGTGTGCAAGTGTCCAGCCCGCTTAATTAGCCTAATTAACACAGGTCTGACAATTGACAGGTACCTTTTCTACTGCTATCTAGATCTCTTGGTTTCTGTTGTTTCCACTCCTATTCATCTGATGAAGTGAGTTTTGCCCACAAAAGCTCATGATTCTACATGTTTTGGTTAGTCTCTAAGGTGCTTCAGGACCAATCATTTTTATTGTGAACAATGTCCTGCTTACAAGCAGGGCACAGCATGCATTTTTATTTTCAGAACCACAGCCAAATAAAGCCGCCAGTGGCATTCTATGATTGCCCACATATAGTGCGTGCAATTATGTGGGTGCAGAGGTGTCACAAGAAGGAGAGAAGGTGAGAGGAAGCAATGTAGGAGATTAGATATGTTAAAAACAACATAATCTGCTTAATTAAACACACACAGATAGACTCACATACACACACAGAGCAAAACCTTGTTCACTAAATGTACAAATTACTACTTTGTTGTGTTAAAATTTCATGAGCAGTGGGGCCAGTGCTGCCAGTCTGTACTGCCCTGAGTTTGAATAATCATGGTGGTTTATTGTTATTCACATAATGGATAGAAATGGGAAATGACTTCCTTGACAGATGAGTACCCCGGAGGTAACTTGGCATGTCATTGCATATAATTCTTCTTTGACAACATTACATTAGTCACTTTAGTGCCTCAGTGCTTTGCACCTTAAACCATCTCAATAGTGGGAAAATCTACTTAAAAATTATGTATAGTGAAAACAGCACTCTCAGCTGTTTACTTCATAACAGGTATGTATAAAATTGTATACAAAACTCAGAGAGATATAGGAGGACTGATCAAATCTAACAACATAGATTAAAAGCCCATATTAGGCTTTGCACTGTAACTTCTGAATGATCCAGCAATTTAATGTAGTACTAGTAGTCACCAAAGCACAATACAGAATCTTTTAAGAAGTGGTCACTTTAGAAATAGAAGAAAAATAAAAGACACTATCAATATATTTTGCCAGCCAAATGGAAACAGATCATCTGCTATCCTTAGTGCAGTAATTAGTCAAGACAGATGGCAGACTTCAAAATAAAAATGACGTCACAAGCCCTCAATCAGAGCAGAAAGGGGTTAACACAATATTCCTTTAAAATAACTATTCTACATTAAGGAGAAACGTTTCACAGCCACATTTTTGGCTTTCTATTCACTTTTTTGATGGTACCTTATCTTAGTTTAGAGTATTCTTTTCAGAGGATACACACCTCTGTGCAACACACCTCATTTAACATTTTTAATGTATCATGACTGTAGTTCAGATTTACAGCTGAACATCCTTGTCCCATAGGGTATGACAGACAGATACAATTACCGCTTTTCAACTCAAAAGGGTAAAGCAAAACAACTATTCTCTATATATTTTCAGGACACCCTGAAACTTGGTCAGAAGGGGAATGTGAGAGACCAGTTAACATTGGGTCCAAATTTTAAGAAGACAGAAGACTGCCAACTGGGCCTAGATTTGTATGACATTTAAGAATGTGTTTAATAGAGTTAATGATCTCTGTTGGAAAATTGTAAATACTAGTAGTTGTTAGATGGACTTTAAGGCCAAGTTTCAGCAAAGCCCTTAATCCTCAAATTACTTTCAGGGACTTAAGCATGTGCTTAAGCGTTCTGTTGAATAGGGATGGGATTACTCACTGCATTAAAGTTAAGCATGTGCTTGAGTGGTTTGCTGAATCAGGGACGAGGAGAGGTAGAAGTAAATCAGACTATACCACTAACCAGATACTGTTCTAAAGATACTAGGAATAAGGCAAATGTGAGTCATTGTTCCCTTACTGAGAGACCTCTGACTCTAGATGTGGGTGCAATAAATGTTCTCCTGAAGGAGGTAAATGTTTTGTCACTGGAAAAAACCTCTTTTTCTTTAAAAAAACAAAACAAAACAAAATCTGTTTACCAGATCTCCTGAGCAAAAAGAGCCCTAAAAAATTTATGTGTTTCAACTGTCAACTTCCTGTACACGCAAAGCAAAAGAGACTATACAGGTGAAGAGTACAATTGGCTTTGTCTGAGTGAGCAAAGAACTACCATCTGTCAATGAGTCTATGATGTTGGACTTGAAAGCTAACAGGCCTACAGTCAGACTACTTCATCAGGGAAAGGAACTCTCCTCAAACAAGTGTTTTTAATATGATTCATGTACATCCTGACCTTTCTGACTTGGATCATTCATGAAACAGTTTTCCTTGTCAGCCAGGTGAAGAGAAAACAAAGAATTTATCCAACATGCACAAGTCCCAGACAAGCTACTTCCTCAGATGGAGGTTTGGCCTCTGTTCAGATTATCCCATCTTGATAATAACAGTCTGTTCCTCTATCAAACCGTATCTAATTCTTAGATTTTGATAAAGATTATGGAAAAGGCTGCAGCAGGAAAACTCTCAGAGCTCCAGTATGCCTTCAAATCTTCTGTGCAATCAGGAGTCTGATCTGGGTATGGCACAAGATGGCTCTTCTTGCATGTGTTAATAATCTGTTCCAGGTAACGGAGAAAGATCAGGTGTCCATGAAGAATCATTAGGTCTATCAGATCTTTCAGTTTCCTGTAAGACTATGAGATCATGTTGATACCTCTAAGGTCCTTCACAGGAATGAATGAGGCTGCTTTTCAGTGGTTTTCTTCTGTCTTTGCCCAGAGATTCCAGATGGAATTGAAGAGGAACTACTCTTCCTCCTTGTGATAACGGAAGTATCTGTTATTTTGCCCTTAATATTCAAAGTGTTCGTAAGTCAATTAGGACTGCTGGAGAGGAGAAAGGGGGACGTTTGTTTTGGTTTTACTGTAAGGAAAATAAAGTAATAGAGGAATATGACTTGTAATGTGTGCTAACTGGTGATAGGTATGTAGTAACATGTACTGTTGTTTTACCTATGGGTTTATTTTTGCACTGTATTTTTTGAAAAGAGCTTTACATTTTAGATCACTCCAAATATACACATAAAGCAAAAGGCTCTTGTGTCTTTCGGGACATTTTGATTTTCATTATCTTGACTGCCTACAATGTCACTTTACAAAATCTTACATTTATCTAGACACCAAGATAGGAAATACCTCTCTCAGCAGTGGCAAACTTGTTATCCATACTTTAATTTTTTTACTCTCTCTGAGTGCATTTGAGTGATGGTAAAGTTCAAATTACAACTGGCTGATTTTACCCTTCAGTGCGCTTGTAATTTATATATATATTACACAGCACATGTGAAAGTGCAACAGTTAAAATACTGCAGGGAGTTCAATAAAGATTGCCCTGCCTATTCCTACACTCCCAAATAATGTTCTATGCTGCATTATAACACGTTCTCAATGCAATAAATGGCTGATAGAAAAATCTGCTACACAGTTCACGCTTGCTTCTCTCTCAATGGTTCAGATACATAAAACAGTAGTTTTAGGAGCAACATAAGAGAGACCGTTAATATTTTAGACAGTCAGGCCTGGGCTACACTAGACCAGGCAGGTCAGCTTAAGGTACGCCATCCAGCTACGCAAAATAAGCAGCTGGATTTAGCTAACCTTAAGCCGGGCCACCACAACGTCTACTCAGATCACAGATTGATCACAGATCATTGGATGCCAGTGAGGTCTACACTCAGTGTTCGATTTGGGGGTCTACACCAGACCCGCTAAATCAAACGACAGAAGATCGACTTCCAGTGGCTCCAGGAGGGAGCCGAGTTAGTCTGTTACAGAAAAAACAACAAATGGTCTGGTAGCACTTTTATAGACTAACAAAACATGTAGATTGTATCATGAGCTTTCATGGGCACAGGACACTTCTTCAGATTACTGGAGGATCGCTCTTCTCTGTAGGGTAGACATGCCCTCAGTATCTAATTATGTTCATTAGCATGCCACATGTATATTTTGGCTTACTAGAAACAAAATCCCTACATACAGCATTTTATTTAACATTCTTTCATTGCAGAGGGGAAAAAAAACACAGATATCAATTTCCTGTGATCTTCTGGAGAGATTTTAGAGGTCCTAAGAAGTTACTACTACTACATTATCTCAAACCATTGAAGCAGTTGGGCACATTGTAAAAAATATTATTTCATACAAATCATTACTGAGCCCAGTGGATTAGTATTATAGGTTGCCATATAGGGATATGCCTGGAGGGTTGCGTCAGTAGGCCGTTAAAAGCTTTGCTACATATTCCTGGTTACAGGAATAGGACAAAATTCTACAGAACTTGAAATTTACAAAGATACTTCTAGCAATTTCTGAGGTTCATTATTATTATTGGTGATGCCAGGATGGGGGAAATAATACTTTCCTTCTAAGGAGTGTGCTATATATACACAGAGCTGCCACATATTCACAGCTTTGCTCATCTGCAAGGCTTGCCATAAGATTTCTTTTAATTAATTAGAAACAACAGTCTAGGTCGTAATTAGATCATTAGTTTATGGCTAAACTTGGTTTTCAGACAAATGTGTGCAAATCCTAGTTACTTTAATTGAAATGGCTCATAGGGAGTTCCATTACAATCTGGCCATTTGCAAGTTTTTAGGGATTCTGATTCAGGGGCCTAAACTACTTAACGACCCTTGTACACTGAGGCAAAGGTAATTTTATTGATACAGTCTTTTTCTTTCTGCCCATTCCCTCCCTCCTTTTTCCTTCTGTGAATGCATTAATTACTTTTTTTTCTCCATCACAAGGATTCTTGAGTATAAATTTAGACTTTCAACCCTTACACATTTCAACTTGATTTCTGCCTAAGGAAAGGAGAATTCCATCACCAAATAGATTAAATTTTGCAGCACTGATTATGTGTTACAGGCCTCAATTCTGCATCAGCAAAATCCATGGAACAGCATCAAATTCAAGGAGTCCAGACATTCTACAGTTCCAGGGTAACGTAATCAGTCTGCTGCCATGCTATTTACTTCTCTCTTTCAATGCATTTATTTGTGTTCCACAAAGTGAACTGTAGGTCATGAAGAAACATTGACAAGAATTGTAAAACTGGAAGGTCTCGGCTCGTACAGCACAAAAGCAGTTAAGGGAATATTATCATCTTACTCCAATGAAAGGCAAAAATGGGGGTTTACAACATCCAATTTCTTCTTCATTTTTATATCTGATACTACGCTAAGTCCTAGACACGTCTCAAACAAAAATATAATGTATGTATTATTGTTTAGCCTCTTTTGGGAAAATGACATCAGGCTTTAATTCTCTATGATATTTCAAAGCGGTCAGACAGTATTCAAATGGATGCATTTAGTTTGGTATTGTGGAGGCTCTCATCTAGACATGAAATCCCTCCTGTATTTTTAGGTGGCCTCAGTGCGTTATTATATGGCTAATGAGAAAGAAGACCAGTTAGGAAAAGATTTCTTGGATCCCTCCGCGCCTCCAAGGTGATGACATCCATTGCTTTAAGTACTTGCCACTAACAACCAGTCAGGATGTCAGTGACAGCATATTACTAGCAGTTACTTAAAGTGAAGGATGTTATCATCTTTCATGGCTTTATCATTCATGTTATAACCCCTCACCCCCGTAAGGGTACTTTAGGGCACTCCTCATAACGCTAAGTCAGAGTGATGAAGATCATAGAGTAATTGACTTAGGTGGGAGTGAAACATGTCATCTTGGAGAAATTGGGTCAAAGGAATCCTGTGACCAGAAACTGTCATAGAAACAGAGGATTAAGGCTCACCATATTAAGGCTCATCATATTAATTATCTCACTATGAGGGCACCCAACAACAAGTAAACATTCTTCTGGCAAGCACATCCCAAAACAACATTAATCTCTAGAGCATGAAGCTCTTCAGTGGGGCTAGGTCTACACTATAGGGTTTTTTTCGGAAAAAGCTATGCAAATTGTGCTCTGCAATTTACATAGCTTTTTATGATTGCTTTTCTGGAACAGGCTTTTCCACCATTTGGCCCCATCTAGAAAGCACATAAGCATGAGTTTAGAATTATGTTCTTTGTTACGTGCTTCTGTAACTACCACCAGGTGAATTTGAACCTGGGACCTCTGGAGCTTAGTATAGGAGCCTCTACCCTTTGAGCTAAAAGCCAGCTAGCTGGCAACCCACCCTGTAGAGATCTCTTGTTCTTATCAATTGCTGTAGTCTAGGTGCCACTGCATGGGATAGTGAACCACACTAGGTGTATGGGTTACACTTCCTTGAACAGGGATGGACTTAAGTTCTTACATAAGGGCTTTTCTGATCTGGGACTTTATCTGCATGATTAAAATGTAAATACATAGACTAAATTCTCTTCCAGAAAGGAAGAGGAAATAGTTTGGTAGATAGTGCACCTATTTGAACAGTTAACCCCACAGGACTGTCCACGGGGTATACAAACACCACACTGGGACTGAAAGGGTTAAATGATAGCCCCTCCCCTCCAACTCTTCAGAGCATGCTTCAACTGGAGGCAGGGTTGACAAGCAAGACCGTTGGAGAGGAGCACAGACCTACCTAGACAGCTCCTGCCAAAAGACTCTAACGATGCTTCCCTGAGGTACCAGGATTGTATACTGAGCCTGGCTGGGCTCATGGACCGGTGTCCCTTTCCTTTTTCCCCTTCCCCAGAAGCAAAGAGAAGCCATAGTAGGCAGTCAGCCAGGTATGGTAATTCAGTGGGACCCCCCACCCTTCCAGACATCGAATGATGCCAACCTTCTTAGGCTCCAGTGGCAGAGCCCGGTGGAGTGGGTAGGCTTGGGTTCCCCGGTCACTGCCCCAAGACTGAGAGTATGCTAACCATTAGGCCTCTTAGCCAATGAAGGAATGAATTACAAGGATAATGACCCTTTCATTGACACTGTATATAACTTATGGCGGCCTAGTTACACATTGGCAGAGCATACTACAAGTATAGACACAACCATAACTTCCAATAGGATAGGCACAGTAACAAGTAGAGCATAATGTGAAAACAGCGTTTTGCATCTACACTGGCATAAACATATTTGTACTAGAATTTTACTCCTATGACTTAGAGACAAAGTTATCTTAGCAAGGGGGGAAAAAACACATGCATAGCCATTAGAGATAGTAGAAATATTTTAAACTGAAAGCACTCCATATTGCATCATTTAAAAATTAAGATCAAAATTTTCCACCCACGAGGATGAACTGATGAATACAAACTTTAATACCACCTACCCTCATTATCATCCTTCAGGTTCTCAGATTTCTTTGCTTTGCATTTCATAGGTGATGGTGACTGGCCTTTTTGTTCCAATCCCTCTGCAACGACAAAGATGTAATAAGGATATTATTTTCAAGTAATATTATTTTAGTAAATACTATTATGCAGGCTAGTGTAGCAATAAGTATATTTTATCTCAGCATTCCTTTCAAAGCAGAATACCTACCCTTGTATTTGCAAGATTCAGCACTGCCTCATATGCTATAACGGAGGCCATAACGGGTGTGTTTGGGTTCAAACTTAACATTAACAAACTTTAATATTTCAGTCTTGAATAAAGCTCTTGTTTAAATGATGCCTGCCTTCACACTCACTTTCGCTTCGGATCTATAAAGTTTAATAATATTTTAATTTGTAGCTTTTATAAACAACGAGCATCCTACTGTATTATGGACCAGCGGAGGAAAAAGTTCAATTAGAATGATTTCTGTTATAAGCCCAATTTTGCATTCACTGCCAAAGTCCACTAACAAAGTCTAAAATTTGGCTGCACGGCAGAGGTAAAAGTTTGATATCGAGTTTAAAGTTAACTTAGAAAAGGTTCCTTGAAATAAGAATGCTCAGCGTTGAAGAAGTTTTCCAATCCTCCCACCCCTCCACACATACTTTCGCATCAGACAACAGCAAGAAGAGGACAAATGAAATTTGGTTTGCTGGATTCATTCACAGGAATTGAGAGCTAGCATGCAGAGGATTTACAGTTAGCTGAGTAGGCTACAAAAATGAAGACTTGATAAATCAGCATCTTAGGATATGCCTAACACTGGAATAAAAGACCAGTGGCACTGTCAGGGCTCACCAGGGTCAGCTGTCTCAGGCCTGGGGGTGTGTTTCAGACTACAGGGCTCTAAAATTGCAGTGTAGATGCTCAGGTTCTAGCCAAATCCCAAATGTCTACTGTGCAATTTTACACCCCTGCAATCCTGAGCCCTGCAAGTTCGAATTAGGTGACCATCCAGGGTGTTGTGTAGATGTATCCAGAATGGCTTGTCACATCTAATGACCTTAATGTAGTGCACTCAATGAATGCTAAAGACCCAGGGCCAGACTGCAAGAGTACTCAGCGCCCATAATTGGTGCTGAGCGACCTTAAGCACTCACCTCAATGAAGTGATTAGATTTTCAAAAAGGGCTCAGCTCCCAGCAGCAACTATTATTCTGACAAGGTGCAGAGTCTGTCTGGAAACCCGGCCAGGTGCCTAAAGGGGGCTGTAGGGCGCTGAGTTTTTTTAACTATCTGGCCCCTACACTTTTGCTTTAGAAAAAAGAAGCAACCAAGAAAGTCTTGAGTTCTTTTCCTTGCAGAGATAGACCCAAAAGTGCAAACTGATTTAGTGAGGCTTGTTAATAGGAAAAAGGAGGCATTTTTAGAAACCATTAATATTCATGCACTCTCAACCTAACGCCACCTTATTACAGGTTGAATCTCTCTACTCCGGTACCTTTGGGACCCGACTGGTTTGGAACGAGAGAATTTACTGGATTACATAGAATCATAGAGCTCAGGTAGTCATCAAGTCAGGAAGAGACCTCAGGAAGTCATCAAGTCCAGCCCCCTACCCAAGGCAGTACCAATCCCAATTAAATCAACCCAGCCAGGGTTTTGTCAAGCCGAGACTTAAAAACCTCTATGGATGGAGATTCCATCACCTCCCTAGGTAACCCATTCCAGTGCTTCACCACCCTCCTAGTGAAATAGTTTTTCCTAATATCCAACCTAGACCTGTACCACTGTAATTTGAGACCCTTGCTCCTTGTTCTGCCATCCGTCATTACTGTGAACAGCCTCTCTCCATCCTCTTTGGAACCTCCCTTCAGGAAGTTGAAGGCTGCTATCAAATCCCCGCTCACTCTTCTCCTCTGTAGACTAAACAAACCCAAATCCTTCAGTCTCTCCTCATAGGTGATGCGCTCCAGCCCCGTAATCATTTTGGTCGCCCTCTGCTGGACCCTCTCCAATGCATCCACATCCTTTCTATAGTAGGAGGCCCAGAACTGGACACAATATTCTAGATGTGGCCTCACCAGAGCCGAATAAAGGAAAATAATCACTTCTCTGGATCTGCTGGCAATGCTCCTCCTAATGCACCCCAATATGCCATTAGCCTTCTTGGCTACAAGGGCACACTGTTGACTCATATCCAGCTTCTCATCCACTGTAATCCCCAGGTCCTTTTCTGCTGAACTGCTACTTAGCCAGCCAGTCCCCAGCCTGTAACAATGCTTGGGATTCTTCCATCCCAAGTGCAGGACTCTACACTTGTCCTTGTTGAACCTCATCAGATTTCTTTTGGCCCAATCCTCTAATCTGTGTAGGTCACTCTGGACCCTATCCCTGCCCTCCAACATATCTACCTCTCCCCCTAACTTAGTGTCATCTGCGAACTTGCTGAGGGTGCAATCCATCCCCTCATCCAGGTCATTAATAAAGATATCGAACAAAACCAGTCCAAGAACAGATCCTTGGGGCACTCTGCTAGAAACCGACTGCGAACCTGACATCAAGCCATTGATCACTACCCGTTGGACCCAACAGGCTAGCCTGCTTTCTATACATCTTACAGTCCATTTATCCAATCCATATTCCCTTAACTTGCTGGCAAGAATATTGTGGGAGACTGTATCAAAAGCTTTGCTAAAGTCAAGGTATACCACGTCCACTGACTTTCCCATATTGACAGAGCCAGTTACCTCATCATAGAAGCTAATCAGATTGGTCAGGCACGACTTGCCCTTTGTGAATCCATGTTGGCTATTCATGATCACTATCCCCTCTTCCAAGTGCTTCAAAATAGATTCCTTGAGGATTCCCTCCATGATTTTTCTGGGGACTGAGGTAAGGCTGACTGATCTGTAGTTCCCTGGATTGTCCTTCCCTTTTTAAAGATGGGCACAACATTTGCCTTTTTCAAATCATCCGGGATCTCTCCCTATCTCCATGAGTTTTCAACGATAATAGCCAAAGGCTCCGCAATGACACTTGTCAGCTCCCTCAGTACCCTCAGATGCATAAAATCCGAGCTCATGGATTTGTGTATGGTTAGCTTTTCTAAATAGTTCCTAACTTGTTCTTTCCCCACCAAGGGCTGTCCACCTCCTCCCCATGCTGCATTGCCTAGTGCATTTGTCTGAGAGCTGACTTTGTCCGTGAAGGCAGAGGCAAAGAAAGCATTGAGTACTTCAGCATTTCCCACTAGGTTACCTCCCTCATCCAATAAGTGCCCCACACCCTCTCTGATCACCCTCTTATTGCTGACATGCCTGTAAAAACCTTTCTTATTATCCTTCCCATCCCTCGTTAGCTGCAATTCCAATTGCGCTTTTGCCTTCCTGATAACTCCCCTGCATTCTCGAGCAATATATTTATACTCCTACCTAGTCATCTGTCCAAGTTTCCACTTCTTGTAAGCTTCCTTTTTGTGTTTAAGCTCGTCAAGGATGTCCCTGATAAGCCAATCTGTTCACCTAACATATTTGCTTTTCTTGCTGCACATCGGGATGGTTTCTTCCTGTGCCTTCTATAAGGCTTTTTTAAAATACTGCCAGCTCTCCTTGATTCCTTTCCCGTTCGTGTAAACATCCCAGAGAATCCTGCCCATCAGTTCTCTGAGGGAGTCAAAGTCTGCTCTTCTGAAGTCCAGGGTGTGTATTTTGCTACTCGCCTTTCTTCCTTTGGTCAGGATCCTGAAATCTACCATCTCATGATCACTGCCTCCCAGGTTGTCACCCACCTCTACTTCCCCTACCAGTTCCTCCCTGTTTGTGAGCAGCAGGTCAAGCTGCACATGGCCCCTGGTCGGATCCTTCAGCACTTGTACCAAGTTATCCCCAACATTCTCCAAAAACTTCCTGGATTGTCTGTGTACTGCTGTATTGGTCTCCCAACAGATATCAGGGTGATTAAAATCGCCCGTGAGAACCAGGGCCTGCGATCTGGAAGTTTCTTTCAGTTGTCCAAAGAAAGCCTCATCTACAATGGGGAGGTCAGTATTGTCTAGCAGCATTACCAACACATCCACTGCTTTCTGGGCTCTTAGAAGACATTTAGGGGTAAATTAGAGCTGAATAACACCACAGAATACTGAGAGCCAGGACTGGTGGCTGTAAACAAACTTTATGGTACTACAGGAAACTTGGCCACACCCATGAAAAGTGGACATATGGCTAACTGAAATCATTCCAGATGACGGATGTTTCTAGACCAGAGACTTTTGGACTAAAGAGATTCAACCTGTAGTAATGTTGCTCTCCCTGAATAAGTCCATCTGACTTTGGGAACTCATAGGATGGGGCACCTTATACTTCAGAGTACTGACTCCGAAAAAGAAGTTTTTGGGAGTAGCCTGGTGGAAAATCAGCTGAACCTGAGCTCACAGTGAGGTGCTATGGCTAAAAGGGCTGATGAGATCCTGGGATGCATAAACAAAGGCATCTTGAATAGGAGTAGAGAAGTTATTTTACCTCTCTGTTTGGCACTGGTGCAACCACTGCTAAAATATTGTGTCCAGTTCTGGGTGCCCATGATAAACTGCCAAGGGTTCAGAGTCTTACAGTGACAGACTCAAGAAGCTCAATCTAGCAGGAGGCATAAGGGATCTGTCGAAAAAGGCTTTCTTGCTCAACAGATCCCCTCTAGACTGCCACTTTTTGCCAACAAAGTGCTGAGTCGGAAAAACGCGGTGGCCATTTTTATGCAAATTAGGCACAGCATATTTAAATCCCTGCCTCATTTGCAATGTCGACCTGTCCCTCTGTCGGCAGAGGGATTCAGTCTAGACATACCCTAAGGGACTCTCATATTCATCAGTTTACTGCAGATTTGGTTGGTATCAGGAATTGGACCTTTCCGTTCCAAAGGTTAACCACTTGACCGAAGACTATATTATATGCCAGCAGATGTTTGCTGGAAATATTAATACTCTATTTTGAAAAAAAAAATTATGAAATTAAGATCCTTGGCCTGGCAAAATCAGCTTCTCTTTTCCCTGACTGATGGACATACAAACTCAACCACAGAGAACAAATATCAGGCCATGCAGTCAGTCAGAAGCTATGGCCGTGTTCAGCACATATGGTGAGTACAATGGATAGAAATTGACAGACTTTGAAGATTGATTGTCACCTGCTCTGTTATTCCTTAAAAATTGAGTATTTATAATGAACTATATTGATGTAAGGCCTGTCTGGCGCTCACACTCTGGGATGAGTTGCTGTTTTCACTTTTTTGCTTGGCAATGCTTCACTCTAGGAGACCAAATCAATATGAATATTTCAATCAACACCCTCCCCTCTGAAGATGAAGTTATCATCTAATCAATCTGTGAGACTTCCTCTAGACTCAGAAATCAAATGCCAATCAAGTTTCCGTGCTAAGTATCCATTTCTAACATGGCTTGGTCTTCCTAGAGTCTCTGACTACATCAGAAAATATGTCTAATGTCTTAATTGACTGCACGAAGATCAGGGGGATGAGGGAGATTGCATTGGGAGACGTTAGAACAGTTACTTTTGCCAAAGGAACAGCGTTTCTCCATTACTGATAGAATCTTAAAATGCTCACAAAAGGGATGTGGTGGAACCATCTCAGGAGAATATGATTTCAAACAGAATTTTACTGCTTTGTAGCAGATGATTTTCTTGCACTCCAAAGACAGAAAGGGGATTTTGTACGCTTCCAAAATGCATTTGTGTATTATGGCCACGATATAAATCTTAACCCTTTCAGTTCTGCACAGACATACATGTGTCATGAACAGAGCTGGTCAAGGCGGGCAAAAACTAGTGCTTACAACCATATATGTGAATGTGGAATGGCTGTTCAATTTAACCACTTTTGTACCTTTTACTATTTGTAAGCATTCATGCAAAAAGGTAATGTACTCACAATAATATTTGGAGAATGGCTCTTCTCCACGGTTCACACCCACAAGGTCAATGTGCCACTTAAAGCAGGACATTCCCATCTTCCAAATCATTTACAAATCCTACTCAGTGACAAATGCCTGACATTTTCCCCTCAATTAGAGAAATTGGAGATGAAGTGCCCTGACACACCCTCATTTACATGTCTGCATGTGCAATCTGGTAGATGACGTTCAGGTGGGCTAGTTCACAGAAAGATTTCAAAGCTAGTGTGAGTAGAGAATATTGGGTCTAGCATCTTGGGTAGGAAAGGTTTTGGATGCTGGGAGGGACTACGGAGGTTGGACAATTGGTGGAGACATGGGATAACTGGAAGATACTTACTTGGGAGTGTAACAGATGGGTTGATAGGAAAAATGGCAGGCAACGGGCTTATCGCTGGGATAAGGTCCAATGGCTTTGATAACTAGAGCAGGAGTGTGGCTTGGTTGGGTGAATTTCCACAGGTGAAGGAGAGCTTGTACTCAGTGACAGGTCTGAAGAGGTTTTAGAAACTGAACACTGGGAGAGACTTGTGTGTGTGTTTCTGTTTCCTGTGGCCCCAAATACTAAGGAAATTAACTTTGGCGAGGGGGAACACTGTAACCTGGTGTTACAGTGCTGGAATATGTATTTACAGAACAGTGATTCCCATAATAGCACATAGCTGTGTAATTTGCCTACAGCATCATTGAGCACAACTAGGGAAATAGGATTGGTATATTTGCCTTCCTACATATCTGAAAATGTAAACGTGCACAATTCAGGCAATCCAAACATGAAGATTTACAATCATGTTTCATTCATGCTGTATGACATGATAAGCTTTATGGCACTGCCATATGACATCATGTAAGTTAAAGATGGGCAAAATCTACCTGATCATTTAGTCCCTTTCCGTTTGCCGGTACAGGATACAATTCTCAGATAAAGAACCGATCAGATATTGAACTGCAAAAATCTGCAACAGCGTTTACTGTAGCTGCCCTTTTGACTCAGCCATTCTAACAGCAGACTGTATGAAATATGATAACATCAGAGCACTCTGAGCTGAACAGCACAGTATGCTAACAGCTGTTACAAGATGCTGCATCCTGAAAAATAAACCGATCATCGAAAAAATACTCATTACATGCCATTAGAGGACTGGTTTTGAGTGCCTCATTTAAGATCAGGCTATTTTAAAATAAAAATATTGTTTCCTAACTTAGTAATTCAAATATATGGATTGCACAATTACTGGTGATACTGTTGTCCAGTGTCATAACTCACGGTATTGATCATCAGTACCAATTACTCTTAATATTGTGTTATCAGCAGATATCACTGGAGATCATCTGAAACACATGCAATTAAAATATCCCCCTTTTATTAAAAAAAAAGACTTAGGAAGAACAGAGCTTCTGAGAGCTTCTAAATGTAATAAGATATGTGAACTCTTGGGTGGTGCAGACATAAGACAGAAAATACACTCACAACATGTTCATCTCCTCATAAGCTACACATTTGGCCATATGCTATTCCTTACTTATGGCTGAATCCTACAGCTGTTACAAAGGCCTGATCTGGTGTCCATTGAAGTCAGTGGACATATTCCCACCACCGTCAGCTGGCATGAGATCAGGCCCTGAAATCTGAACTTTTTCTACTAGCCTTAGCAACTGGGTTTAATTAGAACCGGGTTTCCAGATTGAAAGAGTTTCAGGAGTATCCATGTTAGTCTTTTTCAGCAAAAAAACCGAGTCCTGTGGCACTTTAAAGACTAGCAAATTTATTTGGGCATAAGCTTTCGTGGGCTGCAGCCCACTTTGTCAGCTGCATGAAGTGGAAGCTTCAGTTTAGAAGGGATTTATACACATATGCAAAAATGGGAGTATGACATCACTATGAGGAGGATCAGCACTAATGAGGCTAATTCAATCAGGGTGAATGGGGCTCATTTCCAACAGCTGATAAGATAAGTAGATAAGAATAACAAAATACCCTTTTGGTATTCTCACCTTCCTTTCAACTCTTGGGAGTGGGCCACATCCACCCTGACTGATTTAGCCTCGTTAGTGCTGGCCCTCCCCATAGTGATGTCATACTGCCATCTGTGTATGTATAAATCCCTGCTAAACTGAAGTTTTCACTTTATGGATCTGACAATTGGGGCTGTAGTCCACAAAAGATTATGTCCAAATCAATGTGCTAGTCTTTAAGGTGCCACAGGACTCTTTGTTGTTTTTGCATATTGAAAGAGCTCCCATGAGCTCTTTGCACCCTCCAAGAATCCCAGGCAGTTTAAGGCTGAAACATTAGAGACAAACCCAAAGATGAGCTTGGAGTACAGATTAGTTCAGAATAGCTCAGAAGTTCAGGATCATCAATACTGACTTCAAGTACTGATTCAGTCTGCAGGAGCTATGACCTCGTGAAGACAAGTGGAATGAAAAATGATGATTCATTAACGCCTGAAAGTGGCAAATAGCAGTTGCAACATTATTTAAACACAGATTAATCAACTTTCCCCCACAAAGTATTTAAGAGCAGGCACTCTTCAACTTGGTGACTAAATTACCATAAACAGAGTTCCCCTCCTTAATGCCAAACTCATCTGTTTATGACATTTATGCAAATGTCCCTTACTAATATTAAGTTCTTACACGATTAGGTCAAAATGGCATAGCTTTCTACTATTAAAGGATATATGAAGTATATGCAAAAGGATACTAAACTTTGACCACACAACTATTAATGGCACATCCAATTGCTGATTCTCAAAATATAATTCGGTGTGAGGATACCAAGCAACCCATGGTGCTGAATACAGTATCCCATCATCACCCTATGAGAAAAGTAGTCATCTTGTTTGCTTGAAATCCATTTAGAAGTTGATATGCGGCAAAATATCCCACTGAAATGACCTAATTGCTTGGTGATTTGCAGTGTAACTCATAGGATAACCTCATTTAATTTCACGGGGTTAAAAAGGATGCAAGACAAAAGAACTGATACTAAGAATCTTATCCTGGCTATATAAACTGGAAAGCTTATTTTAATTTTACAATTAAATACTTTAAAATCTAATTTACATATTTATATAAGAATAAACTCCAAAAAGACTCTATACAAAATAGTTAATAAAATACATATGCATTGGTGCCCATAAAAGCTAAATTGGAGATAGCTCTCTCTTTTGGAGAGGTTAGAATAGAAAATAGCCATGGTATCAAAAATATAACAGTATGTTATCTATCATCAAGGGCTGAATTTTTAGTGGCAACTGCTTGCTTTTGCATGTGTTTATTTTGTACATCCAACACAATACCATACACATTCATATTTATAAAAGCACTATCAATGCACTAAGCAGAGAACAATAATTATGCATACATATAATAAACTCAGAAGGCCAAAATACCGTAAATGTGTCCTGCCAACTCAGAAGTATCACATGCAGAGGCACAAAGTCAACAACAACACACTCACACACGCACACAATCAGTGACTGCAAATGTGCAAATGGAAGTCCCCAAGGGTTGTTCTACTTTTACATCTTAGTAAAATAGCTAAACGGTGGCACCAAAATTATTTCCCATTGATGTTCAAACTAATTGCTAATAAGAAACATAATTACAAACTAGTGGGCTACCATAGATGATGACCAAGGTTCACCATGGTTATGTGATTATTTTTAGCTCTTCCTCAGACTGGTTTTTAATTTGCAGAAATATGTTTTTTTACAAACATTTTCACGCACCTGTATCCTCACTTATCTCAGTCTCCTCTTCATTATCATCTGTCAAAACATTGAAATAAATTATTAGGAAAAAATAAGCATTTGAAAATAATGTTGCATGCTGCAAATTGCTGTCATTTGAGTCTGTTTCCTGCTGCCCAAAGTTTTATACGTAGATTTAAAAAAAAATACTTGTATATAGATTGCTGATATTTAGACACCAGAATTCAGTGATGTAATATTCTGTTATGACTTCCACATGGTGAAATCATGTTGTATTCTGTTTAATCATTTTTTATTCCTACGGGTGAAACTAACCTAATTTTACTTGTCAAGCTTGGAATTTCTTTGTCTTTCTTCAAACGGCTGGTTGGAAGTTTTGGTTTTGTATGCATTTTTTTGGAGAAAAATTTATAATAGAGTGAAATTTCAGAGAAAATGTAGACTTTAAATCTAAAAATTTAACATGTTAGGGTTTCAGCCAAAAAGTATTTAATTTTCAGCTGAGAACTTGTCAATTTGGAGGGTTTCAAATCAAACTTAAAATTTCCAAGACAGCAGACTCATATAAGTCAACCAAGATGACACCCAAGGTTTCTGAAATGTCTCAGCAAAATGATCAGAAGACATCCTGTAAAGCAAGAGTTACTTAGCCACTAAGTTCTCAATAGCATGTTCTTTCCATGAAAGCACTTGCAGAGAAATCAACATAAGAATCATAGAAAGCTGGAAGGGAACTCAAGGAGTCATACAGTTCATCTCCCTTTGTCGAGAGGGAATTAAGCATGCCTAGATCATCCCTGAAAGGCGTTTCTTTAACCTACTCTTAAAAACTTTCAATGAGAGATTCTACAACCTCCCTAGTTTACCTGAAGAGATCAACTTAATCTCAGCCTCAACAGTAAATCAGCATAATAAAATAACATCTTAACAATTTTTCACCAGCAGTATTTCTGTGGAAGTACTGACTTATTGTACTGTAAGTGGCTTTGGCATATGAAATCCCCAAAGCACAAGGATATAGTGTAAACTGGTAATGCTGGACACACAGCCAAGGAATATAAGCTTATTAAGAAGTATGGAATCCTTTATGCAATGCAAATATAAAATGGAGAATACTGCTTTTGTGAACTACGGGGCCATCTTTCTAAGGAAAGGCTAAGACTTAGTGTTCCTATAGAGCAAAACGGGGGATGCATTTTATGCCTATTCTAGAATCTCATAGGGTACGTCTACGCTTGCTCCCTAATTTGAGCTAGGGATGTAAATGTAGCCGACCGAAATTACTAATGAAGCGGGGATTTAAATATTCCATGCTTTATTAGCATAATCTCGCCTGCACATTAATTATTCCGCTCAACAGCTGATTCGAACCAGGAAGTCCACTCCAGGATGTGTTAGTTCGAATCAAACCCCTTGGTTTGAACTAACGTTACTCCTCATTTTTGGAGAGTATTTTTGGGATATTTAAATCCCTGCTTCATTAGCAATTTCGGTCGGCTACATTTGCATCTCTAGCTCTAACTAGGGAGCAAGTGTAGACATACCGATAGTTATTAACATCTATAATCCCTGCAAACTAGATTTAGAGGGAACATTATTGTTTATCTTGTATAGCATAGTTTTACTTCAACAAATAAAAAAGATAAAATAAATACATAGAAACAGACCTAAATGTAAACCCTAGAGCCAACCCCCCTCTGAACTTCTCCAAAGTTCAGAGGTAAAGTTTTCAAAAGTGCCTAGGTGATTTAGGACCTACATTCCATTTTTCAAAGATGATTTGAGCACTTCAGTACCTAAGTCTGATTAAAAGTCAACTATTTCCCTAGGTGCCTAAGTTACTTTTGAAAATGGGACTTGGACTTCTGAGTCACTTAGTTGCTTTTTGAAAATTTTATCCCAGCTCCATATCTGACTGGCATTTTTTGGCTCGGATTGCTCTTCTCTGGTGTCTTCACAACTGGTCCAGAAAATTATAACATGAAAAATATGAAGGATGGTGCCCACATTTCAGGCAACAAAGCAACTTCTTTCACCTAGACTTGGCAAAGATTGCTGAGGTTGCAAATACTCGCTTTATTCATTCAACTGCCATATCAAGAATGATCATCTTATACCGGGATAAGCTCTTGCCATGCTTTAAGAACCCAGCTCATTTCTCTTCATGATGAACTATGCCACGGTCAGTTCATTCAAGCATTAATTACTGAAAAGCAGAAGCAAGGCAAGAATTCTTTGACTGAAGTCCAGTCTAAGTGAAACCCAGAACCTTGTAATTTACTTTATACAGTAACTTCTTTCCTTATGACAAAACTATGTTTTCATCCCATTTAGGGTATGGCTAGACTGCGGGGGGGAGGGGGAGGGAGGGGCTGGGATACCAGAGATATCCCGAAAAAACTCCACCTCATCCAGGGAACGAGTTTGCTCTTCCGCTTTTTTTGCAGAAGAGCAAATGCACTTTTTCGGAAGCCCCTGTATTCCTCATTCTATGAGGAAGAAGGGGGCTTTCAAAAGAGGGGTTTTTTCCCAACATTTGGCCCAGTCTAGTGTCGAATTTAAGCATGAATGACAGTTCAGAATTTAAGCATGAATGACAATTCTCTGAACTGTCATTCATGCTTCAATTCGACACTTTATGCCTCGGTCTAAACAAAGACATTAATTATCTGACCCATTACAAAGATAGCTTCCCCAATTATCACCTCTAATATCATTAGCTCACGGACATTTTCCTCCCCTCCCCATTCCCCTTCTATTCTGAAATTTGATTTGTCATTTTCATATGTGTTCATTTTTTTGATTGTATCCTTTGGTATCTATGGTTGTGCCAATTTTCTTCCACTATTTGATCTGAGGAAGTGGGTCTGGCCCACGAAAGCTCATCATCTAATAAATCATCTTGTTAGTCTTTGAAGTGCTACATAGTCCTGTTTTTTGTTTCATATTTATCATGGATTGTGTATACTTTCAAGTAAAGTTTAACAAAACTATTAGGAACCAGGAGTAGAAGTCTGATGACAGCAAACATGTCATTACAGAGATACTACCCCTCTTAGGGTAAATCCAAAATTTACTTAACCCCCCCACCAAAAACAAAAACAAAACCCTAACCCATTCCTTAATGTAAAATTATATTGAACCTGTGACCTCTCGTCAAAAAGTCCTTGAACCACCCACTGCAGCAGCAGAAATGTGGGTGATACTGTGTGTGTATCCAGCTACTTATGTGCCCACTGGCTGCAGAATCATTCCCTGCAGCGTAATCTTGCCACTGAAGCCCTCCAACAGACAGCCCTCAGCATGCATTCCCTCATGTTCTGTTGGAGAAAGGAGAATGACTCTTGGAGCTTGGGCCGGGAGGAACACTGACCATGACCCCCACAGAAAACCACCCTTCTGGTAGGAGTGGTCACTGACAGGCCTCTCTGGTGAAGGACTCCCTGGAGTCTGTAGCCAGCGCATGTGGCAAAGAAGACATTTATTCTGATATGTGTCCCATGGGTTAAAGGATCAAGTTTCCAGCTCACAGTTTGTCTAAAGTCTATAAATACAGCACGAGGAGCATGACTCACATGAATAGCGGCATCAGAACAAGCTAAGTGTAAACAGTGTAAGAACAGTTAAAGTTCAGATTTTAACCTATGATTGAAATATGCCCCTACTTTTCATAATATTCGGGTTAATCACATCTCTGAGGATCTGAGTGCAGGAGCCGAGTGCAGGTTTTTAGCGCACCCCTTTGTAAAAGTCGCAAGCTCCCTTTCAGTTCATATATCTTGTAACAGTTGCCAAGTTTTCTTTCCCCAGTCTCATTTGCTACCTCCAGAGCCTTGTAAAACAAAGCGATGGCCCTGCTTTTCGAACTATTGTACTTGGAGAAGAAGCTTCTCATACCCCCATGATTCTTTATTTCTTTTGCCCTGCCTCTCTCAGGTTCTCCCTATCTCATCAACTCAGTCCACACAGGCCAACAGCTGCCAGATTGTTAAAGCTATCAAACAGCTAGATCTGAGCTGGCAATAGAGAGGTCACCCAAAGGTTCTACATACCATTACTAATCCAAAAAGCCATCAGACCTCTACCCAATCCTTGCTCTTATTGTTAAACAAATACATTATTTTCTGTTGAACTATATAAGTACGTAATCAGAGCTCATAAATTACCGCAGCAGGCAACTCTCTGTTGTAAGCTGAATTCCTGCATCTCTGTCCCCCTTACATAGCACCATACACTGTGGACTCTTATCTTTCACCCACTTCTTCAACACTCCTTTCTGATTCCTTTTTACCTTTCTACACCTTTCTCCAGTTTCCTTGTTATCTCTCTCCTCTTCCTTCACTCACAGGTCTTTCTATCTCTGTTTCTTTCTCACCAGTTCCCAGATGTCTCTCCTCTCATTCTCAGCCTGCCCTGGTTTCTTACTTCTCCTTTCAAAAGTGCAGATCTTCGTGCTGCATATAATCTTTCATTGTGTCGTGAGCACATTACGGGATTTAGAGTGAAACGTGACAGAAGTCTGAGTACCCCACGCGTCACTCGCTGCCTGCGCATGCATAACAAGTTAAGGAATAGAGCAGGAAGGGTTAGTTATACAGGAGGAGGAATGGAGCAGCAACGAGTTTGCAATTACATCACTGACGCCTTCATTTTTTAAAAAATGAATCACAAACCTGTCAGTCCCGACAGCTATTTAGATGCCCTACTGGGCTTATTTAGTGTACAAAAATAGGTTTCCTGCTGAAAAAGTTCCTGCCCTTGGGCACTTAACTAGCGGAAACTTCAAGATATGACTGAACTGTTTCTGCTAAGATAATAAAGGATGTGCCATAGAACATTCTCACACCGTCTACGGGAAGTGAAAGCCAAAATGTGTAATTAAACTTTGGGGAGTTCTAACCCTTCTTAGACTGTTAGTGGGTGCAGTTGACAATGGTGCCTATGTAGTACACCAGTGAATACGTATCATGCTATCAAAACTAAATATAATAGGCTGACAAAGTGGTAAATACAATTTATGCCCCTCCAACTCTTCTGTTCAACATCAGTATGCTCTTTTGCACTTACAAGGATGCAGATAATCATCTACTTGGCTGCCCTTTTGCCGTTTTACATCCATACTGACAACTGCCACGTTTTTCATTAGCCTTTTCATGCCTTTCTGACTGAGAATCACTACTACTAGACAGGACACCATTACTGCCAGCCAGCTGAAGCCCCCTGTTGGACCATAACTGTAGAAGCTCCTTTCCTAGCCTGTCAACAATACACATTTCCTCTCCAACTTGACGAATAGAAGTGGATGTAGTAGCAACATAAACTCCTTCCCATTTTCTGAGGTTTAAGGGAGAAAGGGGACATAGTGGAGCACTAAATGGATTGGTACCTACTTATCTGTCTTGTTCTCTACCTCCTCTCCCCACTGAGACAATGCGGCAGGGCAGACTACCAAGTACTGAGAAAAGAGCTTGCTCTCCGGAACCCAGCTTTGGAACATCTAGCCAGAAAAGATCAGACTGGCTGTTTTCTGATCAAGGTGCAAAACAATTGTTTCAATATAGTCATCCCCAGATTCAGTGCTCTTAAGGGGAAAA